>NC_036252.1:1737920-1797520 GCF_002742605.1 Olea europaea var. sylvestris
TGCCTCCTAACATATCATCAAGAATGTAGGATTATGGTCTAAAACTGAAAACAATTGCAGTAATAACATTCAAACCGTTTATTAAAACTCTCGTTTTAGGTTCTTATAATGTTTTATTCATGATATTGGTCCGTCTCAAGTAATCTGTGTTAGTGGTAACTTGAATAGTTTGTCATCTGCCTGGCCAGCCCATTCAATTCTAGAATTGGATATATGTATTTGTTTCTGAAACTAGCTAAGGTGTCTCTAGGGGCACAGGGGAGGAGAGGAAGTTCCATTTGGTTAACTGAAGTGCAGTTTGTTCTCCCATAAGGATAGGGGGTTTCGGATTGAGGAGCCTTATATTGTTTAATAAAGCCTTGTTGGGGAAGTGGTTGTGGCGATTTGGAGTAGAGAGGAAGAGTTTTTAGAGAGAAATTATAGGGGCAAAATATGGTTTTATGGAGGGAGGATGGTGCTTAGTTGAGGTTCGTGGTTCTTATGGGTGGAGTTTGTGGAGGTACATTCGACGAGGGTGGAGCGATTTTCGGTATAGATTGACTTTTGTAGTTGGAAATGGTAATACTATTAGATCTTAGGATGATTGTTGGTGTGGAGAGGAACCGCTTAAGGTGAGGTTTCCCTCTTTGCATTGTATCGCTTTGGTGTTGTCTACTACGGTTAGTGAGGTCTTAGATATACACAACGGAAGTTTCAGTTGGAACTTTATTTTTGGGCGGGGTTTGCAGGACTAGAAAGTAGATGATTATGCATCACTTCTGGCATCTTTATATGAGGTGCACATTAGGGTCGGAAAGGGAGATTGTAGTAGGTGGAGGTTGACACGTGCTGGTATCTTCTTAGTCAGGACTTATTTTAGATTCTTATTGGGGCATGTGGAGAGTTCATTTCCTTTGAAGATGGCATGGAAATGTAATTTGCCTCCAAATGTGGCATTTTTACCATGAACGGTTGTCAGACGACAATTGTTAACGGTGGATAATCTCCTAACAAGAGGTTTTTATATTACAAAGTGGTGCTATACGTGTAAAAGGGATGCATAGACAATTGATTACTTGTTCTTTCATTGTGATGTTGCTCGTTTATTGTGGGACGATGTTTCGGCATCTCAACACATGAAATGGGTGTTTTTGCTACGTATGGAAGACGTGTTAAAGGCATGGAGGAGAAAGTTTCGCAATAAGGATAGCAAGCTTATATGGAACCTTATTCCGTGTTGCATCGTATGGTGTGTGTGGAGAGAGGGAAACAACCATTGCTTTGATAATCAAACACGAACAACAGAGCATATTAGAGAATTGTTTTATTTGATATTGTATAGTTGGTTTAATGCTGCAACTTCTAAACATATAGATGGGTTGCTCAATTTCAAGTTGTTTATTTCAGATTTGAATTGATAATACACTTCCCATGTATTACCCATTGGTTAATAAAATATTTGGTTACTTTCAAAAAAAAAAAAGAAAAAGAAAAAGCTAATGTGTTACTAGGTAATTATAGACTATAATTTATGGGCTGGAAATCTAGCATATCCCCTCACAAAAATAACTAATAAACACATTTTTATAATTAAGATAACTATTATGGATAAATTCACACATATATGTTAGAATGCATATGTATGGATATTAACAACCTTTTGTATTTTTCATATTTATCGTCTTCAATCTCTATCACTTTTAAGATTACCAGCGGAGTTTGACACGTTTTCAAGATCCATGCTATACCTTCCTTTAAATAATACGTTAAAATCATATCTCTATCCTTTTTATTTTTTAATGATGTTGTTGCTATAAAATAAAATTCTCTGGTTTACATGCTTAAGGCACCTATTTGGTTTAGATTCTAATCCCTTTTTTTCATTGTTCAGCTATCTTGTAAACAACTTCTCTTTAACATTGGGTTTAAGATATCCATGCTACTCGCACGCTTTCACTCGGGACTCCCAATCATCATCTTATGGTTCTCAAAAGCCTCGATATATCAACATTGGAATAGAGATCTATTAACTATCAACGGATTATCACTAATTCAGGAACGATCAAGATTGTAGAATCAATATAATTTTTGAAGATTTTTTGCTTATCTGGATAACTTTTGAGTTTTAAAGTAAAAACATAGCCTTTTCTTATAAAGAATTTCTTTCCTGAAGTCTCGTCTAATTACTAACTAATAACAAGTAATAAACTCGCACTCGCCCTCTTCTTCTAATGTACAAATCTAGCTTAGATTTGATTTCTCACCAAATTTTATCCATTATGTAGGTTTTTGTTCACAAAAAATTCGAAATCCAAATAGGCACCTGATCTAATTCTTTTTTATTAAAGTAATTGTATAAGTTTGTAAATTGTGATTAACAATATGATTTGTAATGCTAAAAAAAAAATATTTATGGTGAATAAAGGATTAATTCTTTTTATTAAAGTAATTGTATAAGTTTGTAATTTGTGATTAAAAATCTGATTTGTACTGCTAAAAAAATATATCCATGGTGAATAAAGGATGAAGCCCTTGTTTGGTGCATGTTATTTAAAACTTATTTTTCCCCAAATTCATTTTCAACCATACATTCTCTCAATAAAGTAATTTTACACGTGGATTTATAACATTTTCCTACTTAAAACATTCATTCTCAAAAAAAAAAAAAAAAAAAAAAAAAAAAAACCCAATATTAATTTGAAAAAATAGGGGCCAGCAGGGCTTAAAAGTTACTTTAATTGATAGTTACATACGAATTCTCATGATACCTAAATATCGATAAAAACGAAATACCAAACGATAGTTACATAAGATTACCGAATGATAGTTATATCATCCTTAGGATTTAAAAATTTTTCCTCTTAAAAAAATTAATTCAAAAAAAAAAAAAAAAAAGAAAAAAAAAAAGACTCTCTTTTCATAAAATATATTAAAAAAGTCTAGATCAAACAGACTTGAAGCTTTATTTTTATTTTTTTCCCCCCAAAAAAACTATGTTTCATTTTATTTCTTTATTATAGCGAATAAATTTGTGCATAAAATGTAATATTTATGTTGTGCACTATGAGCTTCACTACAAAAGATGGTTATATAACTGTCTTTGGTGATTATTAAAAGAATATATTACATTTAATGCGTGTACTTACCTACACTCCATAATTGTGGTCAATGGAACAGTTATATGTTTCTGTTTTTCCATAGCTAACATATTTCCTTGAATTCTCATAAATGCAACTGTCTTCCTTGTGATATTTGTATTAGTTGTACACACGAGTACACTTGTTTTCTCCTGTCAATGAAGTGTAGTGGATGGTTAGCTTAATGCTTTTCTCTCAGTGTTCGTTTTATGATACATTTGCAGGCTAGAATGGACCAGTTGAAGCTCATGGGCCCTCTTATACTGACTGGAATTCTGAAAACTTTAGATAATTACTCATCGCCAGAGTCAGGTGTGTTTATCATGCAACTCGCTAGCTTAACACTGTCTTACATGGAAGATTAGAATGACATGTTTACCTATCTGTCACGTTCATCCCAGTCTACATTTATTTGTCCAGATGCTATTGCTAGGGAGACTAAAACTTTCTGTTTTCAAGCAATTGGATTGCTTGCACAGCGTATGCCTCAACTTTTTAGGTAACATTTTGATGGCTTATCGGTAGTAGTCTGCTGTCCCATTGTCTATTTTTATCACTTTTTATGATGTTCGTGGTCGTGCTCCCTTTAGAGAAAAAGTTGATGTGGCTGTTCGGCTTTTTGATGCTCTGAAGTTCGAGGCACAGTATCTCCGCCTGATTGTTCAAGAAGCAACAAATTCTCTTGCTGTTGCATACATGGTATTGTGTATATCAAGTGTTAAATTAATAGCAATTCTGTGTTTTGACTTCTGTTCTGATGGTCACTTGCTTTGAGTCTCAGGATCCACCCTCAAAGGTGCTAAAGGATTTGGAATTGCTTCTGTTGAACAATTCTCAAATGGTATACACTTATGCGCTTGTTAACATGTGCTCTAGTGCTTTTCTGCTTTCTTCTTTGGGTTCATTTCTCTTAATAATCAAATATGATGTTCTCAATTGACTCTTTTAGCCCTTGTTTGAGCCCCATTAGGTTGAAAAGATGTATTTTTGAATAGTATTTTTTTTTTTTTTGGAGAATATGTGGTTAAAAAGTAAGAGAAAGTTTTCGATTTACGCGTAAAATTATTTTATTGAAGAGTGTGTGGTTGAAATTGAGTTTTGAAAAAACGGGGCTCAAATAAGGGCTTAGTGTATGAACATTTCCTGAACATACTAATATCTTTCACCCTTTCCGATGCAAGGAACAAAGTGAAGTTCGTTTTTGTGCTTTGAGATGGGCGACATCCTTGTTTGACTTGCATCATTGTCCTAGCCGATTTATTTGCATGCTTGGAGCTGCAGATTTGAAATTGGACATCAGGTAGTTATTATCTTCAAGGATTAGCAATTAATCTGTGTCTGATTGGATTGAAATTTGTGGATTTCCTTCCTAAGATTTAGGGTTAGGTCGTTGTTTAACCACTAATTATATTGAAAATGACAAGTATATATGTATTCTGATACAACATAAGTTGATGACTCTGGAAATTGATTGTGCTTCACATTAGGAATAATCGCATCCTTTGTTTTTCAGCACTTTTTGCCAAATGTTTTACACGTAATACTTCTATTTTCTTTTAAATTGCATTAAGAATCAGAATGGTGATATTTGTTCTCTGCGTGTATGATAAACCATGTAAAATATATATGGTTCTGATGTCCAAACAATTCTAGATATTCATCTGCTCTTATATTGTCAAGTTCTTGATCCGACCTTTTTGTTCAAGCCGTTATTAAATCATACTTATTTTTCGTTCTGGAAGAGCTTGAATTCATTTTATTTCTCATGAATTTCTATCATGTCCCAGTACGTATGATATAATGGCTTGGACAAAGAGGCCTGATCATAAAAAATATTGTGTGTTTTTTTTGTGACGACCTAAGCTTTGTTCCTAAGCCGTTAATTTACGTATTGTTTACTTTGGAAAAGCATATCCCTTCTTACCCCTCCCGACTTTCTATCATAAACTCAAGATTTGAATCCATAACTCTTTCCTTAAGAGTGATTTAAGTTGAATTCTCTTATAAGGTAGAGGTCTTAGGTTCGAATTCTAGAGAACGCGACATAAAGTCATGAGGGGTCAGATGGGCTTAGACTCTCCCATAGTCGACAATACGTAATTTAACGACTTGGGCATAGAGACCAATCGTTACACTTACTCCCTGGCATCGGCGTTGCTACAGGTTGGACAAGTCTGGAGGCACCCGAAATACTTAGTAATTTCAACATAGGCAGAATTCATTTTCATTATCTGAACTTTTTTTTTTGAGTCACGAGCATTTCGCAGCTAGAAAACATTTTCTAGTTGCAACAGATTGTTATTTGCCGTTCTTGGGTTACTTTGCTTTTTTTTCAAAATTACAAGTTACAACATCACAATTTTTTCTTTTATTTAGATTTTGATAAAGCAAAAGGAATGGCTTGCTGAATTTTATTTCATCAATGTGCTTTTTCCTAGTTTATCTTTTACTGACTAAGAAATTCAAGGAATTTCTTTTAATACAATTTAAGTTTTGGTTTAAGGTGGGAGAACCTCAGAATCATAACATGGTAATCCTTGTGTTTTTATTGTACAACAAGAGAGGGGTGTCTCAAAGTGTCATTGAAAAATGATTTTTCTATTTAGTTTTGGTAACCTGATGTGACGTACATAAATTTTACTCCTATACTATTATCCCTCACGGGCCAAAGGAAGCAAGAAAGGGAGAACATGTCAGAATTGTGAACGAAAAGAAATATCTCGACACTTGAGTGTATTTTACGGTTCCTGCCTGTTGTGTCTGCAGGACTTTTCATGCTGGTTGTTATTCCGGAGTTACACTTTTTTTGTTTTATAGTGTTCTCTTGAGAATAATCTTAACTCTTTGGGTGTGCAGGGAAATGGCATTAGAAGGTTTGTTTCCCGGTGAAGATCAGAAAAAAACTTTGGCAAAAAGCATCCCTATCAAGTATCCAAAACTTGCAGACATGCTTGGTTATATTCTTGAACAGCAGCCAGCTGTCTCTGATTTTAGTCCAATGGGAGATGTAAAGCTTCTTTTCCCATCTAAGACTTATGAGGCTATGATCAAATTTTTGTTGAAATGCTTTGAAGCAGATGTTCGACAAACCAACTTGGATGAAGATTCTGAGTTTCTACAATGGGTTGAAAGACTGTGTTTACTTTTGGAACATGCTATGGCATATGAAGGTTCTGTTGAGTTGCATGCTTCATCTTCCAAGGCACTAATTACAGTTGGATCCCATTTTCCTCAGGTAGATTTCATGGATTTTGATGAAAGATGAGAGATTTTTGAATTTCTGCCTTCTTTCTTTGTGGTTTGCATCCCTCAATTTTCTGGAATCCTCATTTTTGGTTTCTTCTCTTGGATGATAGATGATTGCTTCTCGCTATTCAGAAAAAGTTTTGTGGCTTAGACAATTTTTGGGTCACCTAGATTTCAGTACTCGTGAATCAGTAGCGCGTTTACTTGGAATAGCTTCCGCTATGCTTCCCATCCCTGCTTTATCTCAACTTACTGATGAGTTAGTTTCTTCAATCTCTGGAACACAAAAATTGAGGTTTGATCTTTAGACTTAAAAATTTAGTAGTGTAATAGGAGTTTTGTACTGTTCTGTTATCATCTATCACCATGACACTGATCTTTGGCAATCTTTAGGTTTGAAATGCAGCATGGACTACTTTGTGCTTTAGGATACATTACTGCAAATTGTGTGTCGAAAACACCTACTGTAAGTATTTTTGTTTTCTAAATGAGAAAATTGAAATTTTTTTTTTTTGATGCATTAATATTAAATGAGTACTATGCCTATGTTTGGCCCCCATTTTTTCAGAACTCGTTTTCAACTACACATTTTTCCATAAAATAATATCACACGTAAATCGAAAACTTTTCTTTATTTTTTTATCATTCTCCAAAAAAATCACTATTTCAAAACTTATTTTCCCCCAAATTTTCATTAAAATGGAGCCCAAACAAGGGCTATGTATTGTATATATGAATGTGTATATAGGTAGTTCTCTAAGTGCGTGCAACAGGTACAATCAAAGTTTAAGCACTGTATTTTTAATTTAGTCAGAGGCAACTGATCTGGATGTCTCTCTGAATCAATTTTGCTTATATTTGAGTGCGTTAATTCTTCAATAGGTGTTTTGTACTCAATGAATTTTGTGATAATGAGGATGATTTCGCACATAATTGCATGTTGTGCTTTTGTATTAAATTCATGCTTACCCACTAATGTACAAAACCAGAAGATTTTGTGCTTGAACTTAAAATTTTTCTCCATGATTCACATTGTTTTATATCCTACAATTTTAACAGATCTCAGAGTCCCAGCTTCAATATATTTTAAAATGTTTGGTTGACGTGGTTACTTTAGAGACTGCTACATTAGCTTCTGTGGCAATTGAAGCCCTGGGTCATATTGGACTATGCATTCCACTGCCTCCACTTCTTGATGGATCTACTTCAGGTGAAACCATTATATAACTGTTGAAAACATGTGAGATGATGCAAGTTTCATTAGTTTCAGTGGCAATGCAAGTTGATTCGGGAATGATGATTTTTAGTCATTTTCAAACTGCAGTTTCGATTTGGACTCTCTTGCAAGAAAAATTAAGCAAGCTGCTCCTTAGTGATGATATAAAAGCTGTCCAAGTAACTCTTATTGCTTTGGGGCATATGTGTGTGAAAGAACCGTCATTGTCGCATCTAAATATTGCTCTTGATCTAATTTTCTCTCTTTGCCGGTCAAAGGTAAGTGAAACGCTTTTTCTCTAATCGTGGACAGCGTTGTCTTCTTCATTTTTCTTGTTTTCCCTTAACAAATGAGGTTTTGAAGAAGCAGGTTGTTTCCTTAGTTTTATGTTGCATTGAAGAGAAATACAAGTTTAAACTTCATTATATACTTTTTCCTAAGTCTATATTTGAACAGGTTGAAGATATCCTGTTTGCTGCTGGCGAGGCCCTTTCGTTTTTGTGGGGTGGTGTTCCTGTGACTACCAATATGATTCTCAAAACTAACTATACTTCACTTTCTATGAGTTCTAACTTCCTTATGGGAGAAGTGTCCCCATCTTCATCAAGTCACTGCTTAATGGATTTTGATAGCAATGAAAATCACCACATTACAGTCAGGGATTCTATTACCAGAAAGCTATTTGATGTCCTATTATACAGTAACAGAAAAGAGGAGCGTTGTGCTGGAACTGTCTGGCTACTATCACTAACAGTATATTGTGGCCATCACTCAACTATCCAACAATTGCTTCCAGATATCCAGGTTTTTGCTTAGTACAATCCCCATTTGATAAGCAAAGTTCTGAGATGTATCTAATTATTATTGTTATGTTATTATGCAAATTGTGAACTAATATTTTGCACCTACTCACTAAAAGATAGCAATTAATGTTGATTCTTCACTTCAACATCCTGACATTTATTTCTGTATATCTTTTCCTTTCTCGATAACCGTGAAAACAAAAGGACTTTTGCAGACTTATGACACATGAATAAATTACGAGAGTCCACATTAAAACTAAAATATGTAAAATGGAAATTCATATTCCTATGTTTTCTTTCTGAGTTATCGGCGATATGTATGCGGCTACTGGGAAACAGCTGTCTGAATAATCGTATTTATTGGTGTCACAGCAGTAGCTTGGTTTGATTTATAATTTATGGGTGGTTCTGCAAGTTGTAAGTGTAGGTTGCAATTTTTAAGAAAGGTTGATTTTTGAAATGCCTGACAAGGATTAGACCAGCAGAAATCCGAATTGCTAATCTGGAAGGCACTTGATACCACTTGAATGAGATTTTGTACCAAAAATGTGATTGAAGAAACTCCCTTCATTAGCCATAAAATCTCGTATGACACCATTAACATGCATGCAGGAAGCATTTTCGCATCTACTTGGTGAACAGAATGAACTTACACAAGACCTAGCATCTCAGGGCATTAGTATTGTGTATGAACTTGGTGATGATTCCATGAAGAAAAACCTAGTTAATGCACTTGTTGGAGCTCTAACTGGATCAGGGAAGAGGAAGAGGGATGTTAAGGTCTGGAGTGTTCCTCGTTCTTTTGTGTAGTTTTGCAACTTCACAATGTTCTCTTTTTCAATTTCGAAAGTGTCTTTGTTTGATTAATTTTTCAGCTTGTTGAGGAATCTGAAGTTTTCCAAGAGGGTTCATTGGGTGAAAGTCCCAGCGGAGGAAAACTGAGCACTTATAAGGAGCTCTGCAGCTTAGCTAATGAGATGGGACAACCAGATTTAATTTATAAGTTCATGGATTTAGCTAATCATCAAGCTTCTCTTAATTCCAAAAGAGGTGCTGCTTTTGGGTTTTCTAAGATAGCCAAGCTTGCAGGGGATGCCTTACAACCCCACCTTCGTTCGTTGATACCAAGACTTGTTCACTATCAGTATGATCCTGATAAAAATGTACAGGTACGGATCTTTCAGAGCTCCAGGTCGAGTGATACTCATGGCTCTTTCTTGTTACTGACTATCGTCTGTTTCATGTTTTATATACTACTAGTTTACTTCAGAAAAATTCTCTTACCTTGTAGTTGAAAACAAAATTGAAATGAATTTATCATCTCTCTAATAGTTTAAGATGTTAAATGATGAAGTTCAATTTGGTATATCCAATGTCCAGAAAATTGTGTGCGCCAGGCCTTTGATGTAACATGAGAGGGCTAGTTGAAAATAAATTGATTTGTCTCCTTTAGAACAGTAAGCTTTTATATAATGCGGTTCAGCACAAATCTGCAGCTTCTGATATCATGGCAGTGCTTCCAACCTTTCCTTTCTTATTACTCATAATTTTTTTTCTTCTGTCTTACTGGAGCGTTGAGCTTATATATCATATGAAAATTTTCAGCATAACATTTACCTTTGCTGAATCAGGATGCGATGACTCACATTTGGAAATCGTTGGTAGCAGATACAAAGAGCACCATTGATGAATATTTGGACCTTATTTTTGATGATCTCTTGATAAAATGTGGTTCCAGGCTTTGGCGCTCTCGGGAGGCTTCTTGTCTTTCTCTTGCAGATATAATCCAAGGACGAAAATTTGATCAGGTTACTAACTGGATATATCCTTACTGTTTTTTCATGATATAGCCATCTTAAGGCCATTGTCAATAACCGGCAATATTATTTTTTAAATTGCATACATACAGATCAATGCATTTTCACTTTGGTCCCCCAACGTCCATAGATATAATTTTGATTCCTTTGACTGTTCAAAATATTCATAAATGCCCAGTTAACTATCTTGTAAGAAAAAGTGAGCTATTACTAACTTGTACATTGACTAGATATGACAATTCATAGAATGCATAATTTAATGCCTACGAGCATGCTTAAAATTATAGGGTTTTGTAGGTAAAAGTTGTGGATCTTATAGAATGTGTGGATAAAAATAAAGTTTGATCAGCTTATAAGCAATTATAATCTTTGCCAATCATGCACATAATCTGTTTGGGATGCTTCTTGTTGAAACTTCGATGGACTTATAATGTTTGCCAAGTAAAAAGGAAAAAGAACGGCAGTAGTGCAGAGCACAACTTATGATAATGGTTCATGATACTAAAATATTGGTAAATTTGGATACTGACTGTCACGCAAAGATATCATCATAAAAATCTAATATGGCAAATGCGAAGCCTCAGTGTAGAAATCCTACAGGTGTCAATCAATGAATGACAATCTAGTTTATTTGTCAAAGTATATCATGGTTACATGGAGTAATAAGCATCATTGAAGTTTTTGGTGTGCACTAATTCCTTTGTCATTTTGTTTGCACTCAATTCTTTTTTCTGATACCTTGTACTCAAATTGTTTGTTGGTTTTTGTTTTTGTTTTTGTTTTTGTATTTTTTTTTTTAAGTTTATATTTTATATTAGTTTCAGTTATTTACAGTGTCTCTGTGGTGCAACACCCGTGCTATAGACTCTCTTATGGAATTTTATGTACTTGCATCATAGGTTGAGAAGCATTTGAGGAGAATTTGGACAGCTGCTTTCCGGGCCATGGATGACATAAAGGAAACTGTTAGAAATGCTGGTGACAGATTATACCGTGCTGTTTCTTCATTAACTGGGAGGTTATGTGATGTATCTCTTACGCCAGTGCCAGAGGCAAGAAAAACAATGGATATGATTTTGCCTTTATTGCTAACAGAAGGTATAATGAGTAAAGTTCAAAATATCCGTAAGGCATCCATTGGAATGGTTACAAAGCTAGCAAAGGTAAATATGGCCAGTGCTTAAAATGAATATTCAATTTTTTAAGTTAAAAGTCAGTGGCTCTCCTATGATTGTGCCAATAATATCTATTTGGTTTTTGAGTTTAGCTTTTTCTTTATATATATGTAGATATTCATGACATTTGCACAATATAATATGCCCTCCGCCAGCTAGGTTATTTTATTTTTCAATCAGATAGGATTTTTTCCTCTTACTACAAACTTTGGGTTTATGTCGACTATCGTGTAGTTATATTCCTCAATTTGATGGTAAAGTGGATTTTTTAAATTGTCTCTTGTCATATGTACAGGGTTCAGGCATTGCAGTCCGTCCACATCTGCCAGACCTTGTTTGTTGTATGCTGGAAAGTTTGTCAAGCCTTGAAGACCAAGGGATGAATTATGTTGAGGTATGGGGCATATTATGGGCGTTCATCATATTTCATATATAAATATTATTTTCTAAATTTTTTTGTGGTTCTAGTTGTAGTGGATCATGTTTTTGATTGCATAACAGTCATGATCTCTCCGTGAGTCGGTAGCTACTGCCACAATTTTGTTTACTCTTCTTACCATTTGGTCAATGTTTTGCTTCCATTTTATATTAGTTGCACGCAGCAAACGCTGGGATACAAACAGAAAAACTAGAAAACTTGAGAATCTCTATCGCCAAAGGATCTCCAATGTGGGAAACTCTTGAGTTTTGCATAGAGGTTGTTGATTCTCCTGCGCTAGAATTATTGGTTCCTCGTCTTGCTCAGTTGGTTCGTTCTGGTGTTGGCTTAAACACCAGGTATGTACTGAATTATGTTTAATATCGTATTTACCAAGTTATTTGGACATATTCAAGATGGCACACATCTTTTACTCTTCTGGGAATGTTTCATCATATCAACGATTGGTATACGATTTCTGTTCATTTATTTTCTGCTGCAATAAAACTAAAGAATTAGAATGCATATGCATGAAAAGATATATTCTCTGTTTGCTTCTGCAATTTTCGCTTGCAACAACACAGGTAAAGATTAGTATGCACTGGGAATGAGAAATTGAATATTCTGTTGTAGCATCCTGATGGTGGTTTTTTGAAAGTTTTAGCATTTAGAAAATTGTTGTCTTAAGTGAAATGAGGATGATGGCTATCTCTGTGATCTTAGAGTTCATCATTGACCCTTGTCTCTCTGGTACATCTATGGTTCTCAATCCATAATAATCTTCCAAATTGGTAATTTTTGTGGAACTTTTGTGGTTCAGTCATGTATATAATGATAATGATGTGGAAATCAGTTGTTGACTGTCATTGTCCTCTGGCTCTATTCAAATGCTTGATACTAGTCTATATGAACTTTGTGGCTGTCTAACTTCTGTAATATAATGAACCAGAACCTGGTATGCTAACCTGTGTTTAATGTTTATACTGGATGATGTGGGTTCTTAGTTTTAGATGTTTAGTCAGTTTAAAACAAATTTATTTGTGTAATGTTCCATATGTATTATTTATTAATCCCTTGTTGTTTTTCCTTCTTTTTCACGTTCCTTTAATTTTGACAAACTAGAACAAATTTATTTGTGTAATGTTCCATATGCATTATTTATTAACCCCTTGTTGTTTTTCCTTCTTTTTCATGTTCCTTTAATTTTGACAAACTAGAACAAATTTATTTGTGTAATGTTCCATATGTATTATTTATTAATCCCTTGTTTTTCCCTCTCTTTCAAGTTCCTTTAATTTTGACAAAACTAGAACAGTCCGAGGAGGAAGAGCATGATACACTCTTCTCATGATTGTTTCCTAACGATTATATGTAAGGAATTTCATGTATACTTCCATTTTGCAGCCCGTTCTCTTCTGTCTTCTTTCCTCAAACTTGTCACTCTGCAGTGCATGCCTTGTATGGTGTTACTGAAGATCTGAATGTCCCGCAGCTTAACAAAGTTTTGGAAATGAATATTAGATGCTGGATATGGAGCTCTTTTTTATTCATTTTGTCTAAATTATTATTAATTTCTCTCAAGTCTCATCTAGTGTCCTGGTTATTCTGTTTTGCCTTAATAAAAGAACAGAAAATTTGTCCGTTCAATATTTTACTGGTGAAATGTAGTCACTTGATACTTATTGTTTAGAAATATTTGAAACTAAATTTTCGAGCAAGAAAAAGTTTTAGTGTTATGTTTGTGTGTACTTGGGTCCCTTTTAGTTCCTTTTTATATCAATAATGAATTATTGTAGTTCAGAAATAGATGAAGGTGTAGATATTTAATTTATTTTGTTTAAATCTTATATCACCATTTAATTTCTATGACTTAAAGAGTACGCCGAATGTAAAAATGAGTATTGATGCTTTTATCTTACTATCATTGTCACAGGGTTGGTGTAGCAAATTTTATAAGTTTGTTAGTTCAGAAAGTTGGTGTTAGCATCAAATCATTCACAAATGTGCTACTGAAGCTTTTACTTCCAGTTGTTAAGGAGGAAAAAAGTGCTGCATCAAAGCGTGCTTTTGCGAGTGCATGTGCAATAATTTTGAAGTATGCGTCTCCATCACAAGCCCAAAAATTGATTGAAGATACAGCAACCCTGCATTCTGGCGATAGAAATGATCAGATTTCTTGCGCAATCCTGTTGAAAAGCTATGCATCCATGGCTGCTGATACTTTGAATGGATATCATTCCATTATTGTTCCTATCATCTTCCTTTCGAGGTTAAATCAGTCTCATTTATTGCTATTTTTTCGTGTTTCTTTGTTAGAGCTAAAAGCACACATGCCTGTTTTGTAGCCATACTTTTTTTAATTCCATAGCTGACATTCCGTGTTTTGGTTGACTGATATTATTCATGGCTGGTTTTTTATGCATGTGTACTTGGGCAATAATTGATTGAAAAATTTGGTGTACTAGTTTTGTATGTTTTCTTGTTCAGAAATAAGTAGAACTAGTCCTGTTCTCTTTTTGTTCCGTAAAATGTTCCTCGCTGCATAGATAGATTTATGGCCAATATTATTTTACTTTTTTCTTTATTCAAGTAAGAAATACCATTTTCTTTCTCTCCATCTTGCCACCATCTTCTCTCGTTCAGAAATAAATAGAACTAGTCCTGTTCTCTCTCTTTCTTTTTCCCTTTTTTTTGGAAAAACAAGGTTAAACATGTCTCAGTGCACAAATAGATTCGTTGCCAGTATTATATTATTTATGTCTTTATTCAGGTAAATATGCCACTTGTCTTCTTTCCATCTTGCCACCATCTTCTCTCTTCACAATAGCTTTTCCATGAAATATGGGGTATAGGTTGTATAGTCTTGGAATTAAGATTAGATTGTAAAAAAGGACTTGTGAGAATAGATTGGCATAGAAGAACGTTTGGCTATGGCTTTGGGAATAAGTGGTGTAAATGGATTCAATTCTGTATTTCTACTATTTCGTTCTCAGTTTTGGTCAATGGAATACTTGAGGGTTATTTTTGAGGTCGTAGAGGCTTGAGGCAAGGGGATCCATTGTCTCTATTGTTATTTGTCATTGTGATGGATGCTTTTAGTAGGATGCTTGAAAGAGCTGTGGGAGCGGGTTTGATAAGGGGTTTTATGGTTGATCACTTGCAGGTGTCCCATTTGTTATTTGCAGATGACACGTGTCCCATTTGTTATTTGCAGATGACACGCTGATCTTATGCTATGCAGATGTTGAAAAATTCAGGAACTTGCGCCGTCTACTCCTATACTTTGAAGTGGTGTATGGTTTGAAGATTAATTTTGGGGAAATCTGATACTATTCCAGTAGGGGAGGTCGATAACGTGGAGGAGCTGGCTGATATATTAGGTTGTAAGGTTGCGTAGCTGCTTATGTCATATTTAGGGCTCTCGTTAGGGACATGATTTAAAAGTACCCATATCTGGAATGGTATTGTGGAAAGGATGGAGAGGAGGTTAGCGGGGGTGGAAGCGTATGTCTCTCTTTAAGGGAGGCAGACTTACTTTCATTAAATCCACTCTCTAATCTCCCTACTTACTTTTTGTCGTTGTTCCCCATTCTGATTGCAGTGGCAAAGAGATTAGAGAGATTTCAAAGAGAATTTCTGTGGGTAGGGTTGGGAGAGGAGGAGAGACTCCATTTGGCCAATTGGAGTATTGTTTGTCTGTCTATGAGGGTGGGGGGTCTTGGAGTGAGGAGCCTTGTGTTGTTTAATAAGATCTTATTAGGCAAGTGATTGTGGCAATTTGGAGGGGGGAGAGAGAGAGAGAGAGAGAGCTTCTAGAGAGAAATCATTAGGGCGAAGTATGATGTGATAGAGGGGGGATGATGTACAGTTGAGGGTCATGGTTCTTATGGGGGTGAGTTTGTGGAGGTATATCTAACGGGGATGGAGTGATTTTTTGGATAAACTGAATTTTGTGGTGGGAAAGGGTAATGATATTAGGTTTTGGGATGATTGTTGGTGTGGAGATCAACTGCTGAAGGAGGGATTTCTTTTCTTGCACTGCATTGCTTCAGTGCCTTCTATTATGGCGAGTGATGTATTAGTCATTCATAATAGGAGCTATTGCTGGAATATTACTTTTGGGAGGGGTCTACAGAATTGGGAATTGGGTGATTATTCGTTGATTATGACCTCTCTACATGAGGCACAAATTCGGGTAGGAGAGGGTGATTGTAGTAGGTGGAGGATAGCACGGGATGTTATTTTCTCAGTTCGCTCGTACTTTAGTTTCCTCCTGGGATTTGTAGATAGTTCATTCCCCTGGAAGTTGGTGTGGCAATGTAAATTATCTCCTCGGGTGGCATTCTTATTGTAGATAGGTGTGAGAGGACAGGTCTCAACGGTGGATAATCTTCGACAGAATGGTTTTTATGTAACCGAGTGGTGTTATATGTGTAAGAAGAATGGAAAGACAATCGATCATTTGGTCATTCATTGTGATGATGTTCGTTGGCTTTGGAACAGTATACTAGCTTCTCAATCCATGGATTGGGTGCTGTCTCGTCGTATAAAGAACGTGTTACGGGCATGGAGGAGAAAATATCGTGATAAGGATAACAAACTAGCATGGGACCTTATCCCGGGTTACATTGTATGGTGCGTGTGGAGAGAAAGGAACAACCGTTGCTTCGAAGACCAAACAAAAATAAGAGAGCAGATAAGAGACATTTTACTTTACTTTGTATTCTTGGTTCAATGCCGTGGCTAAAAATCCTGTAGACGGGTTGTCTAATTTCATGTTGTTCCTTACTGGCTCAAAATGATTGTACACCCCCTATGTATTCTCTTTTAAGTAACAAAATTATTTGATTACGTATCCAAAAAAAAAACAAAAAAAAACTATGGCTTCCGTTATGTGAATTGGTCATCCTGATTTGAACTATTCTTTCTTTGGTATAATCAACCCTAGAGAGTCTGTTTGGGAACCTCGAATTGGTTAGGTACATATCTGAACAATTTTCTCTTAAATAGTTTATGCTAAACTAGATAGATAAGCTAACATGACTGCTTTTAGAAGCTGTTTGTCTTTAGTCTGAGTTATATTGGACATAAATTAACTTGAATATTTAAGTAAATGAAACAATACAAATAATTTCAGCATAGACAGAAGGTTTCCATGTGTTCAACTTTAAATTTTAATCAAATTTACGTGGTGAAACGAAATAAACCAAACCCAAGTTTGAGTCAGTATTAAGATACTTGCAGACTGGAATCCACTTGCTTGAAAAATACTGAACAAGGCTACCCTCTAGGTCACTGTTACCCAGCCCTACTTTAAAAAATTATACGGTCTTCTCTTTCCAATAACATATCCAAATCCAACCCTTTGCAAACTTCCACCTAAACTTTCTTTCCTAATATCTTTGTTTCTTTGTATTGGGACAATTATATGTGGAGGTTGTGATGGTGTCCAGAGTTTTGTTTTGGGTTTGCACCCTGCCTCATTAGAAGCTGAAGTCGGTTGGTATAATTGCCAAACTATCTTAACTACGTCAAGTAAAAATGTTTTTAGAATTTCATTTCCATTATTTTTTATTAACCCGTGGTTATTAACTCTCATGGGCTGAATATGAGCAATATATTAATTCTTGTGCAGATTTGAGGATGACACGATCATTTCTAATTTATATGAAGAATTGTGGGAGGAAAACATGCCCAGTGAACGGATAACTCTTCAACTTTACTTGGGAGAAATTGTTACTCTTATCAGTGAAGGAATTATGTCATCGTCATGGGCAACAAAAAAGAAGGCATGTTTCTTCTTGTTTTTGTCTTGTAGTTTCCTTATTCAAAATGTAAATCAAAAGTTGTTACCTGCTTTCCTACTTTATTTCCTTTATTGTTGATAGTATTCGAGAAATGTATTCTTTTTTATTTTATATTTTTATCGGATTGTGCAGGCAGCACAAGCAACTCGTAAGCTTAGCGAAGTCCTTGGCGAATCATTATCTTCACATTATAATGCCTTGCTCACCGCTCTTATGAAGGAACTTCCTGGGCGGTTGTGGGAGGTAGGCACATTTATTTGAATTATGTTACATCTTCGATTCTTCATGTAGCTTAACAAATCATGGCTTGCTTAACAATATACTACGGCCTTTGCGTTGCAAGAAAATGCTGGTGAATACGTATGGAATCGTATATACAACTTCTATTGGATTGTGGATTACCAAGATCACAGAATAAATGGGCCATGTATCACTGATCTCATTGAATTCAGAGAATTCGTTAGTTTAAGCTAAATTTGTAACAGGTGTTAAGGAAATAAGTATATTAGAATAACATAGATTAGGGAAGAGTATGATTGGGTTTATTTTGTCTCCATATTGGTATCTATTTAAATATGTGTACTACCCGTGATTTATCTATATAATGAAAGTGAATGAGAGGAAGAATATCTTCTTCTCTCCAAAAGTTAAATCCAAACCTGTTTCTCAACAAATTTTGCATAGTCATTTTGTAATCTCTAAAAGTTGTCTGTTTATGGGCTATATATTTTTGTTTGTTACATCTCATCTCATTTGTCTACCTTTCTGGTTTGCTTGAAATTTGTCTTGCAATCTTGTTATAGCAATAAACAATTTGCATGAGCTGATGTTTTGTTTGTTTTAACATTAATTTATAGCTTATTGTGTTTTGTGTATATCACTATGTGACAGGGAAAGGATGCACTATTAAATGCATTGTCTGCTCTTTGCACATCGTGCCATAAAGCTATTTCTGCTTCCGATCCTGATGCTCCAAAGGCTATATTAAGTCTTATATCTTCCGCATGCACAAAGAAAGCACAAAAATATCGTGAAGCTGCTTTTTGCTGTCTTGAGCAGGTAAATTTTCAATTCTACCGAGGCAAGCTCAGTGCCATTCTCAGTCATGAATAAGTTGCTCTTTCAACTTGGAATCCGTTATATCCACTCTCTATGTATGTAATTTTCAAGAGTTGGATTCCTAAAGAATTTGTCCATTAACTATTCTCTTTCCTGCCCTGTTGACAAACCAAATAGATTGCCAGTTCATGTTGCTAAATATGCCCCTGCAATTTGGCAGTTTTCTCAATAATTGTCTTGGATAAAAAAATTTCAAGTGACAGCGAGCATTGTCTACACTGCATTACAGAAAAGAATTAAAAAGCAGTAACGACCTGTACATTGTGGTGCTACTATGTTATTCCAAAACCTCAAAATTCCCCCCCGTCATCCTTGAAAATAAAAGGTGAAGAAAGAAAAAAGGGGAAATATTGTTATTAAAAGAAAAGCAAAGGAATGCTTAAAAAGAAGTAACACAGCGGACTTGTGGAAACCTAATTTGTGTGGATTTTTTCTTTTAAAATCATGAAGGTGTTCAAACTTCAAGGTAAAAAAGAAAGAGAGATCTGTTTACTTCTAAGGTTTACACTAAATTTTGTATTGATGCCTTTGTCCATCTTAGCCTTTTCTTTGTTATGAAGGTTTCATATGATATCACTAGGGGACTAAAGACTTCATATATATTTCTTGTGATTTTCTTATCGAGCTTTTGTTCAGCGTGTTATGATCTTACACGCTTCATGGCATTAATCTTACTTCTCTTCATTCATTCTGCTTTTAGGTTATCAAAACTTTCAACAATCCAGATCTCATTGAGATTGTTCTGCCATCGTTATTGGATACATGCAATTCGATCGCTCATAGAAAGTCAAGTCAAATACCCCTGACAAGTGATGATAAAGCAGGTACATCACAAGTCCTTTCATAGATAAGGTCCCACGATTTTCCCTCTTAAAAATCAGCAACAGTTTTCGGTGGAATTAGTTGCTGGATTATGGTTTTACTTCTGAGTTCTTAGAACCGTCTTTTTTTTTCTGACATTTAAGTTAATTTTCTGGAAATGTTTTACTGGAAGTGGAATTAATTTTTCTTAATACGAATGCTTATTCTTCTGGTTCCATAATCCCTCCGTAATTTGAGGTTATTATTTCACAAATAACTAAACTTATAAAAATCATATTTACTTGCTATTGGGTCTTTAACCAATTACGACATGGTTATAATAAGGAACCAAAATATGATCTAATCTTTGAAAATTCACTCGCTGTTCATTTTATTCTCTGTCAGGCTGTTACTCATGCTTTTTTTTTTTGATAGGTAATCAGAAAATTTTATTCCTTAAAAGAGAGTACACGGGAGGTATACAATCACTTAAGGCATGAAAGGAACAACATGAAATTAGGCAACCCTACATCAGGATTTTTAACTACTACATTAAACCAAGTGCGGCTGTTACTCATGCTAATACCTTGCTCAGTTGCTTCAACGAGTCCATGTGATACTAGTTTCTGTGCCGAATTAGATATAGAGTTAAATATATGAATTTCCTTCTTGTGCACTATAATCCCTAACCATTTATTCAATCTAACTACTATAATGTTTTGAGTGATTGCATTTCCTCTAGACGATGGCTATAATTTGACAATTTTTCAAAAGAAATATTGTCAGTATTTGTATATCAGGACTTGCAAATTCAAAAAATGACTTTGAATTAATCAGAAAATTGATGTTTTAGTTATTAATTCCTTGACATATTAACCAGTGTCTTCTGCTTACTCCTCCATGTCACTAAATTCCCTCCCTAGTATCCTGATGTTGACCTTCAATCTATGGTTGACCAATCTGCATTAAAATAAATTTCTTCTATATTGCTTTTAAACAAGATTATTTTTTAGAAGCTGAACTTAATGAAACGCTCTAGAAACTGCTTCTGGGGGACTTGACTTGCGAATGCATGAATTGACTTGCCACACTAGCAACATAGGCCAATTTGGTGTTGTTTGGCAAGTCATAAAGCTTGCTAACCAACCATTGATACATCCTCTGTCTACTGATATATATATATATATATATATGTGTGTGTGTGTGTGTGTGTGTGCCTTTTCCTTACCCACTCCAAGCTTATGGTTCTGTGTTGCATCAATTGGTTGCACAGTAGCATCTCGGTCTTTTAAGGAGGGTCAAGGAAATATTTATACTTTGTTATAAACATACTTTTCCAAATGAGCCACCTCAAAACTTGTCTCCCTCGTTCTTTTATCTCAAATTCTTTGATTCAATTGTTTTTCCAGATATTTTATCTTCCCAATCATCTTCTGATACTATTATGCCATCTATGTAAACAATAGGGTTGTTACCTTTACCAGAGTTGAGTGCTTGATGAAGAAGGTATGATTTCCTTTGGCTTCCTTGGCATTTCATTTCTTCCGTGGCCTTGGTAAACCTACCGAACCATGCTATGCAAGATTGCTTATGCCCATAGAGTGCCATCTTGAGTCCCATCAAATCTTGGCTGGTTTCTCATCTAAATTTCTTCTTCCAAGATGTCGTTTAAAGATGCATTCTTGACATTAAATTGTTGTAAAGACCAAATGAGATTAGATGCTAAAGATAGTAAAGTACGAATAGTATTCATCTCTAGTGGTGGGAAGGATTCTTGATAATCCACCTCCTAGATTGGAGTATTGCAAAATATTTTTACAACAAAGAAGTTAGTTTTATTTATCTTTTGGATTATTAGAATTAAGTTCAAAAGTATAATGCACATTTCTTAAGACCATATCAACCCATTTGAGCTATTATTTCTCATGTATAGCAATCAGTGAAATTCAGTGAAACCATATTTTGAAATTACTGATAATTTTGAATTTTCTTTTCAAATCCTGCATTACAAAGGTGCATTGTATTGAATTATGGGAGAGTTTTTTTATGTGAACATGACACACAGCAAGCAATTCAGCAAAGCTCTACTTTCTTTGTGCAGATGCAGATGAGAAAGATAGTTCCCCGGCTTTATATGAAAAAATAATAAATTCCATAACGGCCTGCATCCATGTGGCTCGAATCAGCGATATTCTCAAACTACACAAGGACTTGATTGATGTGTTTTTGATTTCTCTCTCCCCTAATTTTTCTTGGACAGGTACAACCATTCAATTATGCTTCCCTTCTTAATTCTGTTTTAGCTTTGCCCTCACTGCCACACTTTCCATTTTGCCAACAGTTAAAATGCCAGTTTTTTCATCTATAAAAGAGCTGTGCTCAAGGCTTCGAATTAGTAGCGATGACTCTCAAGATTCTACTTTACATTCCAGCATATCTGCTTTAGTTCATGAGGTAATAGTTCTCATATTTCTTTATTGTCCTATACCCATTAACACTTGTATGGACTCTAATTCGGCTTTCTAAATGTTTTCAGTTATTTTACACACTGTTGCCGGAATTGCTTAATTGTCTCCACACAATAAAAATTGGCCAGGTATATTACTCTCCTTGCTTGCCTTTTTTGGATCACTATATGTTTTCTCGAGTTTATTCACTTCTATTGATGCATTTTATAAATAGAATCTCTTGTTGACCGAGAACTTGAGAAGTCAAGAGTGCTCTTCAAAGTATAAAATGGCGCCTATTATTTTCCTTTCTTCATTTGTGTAACTAATAATTTCTGAATGCTATTGTTGGTTTGTGTGAAATAGACATCTTGTACTTGAATCTCAATTCTTAAAGTTTATGGTCGCATATACGTTTGGGTTTTAGAGCTCATCTTAAGTTTTTGTGCAATGAACTCAGGTTCATGTAGCGGCTGCAGAGTGTCTTCTGGAGTTGACTCACTGCAGGGACATTCCTTCAGTTCATAGAACAGAAGTAGGGTTTAAGGCCGATCTTCTTCATCTGTGTGAAGTGGAAAAAAATGAACAGGCCAAGTCTCTGTTGAAGAAATGTATTGACATCCTAGGAAGCCTCGAAGAAGAAAGTAAAACCCCGAGCTAAAAGCAGTTGGAAACTTCAGTTATTGTGGTCCATCACAGTTCATGTTGCCTTATATTTCAACAGATAGCATTCCATTTTCATTGAGTGCCACACTTATATCTTTGTTGTGCACCCCGGGCACATATTTTATACATTTTCATACTTCGCAGGAAGTCCAAAATACATGGAGAATGGATCAAGAGTAGTCTAATTATGAACCTAAATTATTGTTGTATTGATAGCTTTTCTTGAGCATAGCTTTTGAAAAAATTATTATCGTTGCCTTATTTCCTTTAGCTCTATTCAAAACCCTCACTCCCATGGATTTCTTTTCCATTATGGAAATTCCATTGGTTGTAGATTGGATGATGGAAAAACCAGCAAGCTACGATTTTCAAGGTTATTCAATTAAATTGAAGATAAAGGAGTGAATTAATCAAATGGTCACTGAACTTTGTAAAAGGTTTGCACGAGGTCACTAAATTTTAAAAATTATCAAATTCATCACTAAATTGGAAAAATATTTTCAGAAGATTATTGAACTTTAAAGATCACCTAATTTATCATTGAACTTTGCAAAAAATTTCCTAGGGGTTATTAAAATTTAGCAATCCCTGGAAAATCTTTTGCAAAGTTCAATAACCTCGTGAAAATTATTTACAAAGTTCAGTGATAAATGAGGTAATTTTTAAAGTTCAATGATCCCATGAAAACTTTTTGCAAAGTTCAATGATAAATTGTGTAATTTTTAAAGTTCAATGACTTCGTGAAAACTTTTTACAAAGTTCAATGACTATTTGGGTAATTCACTCGAAGATAAAGTGCTAATGCACTCTTGGTCTCCAATAAACTAGAATGCAATAACCAATTATTTCCAGATTTGAGCCATATTAACATCCCTATATTGTAAGGCTCATTTTGTGGCTTGACTGAATAATGCTATTTATTTAGAGTTTAGATATTGTCATTCTATGTCGCAGTGGAGTCATTGCTACATTCTTCAATGAACTTCCAATGCATTTTTATGCTATGGATAATGTGGCAGTGATCTCCATTGTCAAATGATTGTTCAGCTGGTCAAGTATTTGCCACTCAAAAGTCAACCTGTTAACCATTTCCGCTATTTATATAAAAAACCTTTAATAGCATTCATAGTAGAGAAAAGGAAGCCAAAATCTTATCCTTCTCGCATCCTTTGTATTGTCTTAGACTGGTTCTATTTAATACTACGTAAAAAAGTCCCTTTAAAAACTGTAGGGTTCAAATTGTCCTACATGGCTATCGCGCAACAAAAACTTGTCCAGAATATGTAAGATCTGCGAACCAGATGCACCTTCTTATCTTAACAGGCTTTAACTGCTCTACACTGCTGTAACAAGGACCATTTGCACCAATAAAATGTTACTGAACCAGCTTCGTTGGCACCAAACTATTATAGCGACATTTACGCATGCCATTTTACACCACTGCTCATCCACCAACTAGCTTGCTTTCTCAATCAAGCAAGACAAGAATCAGAACATTGCAAGTTCTCCCAACAGAAGAGTTTGAGGGAGTTCCTCTTAACAGGCTTTAACTGCTCTACACTGCTGTAACAAGGACCATTTGCACCAATAAAATGTTACTGAACCAGCTTCGTTGGCACCAAACTATTATAGCGACATTTACGCATGCCATTTTACACCACTGCTCATCCACCAACTAGCTTGCTTTCTCAATCAAGCAAGACAAGAATCAGAACATTGCAAGTTCTCCCAACAGAAGAGTTTGAGGGNCAACAATTTTGTGCACGTCCCAAGCAGACAATTTACCTGAAACATCACTATTCTATACTCTAGCCGTATTTCTCCAAAATTAAGTGAAAAAGAAGGTATATCAGAAAATGTTATGTTGGGTGACAAATAACAGCGGTGCACGAAGATTCATCATCCACAACCCATAATCTCAACTGTACCAGCTGCCTTTGTATTATATCCAGTTCAGTCTCAGAAGACCAGAAAGCAAATTTCTTTTCAATCCCTGGAGAGGTTTGGTACTTAGCATCAGCAATGTTGATATCAAAGCCTAATTGCGTCTCATCCATGCTGTTATATTTGATGCTCTTTTGTCTCAATAATTTTTCCACTGCATAACAAAAAACTGCTGTCATGAGGAACTGAATCTTTTCTCCGTGTGTTCACCAATGTAGCAGCTTCATGTATAAAATCTTCAACCCAAATTTTTAAAACAGGGGATGAGCTCCCGACAAAAAGAAGTCTATAACTCTTCCCAATAACAAAATAATTGGTCTGCTCAAAGGAATTCAGAAATAAATCACTGGCAAGGGGAAACTTGAGTAGCCAGGTACTATAACCAAGTTCCAAACATCTTTTAGTCACAAATGCCTCCACAAGAATCTCCTTGGTAAGTTCCTCCATTGTATTCTGAAACTTAAAAGACTTGGCAAGTGCAGGATCGTAAAACTGGTCTTTATCAATTACAGGATGCCCTCTTCTTGCAAGATCAAGTAGGAAAAGAGATGTTGGGACAATAAAGATATAGTTTCGAATATTCAACCTCTCAATGTGGCAGAGAAAATTTCTGACAATAGTCTCTGATACCCTGTAAAGGCTTATTACGATAACAGTGTCATTTTTCTGCACAGATTGAAGAACAGATCTAAGTTTATCAGGACTTCTAACTATCCTATTAGTAAATACTTCTCTGAAGCAGAAGTCATACCACTTGAGATCACTTAAAGGATGTAGTTCCAGAGAGTTGGAATCATTAGAATTTGCATCCAGTAAGTAAGAATCAGGTCCTGCTGTTTTCCTGTAATTAACACCAGCATCTCTATGAGAGACAGAGTGCTCTCTCTTGCAAAAAATTGGTATAAAAATTGAAGTACCCGTGAGAATGGATAAATTTAATAAACCAAGGAGTCCAAATTCTCTCTCCCATCTTTTTGTACCATCCATTTGTCACCTATTACACATCAATGTACCATGTCAGAAGGACCAAAAAACATACAAATTGGGATTGGGAAACATGAGAATAATAAATATTACCATCCCCCGGCTTCATGCCTTTTGCCTTGTGTGTGTCGTACCACAAACAGAACTCTTTCCAGGGTTTTGGAAACAGAAGTTGACCCCAAGTGCCGACCAGCTGATACAAGAAAAGGTGAGTTCCACTATCTAAATGCATTTTGTTTCCGTGTTTACCTGTCAGCAGCAACCGATACAGATACTTAAAGACTAGCATAGGTTAAAAAGCTCTATGGCAAGCAAAAATCATGATAATGAAGCATATAAACATGACATGTAACATTATCAGCTAAAGTTATACAGTATGCTTGGCTAAGCTTAAACTATTTACATATAAAGTTAAAATTAATTTTCATTGTTGGTCAAAGATGGAAACAACTAACTTATTGAAAGTAACTATTACATTCATATCTGAATCATAAGTTCCTACTGGGTGGAGATGATGGGGTCGGTCCTTTTCTTTTGCAACATTTCGCTCAAAGGGTTGAAGGGAAATAGTGCATCAAATTGTTCACAAGGGCCAACTTGATCCTCTTCCGTAGAGATCTCAGATGAGGGACCCCGGGGAGAGCAGCCGACTCCAACTATCGTCCATGTATGATCCATACTAGATCTGACCAACTGCCTAACAAGAAAATAATCCTATTTTACCACTGTACATTGCTAACATCAAGAAATGAAATAGTCGAGAATCCCGAGTAATTGGTCGAGCCGCTAAAGTAGTGATGAATTTCGTCAGTAAAGTGGGTCCTATAGAAAGGCCATCTATTCCTAATCTCCAAATAGATAATGACGGAAGCTAACTTTGGTTGGCTAATCCGATCAGTTCATCAATGGTCCGCAAGTATGATGGTCCTAATGATGATCCTGCATGTTTTTTGTGTGCATCTCACGGGTGGATTTAAAAAACCTCGCAAATTGACTTGGGTTACAGGTATGCTTATGGGGGTATTGACCGCATCTTCTAAAGTAGTGATGAATTTCGTCAGTAAAGTGGGTCCTATAGAAAGGCCATCTATTCCTAATCTCCAAATAGATAATGACGGAAGCTAACTTTGGTTGGTTAATCCGATCAGTTCATCAATGGTCCGCAAGTATGATGGTCCTAATGATGATCCTGCATGTTTTTCGTGTGCATCTCACGGGTGGATTTAAAAAACCTCGCAAATTGACTTGGGTTACAGGTATGCTTATGGGGGTATTGACCGCATCTTTTGGCGTAACTAGTTATTCCTTACCTCGAGACCAAATTGGTTATTGGGCGGTAAAAATTGTAACAGGTGTCCCTAGAGCTATTCTTCTAATAGGATCGCCTTTGGTAGAATTATTGTGCGGAAGTGCTAGTGGAGGACAATCCACTTTGACTCGTTTTTATAGTTTACACACTTTTGAATTGCCACTTTTTACTGCTGTATTTATGTTAATGCACTTTCCAATGATGCGTAAACAAGGTATTTCCAGTCCTTTATAGAGAAGATCCATAATAGATATTTATAATCAATCATTTATCACTTGGAGGAGGAATAATAATATTTCATTGCTACAAGTATGGATTATTGAAAATAATAATCCATGTATTTGGATATTTCCCTTCAACCAATCATGTCAAATAAATGTAGAGTTGAAATGAATTCTACGAAGAGAAAATGGATTATGGGAGTGTGTGACTTGAACTATTAACTGGTCTGTGTAGATATATGTCTGCCACATTGAAATTCACAACCAAATGTGTATTTGTTCCAACCGTCGCGTAAGCCCTATACAGAAGATAGGCTGGCTCATTTGAAGAGATTCTTTTCTATTCTATGATCAGACCGAATCATGTTGTACATGAGCAGGCACCGTAAGATCCAGTATAATTATAATAAGTGAAATGGATAAACTAAAACAAAATCTTTATCTATTTCACTTACTTAATACTTAAAATTGAATAGTATGGAAATGCATTTATTTCTTCTGCATTGATATGATCGATAATACTATCGGAGTGAAACCTGGGATTTAAAGAAAAACATAAGCTAGACTAGATTAGTAACAAGCAAACCTTTTGTGTGTATATCTCCAAATATTTTGGAGATACATACCAATCGTAAGATTTGAGACGACCCAGAAAGCACTGGATCATATCATGATCAACTTCGTAAGCCAACTTGGGTATTGAGCATTTACTCATAATCGAATTTTTTGCAATGGGTAGTTGCAATTCCGGAAAAAAGAGTCAAATTTTTCTTACATTGAATCATTCATATATGTATATATAGGCAACATATAGATTTTTTATGGATTCATTTGGTTCTTTTGAATCTTGCTCGAGCTCGATGATAAAAAATTATCATGTCCGGTTCCTTCGGGGTATGGATCTATAAGAATTCACCTATCCCAATAACAAAAAAACCTAATTTGAATGATCCTATATTAAGAGCTAAATTGGCTAAAGGTATGGGTTAAAATTATTACGAAGAACCCGCATGGCCCAATGATCTTTTATATATTTTTCTAGTAGTAATTCTAGGTACTATTGCATGTAATGTAGGCTTAGCAGTCCTAGAACCATCAGTGATTGGTGAACTGGCATATCCGTTTACAACCCCGTTGGAAATCTTATCTAAATGGCATTTCTTTTCCCTATTTCAAATACTTCGTACAGTAACTAATAAATTATTGGGTGCTCTTTTAATGGTTTTAGTACCTGCGGAATTATTAACAATATCCTTTTTAGAGAATGCTAATAAATTCTAAAATCCATTTCGTCGTCAGTAGTGACAACCATCTTTTTTGATTGGTAGTGCAGTCACTCTTTGGTTGGGTATTGGTGCAACATTACCTATTGATAAATCTCTAACTTTAGGTCTTTTTCAAGTTGATTCAATTGTGAAATAGCGCGACGTGTGTATCTAGGGAATAGTCACATGAAAGCGAATTCTCCCTAGATACATCTATTCAATTCTGAATTTCTTTTGAATATATGAATTGTGCTAAAGATTCAAAACCTATTTTCATCTTGATAAAAAAAAAAAGACGAAAAAAATCTAATAGATTTAACTCATTTTTTGGTAAATCAATCGCGAAATATTTTTCTAGAATGACCAATATCTGTTTTATATCTTCTACGCGCAAATGTTCAATTTTCGTGAGATCTTCCGGACTGTTATTCAAAAGGTTCAATATAAATTATAGACCCTGGGAGAGAATTCTGATTGGTCAATAAAAATCAATTTCAATGACCAATATCTGTTTTATATCTTCTATACGCAAATGTTCAATTTTCATGAGATCTTCCAGATCGTTATTCAAAAGGTCCAATATAAATTATAGACCTTAGGAGAGAATTCTGATTGGCCAATAAAAATCAATTTCAATGCTTTTTTTCTCTGAGTTTATCCAATTTATCGTGAAAGGTAAAAGAGGATAAAGGAACCTTGTGTTGATTGTCCTCTAAATGTAAGTTTTATTCTTATGTAAAAAGGGAATAAATAAATGAGTTTTATTCTTATGTAAAAAGGGAATAAATAAATCAATCAAATTTCGCCAAGCTTCATGAAGTGCTTCTTTCGGAGTTAAACTCCCATTTGTCCATATTTCGAGAGAGAGTATCTCTTGTTTTTCATTGCAATTCCCATAAGAATGAATACTAATTTCAAACAGGCATGAATACAGCATCTATAGGATAACTTCCATCTTGAAAGTTATGTGGCATTTTGACAAGATATCCGCGATTTCTCTTGATTTGTAATCCAATTGACAAATCAATTGGTTCCGTCAAGCTAGTTATATGTTGTGTATAATAATCAACGATTTTTACATAAGGTGGTAAGATGATATCTTGAGCAGTTATATATCCTGGACCTCCGACACAAATAGACGCGTCACAAGTTCCATATAGATTACTTCTCAATACAATTTCTTTTAAATTCATTAAAATTTCATGGACCGATTCTTGAATACCCGCTATGGTAGAATATTCATGTGGGAAGTTCTCAAATTTTACATGTGTGATACATGTTCCTTCTATTTCTCCAAGTAAAACTCTTCACATCGCAATGCCTATTGTGTCGGCTTGACCTTCCAGAAGTGAAGACAAAATAAAGCGTCCATGATAAAGACATTTGTTGTCTTCTCTTGATTCAACACACTTCCACTATAGTGTCTGAGTGGATACTATTACTTTCTCTCGAACCATAGCAATATTATTTGATTTGATTAATCATTTATTTCTCTTGTTTCTCTTGAAATTTCTTCAATGTTTATTTCTAGACACGTCTTTTTTTAGGGGGTCTGCAATCATTATGTGGCATAGGGGTTACATCCCGTACAAAGGTTAATAGTATACCACTTCCACGAATAGCTCATAATGCTGCGTCTCTTCCGAGACCGGGACCTTTTATCATGACTTCTGCTCATTGCGTACCTTGATCTACTACCATACGAATAGCATTTGCTGTTGCATTTTAAGCGGCAAAGGGTGTCCCTCTTCTCGTACCCTTGAATCCACAAGTACCCGCTGAGGACCAAGAAACCACCCGACCCCGTACATCTGTAACCGTGACAATAATATTATTGAAACTTGCTTGAACATGAATAAACCCCTTTGGTATTCTACGTGAACTCTTACGTGAATCAATATGTCCATTTCTACGTGAACCGATTCTCAATTTAGCTTTTTCAATATTTTATCATCGCATAAATATCAGTCAAGAGATATATGGATATATCCATTTCATCTCAAAATAGAATCCTTATTTTTACAACGAGTCCTTTAGTGAGTCTAATTATCCTGGTCTTTGTTTATGTCTCGGGTTGGAACAAATTACAATAATGCACCCCGCCTATGGATTGGCGACATTTTTTGCAAATTTTACGAACATAAGCTCTTATTTTCATATTTGTCATTCCTTATCTTAATTCTGAATCTACTTCTTGGAAAAAAAATAAGTTTCTTGAAATTTTTCATCTCGAATCATATTGAATAAAAACCATCTAATCCTTCCAATCCTTGTTGTGGAGTCGATAAATTATACATCTTTTGGTTGAATCATAACGACTTCTTCAATTTTGACTTATCTCCTAGCAGTATCCATATAAAACTACTCCGGATCTTTCCTGAAACATAACCAGGATCAGATCTTCATTATCTAACTGAACCTGGAACATACCATTGAGAGCAATTCAGTAATTAAACCTTCATGAATCCATTTTTGTTCTTTCATTTCAGGTAAAGCCTCCTTGAAGTATCAACTTATGGAGGAGGAACAATATTAGACAACTCGTCCCTTTTCTTTTTTTTTTTTTTTTAGAAATAGGAAGAAGTTTCGGATCCCATTTGGATATTAAAAGGATTACCATATATAACACAAAATTTCTCCGCCAATTCCTTCGAGTCGAGTCTCTTGGTCTGTCATTATACCTCGAGAAGTAGTAAGAATTACAATCCCCATCCCACCTAAAATTCTAGGAATCCGTTGAGTAAGAATATATTCGTAGACCGAGATTGATCCTTTTAAATTTAAAAAAATTCTATAGTCTTTTCCTATTCCTTCTATGCCGCAGGTTTAAAACCAAAAAAGATTTGTTTTTTTCTCGATGTTTTCTAATTAATCTAGTTCTTAATCTATCTCTTTCAAATACCCATTATAAACGTGCTTATAAATAAGAAAAGGGTAATCTGTTTGTCATGCTGTATGACCAGGTTCCGTAGATACCAAAGGAAACATATCAAATGGATCCCCCAATATGAAAGACTAATGAAAGAAAAATGGAGAGAGGATTCATCATTGAAGTTTTGATATACTTAGAAGGATTAAATTTCCTTTAACTTGTGATGGAATAATCCTGCAGATTAGCATTCGTCTGCATGTCATTCTCAATGAACAAGGTAGACTGAGACCAGTAACATGAAATGTCTACGTGCTCAGACATAAATACAGTTGGTACACCTGCATTCTTGGTATACTTGACTAGCGCCAATGAAGTTATTGCACATGGCTTTAATGGTTATCTGTTTGGCACAAACAAAGGACAGGCTTCATAAAATCTTAGGAAATGTAAGATATAGGTTCCAGTTTACTGAATTTTGCACATTATTAATTCTCAATATTCCATGATATGCAAGAAACTATAGCATTATACGTTATATCGAGTTTACACATTTTAAGAATTGATTTGATTAAACATTGATCAGAAAGGAAGATAGAATCAAATCACTGTGGTCAAAATTCCTGAAAATGGAATTTCCAAGAATTTGGATTCTTAAGAGTGCAATTCCTTCAAAGCAAAATGTAGGTGAGATGCACTTTGAATTGTTGTAAATATGGCTTTGGCTCATTAATTTCTATTCATGCTACATCAAGCATGGTGTTGACTAAGGTGTTACAACGTTCTCATCGTTTTCCAACATTTCCTCATAAATAACACAACTATTCAAATAGAATTGTTCCGTGCTTACAAATTAAATTATACTGTAAAGAAATGAGCTCTATTTGAACCTTTTCTAAGCAACTACAGATCAAAGTGACAAAACAAAAATCTCCAAGAAATGGAAAATAACAAAAGTAAATACCTGGCACAAACCTCGGCCGCTGCAGTGATGCCCCATAAATCATATTATTAAAGTTTGAAGCATTATAGTAGTAATTCAAAATCACAGCCTTAAGAAACCTATAGATAAAATACAGAATTTGAATCAGTCCCCTCTGTGCTCAAATAAAAATTCCGTAAACCTAACATTAAGAAAATGGGTATTGAGGAAAAAAAAAAAAAAATCATATGGATAACCTATAATAGAGAGGTGAAACCTCCAGATTATCCTCAACAAAAAAAAATGCAAATTCATGATCCGAACTGGGCCACCAGGCTTCGAGCCACTGAGCCTGAAGCCCAGCATTCGAAGTTCGATAATGCACAAACTTCTCACCAAATTTCCACTCAAACCCATCGACGAAATCAAGAATTTCTTTCGAAAGATTCAATCGTTGGTCCAAGTCCGCAGACCCATAATTTGAATCTTGCATAAAATGATCAACGAATACATGAAGATGCACTTCGTTAATGCCATCATACTGCGCTTTAGCGAGAGAGTTGAGGCAGCGGGTGAGAGAAGAGAGACGGTTAAAAGTGAGGACTTTGATGAGGAGAGTGAAATTTGGGCCAGGGTTTGAAGTTGATATTGTGGGGAATTGGGGAAGGATTTGGAACTTGGTATTGGATGGGGGAAGAGAGAGGAGGAAGATGGTGGAGAGAGAGAGGAGGATTAAAAGGAGGAGTGGGAGTATGTTCTTCGAGGTCGCCATTGATCCACTGCCAGTGCCACAGTATATAAGATCTTAAGAACTTCATATATTACAAATCATAACCAACAAAATTATTGATAAAATAAATTTATAATAAAAATTTGAGCCGATTTCTATATATGCAAGTTTTAAGCATCAACTTGACCGATTACCAATCCAATTTTTTCTATCTATTCGATAACATTAAACCATTGGTTCAACATACTAATTAAGTTTAGAGTAGGAGGGCCAATGAGTAAAATTAGTTAAGAGTCACAATGAGTCGAGTAGAACTAGTTTGATCCTTAGACACTCGAGCATAGTTCGTGGCCAAATATTCTGCTTGTTTGACTCTTTGACTTGTGGACTCCGTAAGTCCATCCACGAGTTGGCTTTTAAAAAAAAAAAAAATGTCCTCCTTTTTTCGAGCTTAACATCGAATACTTTTAATGATAATTGTACATGATCAACATAATCTGTGTATAATATATATATATATATAAAGAACTACTAATGAGTTAGCGATAATTAATTAAAGAATAATATTATTCAGTCTCACTGGAGTTATAACTTCACTTTAGCTGGCGTTAGATAATATGATGAATGAAATGTGAAATTAAGTAAGTCTGATTTAATTTCATCTATCATTTAATGTTACATTAAAGTCATTTAGATTGAGATTGTAACTTCACTGAGACTAAATGACATTACTTTTAATTAAAAAAAATTGGTGATAAGAATGTGACGAAAAAGTTTAAGCACTGTCACGGGCTTAATTGGGTTTGTATTACAATGGATTTGGACAGCAAAAAGTACAACTTCACGGGCCAAACACAACCCATGGACTTACCAGCCCTTGAAAGTTAAATGTGTCGGCATCAGGTTATTTCTGGTAAATTGTCCATATTCAGGTTTTCCCCGTAATTAACACAAAATTAAGGGGTATTGTATTATAATTCGAAAAGTGCAAATGATTACCAGCAGCAGCAGGTGGAGCCCTAACAGCAAAAGTTTGAAGTCCAAGCAAATAACGAATTATCATTATACAGAGTACACATTTCTCAACTGTTTCATTTATTTATCCTTAAAAAAATACATTTGGGTCGAACATCTTGATGACTCGCAAAACTTTAAAATATTGTAAGCTAAGTGTTGTGAAAACGTGAATAATATAGTAGAATTGACACACAAAAACTTAAGTGATTCGACAATGTGCGTATATTCACTGTACGACGATAATAATGAACTAACTTTAAATAGGATTACAATAGATTATTTATGTAGAATCTTAAACCCGAATTTACCTTTACAATATTGTACCATACCACGGGGCTCCGTCCTGACACCCAACTTCTCTACGTCTAATCTGACAGAAGAACTACTAATGAGTTAGCGATAATTAATTAAAGAATAATATTATTCAGTCTCACTGGAGTTATAACTTCACTTTAGCTGGCGTTAGATAATATGATGAATGAAATGTGAAATTAAGTAAGTCTGATTTAATTTCATCTATCATTTAATGTTACATTAAAGTCATCTAGATTGAGATTGTAACTTCACTGAGACTAAATGACATTACTTTTAATTAAAAAAAATTGGTGATAAGAATGTGACGAAAAAGTTTAAGCACTGTCACGGGCTTAATTGGGTTTGTATTACAATGGATTTGGACAGCAAAAAGTACAACTTCACGGGCCAAACACAACCCATGGACTTACCAGCCCTTGAAAGTTAAATGTGTCGGCATCAGGTTATTTCTGGTAAATTGTCCATATTCAGGTTTTCCCCGTAATTAACACAAAATTAAGGGGTATTGTATTATAATTCGAAAAGTGCAAATGATTACCAGCAGCAGCAGGTGGAGCCCTAACAGCAAAAGTTTGAAGTCCAAGCAAATAACGAATTATCATTATACAGAGTACACATTTCTCAACTGTTTCATTTATTTATCCTTAAAAAAATACATTTGGGTCGAACATCTTGATGACTCGCAAAACTTTAAAATATTGTAAGCTAAGTGTTGTGAAAACGTGAATAATATAGTAGAATTGACACACAAAAACTTAAGTGATTCGACAATGTGCGTATATTCACTGTACGACGATAATAATGAACTAACTTTAAATAGGATTACAATAGATTATTTATGTAGAATCTTAAACCCGAATTTACCTTTACAATATTGTACCATACCACGGGGCTCCGTCCTGACACCCAACTTCTCTACGTCTAATCTGACAGACTTGTTGATTCTGCTATAGAATCAGACACATAGAATTCCATCAACTAGTCCTGTATATAAATAATATGGGTCATCTAATCAACACTAAAATATAAAAATAACTTGCTTATTCTTAAGCAATTGTTAAATAAATTAGCAAAAAACAATATTTGATTTTTAAGAGTGGCAAAGGAGTTCCTTTTAGACGTCAAAGAGTGCTCAAGTATTATGCAATGAAAAGCCAAATGATGATACACATTGCTGCTACAAGTATATTAAGATTTACATAAATAATTATATAATGTTCTATCATTTGTCAATTTCAAATACAATTAATATTTTTCCTTCACGTCATTTTCGATAAATATTTTTATGTATAAATGATAAAATCCACCATAATCTATACACGTAGACAGACAGAGGGGTTGGGTTGGGGTGGGTGAGCGGCCTCCTTTTCCTAAGTTTCAACCTTCAAACGAAATACCATCTTTCCTGTTCTCTTTATCATTTTTTTTCCCTGTCTTTGCTTTCATACGTGCATTCAAACTGTTGGGTTTGGTCCAGAGTTTCATTTAATCATAAAGCCGAACCTGTGATTAGTTATCATCCCATTTTCTATATTTACATGATCCGTGAGTACAATTTGTCTTCTTCTTTCCTTTTGTATTTTTCTTTCTCACTCACAAACTCGCACGGGTATAACAGTTTTAGGGTTTTTAAGTTCATCATTTGTTCTTAAATTTACTGTTTTTATTCGAAATATTGTCTGGGCTACCGTAAATTTTGCGATTTTCATTTAATGTTACACTAATCCTTATTGGTTTCTATGGGTTGTGTTAACTACATTTTGTTTTTTTTCCTTTTTATTAACTTGTAATTAATAATATTATACAAGGGTAAAAATGCTATCTCTTGGCTGTTGATTTTCTTTGACATCAAGTTTATATTTTTACTGTCCAATTTTCTGATTAATTTCTTAATGTGGTGATTTGGGTTGATAAAAGCCGTCCCTTAATTGTATTTGTTGAAGTTGGTTTACTGAAAAATCTCTTTGCTGTTAGTCTTTATAATATAGGTAATTAATTTACACTGAGCTTGCGGCTATATAATTTGAGGTTGAAAAGTTGCAGTAGAAAGGACTTTCTTCAGTCTTATCTACTGAGTATAATGAAGAAATATCGTTTGTGTTCTGTAGGCGAATTAAACTATGACGAGATTAGGCCGGGATTTTAGTTATACAATGCAAAATGATGCAGTTTCACCAGTGTCAGCTGATGTGGTATTTGCCTCTAGTCGATTTCCAAATTATAAAATCGGAAGTAACAAACAGATTGTGGAGGTCAAAGAGAACTCAAAAATATCTTCTATGAAAGAGGTGGTTGCGCAGGAAACTGCCCTGTTGCTAGAGCAGCAAAAAAGACTTTCAGTTCGTGATCTTGCAAGCAAATTTGAGAAAGGGTTGGCTGCCGCTGCTAAGTTGTCTGATGAGGTTTGGCCTTGTTTAATCTTGTTGTTAAGTGTTCACTTTTCATTTAATCTTGTTATGCAATATCTCGAGAGAAAGGTTTTTATTCAATATTGTTTTTAACAAGTTCTACATGACACGTTCCACAAGATACACGTCTTCTCTTTATTCCGTATCAAACTTCTGAAAATAATGTGTATTTATTGAGTAATATTTGCCCCTATGACGATCCTAAATGCCCTTTATTTATGGGCGCCAGGCGAGACTCAAAGAGGCAGCTTCATTGGAGAAACACGTGATTCTAAAGAAGCTCAGAGATGCTCTTGAAGCTTTGAGAGGACGTGTAGCTAGTAAAAACAAAGATGATGTCGAGGAAGCTATTGCTATGGTTAGTTTGTGGGTTTTATTTTCTTTTGTGAACCTTAACTGCTGTCATAATTCTATGGTTCTTTTCAATGCTGTCATACCAAATGAGTGCACTGCTAGACCATCGAATTGATATAAGGTGCAAATGCATGAGGATGAACTATATTTAATCAAAATCTTCAACTATGAGCATTGAAGTCAGACTTACCTGGTCTTGGGAACAAACTTGCATAGAAATGTGATATGAAGGGGAAAACTTCTTTGTATTTCTTTGCTGAAACAATGGAACTAAATAAACTTGTTCGAGGCAGATATATCTAGTTAACCTCTCCAGAAAATGCAGAGAAGATAAATGGAATCCTGTTGAAATGACAGAATGGAAGAGCTAGTATGCATAATTCACTATTGAAAAGGATGCTAAATTCTTGTTTCACTTACTATCTCTCTCTCTCTACCTATTCTCAACTTGTGTTCCTCCAAGGAAGAATACTCTTCGGTTTCATTGCCTTTAACATATCTTGTTTTGAACCTTTAGCGAGATATGCTATTGGTTATTACATGGATGTCCTTTGAGTCTCTGAGGATCACTATACTGTTGAATGTTTCCCACTTATACTACCCGCCGGTATTTATATTGTTTCCAGGTTGAAGCTTTAGCAGTTTTGTTAACTCAGAGGGAAGGAGAGCTGATTCAAGAAAAGGACGAAGTGAAAAAGCTTGCTACTTTTCTGAAGCAGGTAAAATAAACACATGTTTTGTGATGTGTGTCATTTCCTTCCTTTTAAGGTGTTTTTGTAGAAAATTCTAATAAGAAATAAATGTTTCTGTGCATGATCCACCACTTCCAGCCTTCTGTGTCTATGCATAACACAACAAGGATATGGATTTAGGGACGTAGGACATGGTTCTATGTGAGTTCTGGAAATATCTGTTTCTTTGTCTAATAACTAGGTGAAAGATGCAAATTAAATTGCACGTTTCATGTTGGATATGCTATTATGACAGAGAATTAGACATTTTATAATTTGATCAATTGCTATGTACCACAATCTTTATTTTTCCATATTTTGTACAAATCATAGTGTTCACAGTTTCATTTCGCCCCAGTTAGGTGGGGATTAAAGCTTTTTAGTAGAATTTGATAAAAGTTGATGAAACGTATGATTGAAAAATTGCGGGTCTTATGAAATATGTAATTAAAATTAATTGTTGATTTTGACTTAGATTAAACTCAAGATCTTAATCTCTACCAAATAGGGGCTTAAGATATACAAATATTTCTTTCCCTTAATCCAGATAATTGAGAATAGGGCCTAATGTTATGCCAAAACATGTACAAGAAGGTGTATAGTGCAAGTTGAATCTTGTCTTTCTGTCATCTAAATCATTTTTATTTTCATCCATGCATATTCTATCTTGTTTCCAAGAAAATCTGTTTGCCAACTGTTTTCTTTGTTTGTTAATCTTCCTTCATCACTTAGAACAAATGTACCAAGGAGTAAAAATCTGATGTCCACGTACATGGGAAGATATTAGATTTTATGGGGAAATACATGTCTAGTATGAGATCAGATCCTTTATATCATTTTTGTTATTTTGGTATTGTATTTAAAATGATTTCTAATTTTTATTTAAAATTCAAATGAAGTATCACAATTTGCAATGTAATTTTTTATAGATTATATATACATATATGCATCGAGAATTTTAATTATATAAATTTCTAAACTAATTTTTACGTTTACAAGATATCCACGTGCCCATGTCTAAATTTTGGATCTCTTTTAGCTGTATCTCCATATCCTTTATTTTAGAGACAAGAATCCGATTTCTAGATATGTACCTGCACTGGATGCTCATACCCGAATCCTAGACACAGACATATTCAAGAAACTTTCTGTATAAACTCTTCCCGTCTTTGTTGTCTTCTGATAACTTTGTATGGTTTTGCAGGCTTCACAAGATGCTAAAAAACTTGTTGACGAAGAAAGGGCTTTTGCACGGGCTGAAATTGAGAATGCTAGAGCAGCAGTCCAGAGAGTGGAAGAGGCTCTTCAGGAACATGAACGAATGTCACGAGCTTTAGGAAAGCAGGTACTGTTACAATTCTTTTGTTTACATTCATATTCAAGAAAACTTTTAATATGGTCGTGTTGCTTCTGTTACCAAACCGGTTTTTCATAATGGCGTCATACTCTCTTAGAGCATCCAAGTCGAAGAAGTTAATAACATTACTTTTGTATCACATCTGCTGTCATAGATTTTGAGTCTGCTGTCATAGATTTTGAGAATCCCTTTTTTTTTTATTCTTTGGTTGCATTCTCTTACTTTTTGGGTGGAGACAATTCTGCGTAATTATATGGAAAATGCTTTTGATATTATTATATATTCTTTCTATTATTGCATCTAGAATCTTGATCAAGATTTTTATTGGTCTCTGAGTTCATATTAAATATGTATTTTGATGTTTTTATATATTTTTGGCCATTATTGCGTATAGAATAACCAGCACATGATTGGTATATGTTTTACGCTATGAAGGTATTCCTATGGTGATTTTTTTGCACGTATGAACATTCCATTACTGTCTGGAACCTTGTTGTAGTCGGATCTACAAATCTGTTTTCATCAGCACCTGCTGTATGTGAAATTTACCAGTAATTAGAGTCGATACTGTATTATGTTAACAGTCACACTTCACTAATGTAATGCTTTTTATTTTAATGATTAGGATCTGGAAGAATTAATGAAAGATGTGCGTGAGGCTAGACGGATCAGAATGCTGCATCAGCCTAGCAAGGTATTTATATCTTATCTTGAAACTTTACAACATTCTTATTTGGGCTTATACGCGGCTAACAGGTATGTACATGACTGATTTTTTAAATGATCTATTGCAAGTTTCTGATGGCATGTGCTCATTCTCTGCCTGTTTCTATAAAATTAATTTATCATCTAAAAGATTTCTGATATTTTTTCAATAACATAAATGCCAAAGTAAAACTTTATTTAAATATTCCATTATCATTCAGGATTTTTTTATTTTTTATTTTTTGTATTTAGAGTATTTTTTCCATTATATCCCATGATAACAATCTTTCTCTTCCACATGCTGGAGGATGTGATGCAAGAAATACTAATTTTACAGGTCATGGATATGGAACACGAGCTTCAAGCATTAAGGATTCAACTTGCTGAGAAATCCAAGCGTTACCTAAAGCTCCAGAAAGAGGTTTCTGTTTTATTTAGTCATATATTTTCTGTTTCTCGCTTCACAAATATTAACAAATTAAATAATGATGTCCATTTAAGAATTGTGCCTATGTTTATGTATTATATAATAAGAAAGCTATAGATTAGTGTGAAATGTTAAGTTTCCATGATGGAGGTACGAAATTTTGCTGCATTATTGCAGAGCTGAGCTGAAATATAAGATCTGAAAAATGAGAGAGATCTGCAAAAGGCCCTTGTCAGGGATAAGATGTTCTCCAAAAAAAGAATTTGATTTGATTTGATTCCTTCTAGTAATCAATTTGTTTGCCTTTTGCAAATGCATTTTCTGGATGTTATTAGGAGTTATAGGACTTATTGCTTTTCTGAAATTTTAATTGAGTACTATTATCTACAAGTACTCGTAAGGATCAACTTTTATGCGGCGAATTTGAAAAATACATGAGGTTGGATCTCTTACATGTTCATTCTCTTAAAACATTTCAGCTGACAATGAGCAAGAAGGGCAAGGAAAATACTCCTTACTTATATGAAATAGATGGTACAGAGGCATTGGGTTCATATCTAGTGATATATCATTGTTCTGATAGAGCTCGAGAAATTTCAGAATGTAATATTCAATGGTACCGTTCAACCTCTGAATGTGGCAAAAAGGAGCTTATATCAGGTGAAACATGTCTATTCAAAGTGAAATCTTTTTTTTTTTTTTTTTTTTTTTTTTTTTTTTTTTTTTAATTTTTTTTTTTTTTTTTTTTTTTTTCTTTTAATTATTTTTTTTTTTTTTTTTTAAAAAAAATAAAGATTTTTTTTTTCTGGTATTGTTACTTCATGTTCTTGGCTGAGCCTTTTGATGTTGGACGATTTCTAGAGGCTGTTATTATGACGGATGGTCAAACAATAACAGTGAGAACCACTACTCCAATCGATCCGGGTCCGTTGACATAAATTTCCATGTGCTAACTCCAGATTTAGTTGTCTGTATACTTCAATAATTCTGATTCCATTTTCCCGAACAGCGGCTGGATTAGGGAACTACGTAGAAGCATTGGTGCGAAGGCATGACACTGAATTCAATGTAAATATTCTTTTTATTGAAAAATATGTTGTCTGCGAACACGTGTTCATATACAGTGTGTGGTAAGGTGGATTGGATTGTCTCGGTATTATTTAAGAAGAAAAGAAGCTAAATTTTTTTACCAATGAACGATCGATTGCTGTCCACTACTATCTACCAAACATGTCTGTATTGTCTACCATGAAGTAATTAGCCATTCTAGTTTTTCACATTTACATTCAAATACTACACAAGGATTTTGTAAGTAGTTTCAATCTCATAATGTAAATTGGTTGTATATTATTCTTTTCATTAGATATAGATCCTGTCCTTTTCGTAGGTGCACATCAAAAACTTTTCCACTTTTCCCTTGTTTTTATGCAGAATTATAAATGCTTTTCAGGTAGTTATTATCCAGATTAATGGGGTGGATAACCAGTCGCAGTCTATCCATGTACTGCATGTGGGGAAGATGAGAATGAAACTTTGCAAAGGAAAGACGACAGTGGCAAAAGAATACTACTCCAATTTAATGCAGGTATCAAATGCATCTCAAGTTAGCTTTATTGTGTACTAATGGAGGCTCCTCTCGTTCGAGGAAAATTTCTGTCATTAATTCACAATGATCCTTATTTTTTCTTCCTCAATGTTATGTTGTAGTTAACAACGTGTTCCCTCTTGAGTTACTGTCAAAACTATCATAATCTGCACTAACTTGTCTAAACCATTTGGATGTGTTCTACTTGGTCCCTATTTGGTAGCAATTTTTCACCCCAAAAAATCAATTTTTTGACCGTTATTTCACTATTCCAACAATCATTTTTGACTTTTTTACTCACAGGTGGGATCTACTTTTTTCTTTAACGGTCAAAAAATCAATCCTCATAATCACTACCAAACATGCCCTTAATTTATCGTTAGTAAATGCTTTCCATTTAAAGATATGATCATTACTTACTCATCCTCAAGTGTTTTACAAAATATAAGTAAATTTTTTAAGCTTTAGCCAAACATGCTCTGAATCGGAACCGAGTAATTTGAGGCGCTATTTTCTTAGTTTTTGAAGGACTGAAATCTTGTTTATGCCGAAGTGATAAGGCTTGCATTCTTATAGCCATTACATTTGCTACATGTTTGGCTTCTTCTTTTGTTTCTCGTAAACCAGACTAAAACACCCATTTATAATATTTTTTTCCACCCTCAGCTTTGTGGAGTTCGAGGTGGTGGGAATGCGGCAGCTCAGGCAGTATATTGGCAAGCAAAAGACGGGCAGTCCTTCGTCTTAGCATTTGAATCAGAAAGAGAAAGAAATGCAGCTATTATGCTGGCAAGAAGATTTGCATTTGACTGTAATGTAAGTGTCCCAAATCTTTATTTCTTCTCTTCTTCGCTTGTAATCTGTTTTCCAGTAAAGAAAAATAAACTAAAAATTAAATAATCACTAATTTTTCCAGATTATGCTTGCTGGGCCAGACGATAGAGCCGCTACAGGAACTTAATATACCAATCTAATTTTACCCTAGATAAATGTAAGTATATCGATGTCCTTGTGTATCTCGTTTTCTTGGTTTTTAGTCGGCAATATATGTCGAATTTGCTTGCTTGGTGCTATGGACCTGCACTACTCACCTTTTCCTTTTCTAGGCAATTTTTAGTGGCATTGATCTGATTTTATATATATATTTTTTCGATCTGATTGTAATGCAAATCTCGGAAGAGAAAATCCGGCTGTAACGAGTTTTGTTCGTGTATCTGAATTTATGGGTCATGTTGAACACTGGATAGTAGAATAAAAAGTTTGGGCTTTGCTAGAATCTTTCTCAAACACTAGAAATGGTTCAGTCATTTAGATGTTTCTTTTTTACTTATGTGCTTCGAATTGCTGTACCGGCATATTTGGTATACTGGACTGACGAGATTTGATATGATTGAGATCAATTGTAATAGAATCAGTTAGTTGTTGAGTCTAATCTTGTCAAGTGAATAAGAACTTCGAAACGAAGAAGGGAAGCTTAAAGTACACAATTTGATATGCTTTCTCTTGACGACGATAAAGGTAAATTCATCGATAATGTCAATGAAGTGGTAGGGTTAAGCTATATTGATCTGTTCATTCTTTGTCACGCTTTTATTAGTTGAATTCTACAGTATTTTTCTGTACAAAATTCATTGTGGAAGTGTGAAACAGTAAAAGGCATGGAAGAGTGTAAAGTTATCATCAATGAGTTAAAATTGACACTAGAATCAATTATGTAAATGATTAACGTTCCCACAAAGGGGCTTAGCATTGGAAATTTTGATGCTGCAAAATGGATGTGTCTTTTTGCATACAAAGCCCTGTTTGATTTAGCAAAAAAAGTTAATAAAAATTTAAGTCGAAGTTGACAATTAGTTTTTAATCATATTTTATGAGACACAAGTTTTATCATTTTTTCAATCATACGTTTCATCATCAATAAGGAAAGTAGTCTCGATCACTGGTTAAGGTTTATAAATGATTGCTCAGTGACAAGGGAGGTGAGAGTGCAGAGATAGTCAGGAGGTTTGCTTAGAGGCTGCCGTCATACATCCATTTTTGCTAATATAGTTGAGTATTATCAAAATTTATTAAAAAGTTGATTTTAGTGTAATCAAACGGGGCACAATATTGATCATAATAATCGATGAAATTTTATCTTTCTTTTAATCTTTTAATATGATTGAATGTGCGTAACAAAAAGAAAATGTCAAATCAACTTCATAAAAGCCAAGATTGACAAGTTTACAACCTGAGGAAGAAACATTTCGACAAGTTAATAGTAAGTTGTATTTTATTGAATATTTCATTCTATTGTGAAGAAAAGAGGGTCAAAAGAAAGTTGTTGAAATCAAGAATTCCTAATGCCTTCAACCACAAATGGAGTAACAACTTGGTAATTCTTAAATAGGACGTTTTCGTGATAGTTAAATTCAGAGAATACGTAATAAAATTTATGGGTAAAAATATGTTAATAATTCAGTCGATTGCGTGAAGTTAAGACCTTAAATCTAGATTAATTAACTGAAATTGTCTTAAAAAAATTGCCTTTATACTTAGTCGACCATGTGACCAAATCTATATCTCTAATAGAAGTCCTCCGGGGCATAATCCAGTGGTGCAAAGAATAGGAGTGAGGTAGTTTTAGTCTTGCTGGCAGCTGCAATGTGAAGGTTCGATTATTGAAATATGGAATTGGACTATTTGTGAGTACCAGTGTACGGACAATCTCTTGTTCCCCGACTTACTGGGGCACATCCAGCGATTTACCTCTTTCACGATACTCCAAGAGCGGGACGGGACCGAGCGGGGCATGGCGGGGCGATGGGAGCCCTCAATGTTGGGGTTCAACCTATATCTCTAATAGAAAGTGGTTATTGGTTATGCTAATCAATATTTTTGGAGTTTCATTTGACAAATTTCAAGAAAAATAGTATATATGTAAATAGTATTATTTTATATCGTTTGGATATTGACAGGAGTTTCTTTTTTTCCAAGCAACACAAGGCACCGCTGCTTCAATTGAAGATTAATAAATAGAAAATTATAAAATATTATTATTTTTTTTTTAATTTTTTTTTTTAGAAGATGCTGATATGTCATTCAATTTTCCATCATTCCAACAGGGATTCTGACTTGACTAAACATGGTTAAGCAATTGTTTGACAAAGTTTTTGATAAAAATTAATAAAATGTATAATTAAAAATTTGATAAAAATTGTAAGTTTTATAAAATGTGTGGTTAAAATTAATTATTAAATTTAACCTCAACTTTTTAACGATTTTTTAAACTTTTCCGAACAAGCATTAATTCAATTCTTACATCAATTACATCTAACAAATCATTAAAGAAATTAAATTAAAGATCATGATTGTTTAAGAAGGAATTTGGACAAAATATCCATTTTTAAAGATGCATTTCGAAAAATGGCCTCTTTTAATTGCATTTGAAATAATGGCGGAATGCTCTTCTAATATAAAGTATCCCATCTACTTTCCTTCTTCGCCACCCACTTCGAGACAAGGCTGCTGCTCCCAGTTGCTGAAGAGTAATGTTATTACAGTGAGCGATTATCATAGTCATTTTATTTTATATGTATTTAATTACTTAATTATTCATATTGAGCATTATTAATTAAAAATTAAATGATTAAATATATGTCTCATATAATGATTATGATAATCACTCATCATGAATAATATTATTCATTGCTATATAGTTTTCTTTAGCATCTTCTTTTTGTAGTTGATCGAATCCTGGCCATTAAATTTCTTTTCTTCCTTTTAGAATCTTCTGAAACTCCTCCGCCTTTCTTTATTATGATGTCAAAACCAAAGATCAATTGGAATTTGATTCGAAAGCCTGTTTTAGAGTTAAATTCTAATACCACCCACTTTTTCATCTTCTTCTTCACCATCACCACTCGACATAGGGATGGACATTTTATGGTTCGGTTTTGTTCAATTCTCTTTAAAATCGAACCGAATCTGAATTTTCGGGTATTTAGTAAATGGAATTGTCGGGTCCAAATTTAATTATGGAACCGTTCGGATTCTATTCCATTCGATTCCCGGGTTTCGTACAATAATTAATTTTTTTTAATACTTACAACATCGCTACATTAATTTAACTAATTACATATTCAATTTTAGCTCATACAAAATAAAGTAGTCCAATCCTATAATATCTTTTGCACTTTTATTTGTTGAGTTCTTCATAGATTTGACTGTTAAAACCACATGAAGAAGATAGGGAGCTCACAAAAATGAAGAGAGGTGTGGTCGAGCTTCCAATTTGATTTCTTTATAGTGGTAGAAACGATACTACTATAGAATAAGAGATTTGGATGAAACTTAGGTCAATTTGATTAAGTTGGGCTTGGACTGATAATTAAAAATAGAAAAATTATATTTTGGGTTTGAGTTAAATTAATTAGTTAGCAAATTTATTTAGAAGAAATAATTTAACTTATTTAAGTTAAGAAATTAAGAAAATTCGATTTTTATTCGATTTTTTGTCTAGAATTGAAAATCTAACCAAATCCATCGATTTTAACTTAAGAAGAATCATTTGGTTCGGTTCGGTTCTGTTCGAAAATTTTGTCCTACCATGACTCGACATTTGGTCTTTTTTAGATCTGAGTTTTATCAACAACCAAATGCCAAGTCAATAAAATGCAGTTGCGACTGCCTGGAAAGGAGCCTAAGTTTTCTAGGAAATAAGAGAGGACGTTGGATTTTTCTTCAATGGAACGGGTTCAACTGGGATAAGCGTGGGATAGGGACAGGGTTGTATGTGATGGGATGTGATGAGATAAGGCTGGAAAGAGAAAATGATTAAGGCTAAATTTTATGATCGATTCAATTTTCAATTTAATCTTTTTAATTTGAATTATTCTAGATGTATGTTTTAATTTACATTATGGATGACATTCTTCATATGTGTCAAAATCTGGTCAGTGATGCGAAAGGGTGTTGGAAAAATCAAAGGTTATGATGACTGCCACATAAAAAGATGTCAAAGTTAATGTAAAAGTGAATATACATATAACAAGCTTGTTTTAACTCTCGACCATTTGCCCACATTCTTGTGGTCATGATGAAGGCTAATTTTTCATTTTGAGTTGGCTAAACGAGGGTTACCTTCTTCATGATTGTGTGCTATGTGCCATCGTTTATTATAGTTTGATGCCTTGTGAAAAAATGACCGTATTCTTCAATTAAAAAAAAAATAATTGAATCATTTGGGTGCATGTAAAAGTTGTACATTTGATATTCAATTGTTAAGAATTTGCAAATAAAATAAAATAAATTTATATTATATAATGATAAAGTATTTGTTCTTTGAGACTTAAAACTAATATTAATAAGAAGGGTTGGACAAAATTTACTCGGAAATCTCGTACTTAATTTTCAGGTTTCGCAACAAAAGGAGGACATTATCGATTTTAGTGTTTTTTTTTTTTAATTTCATTTTAAATAAATATTTATTTATTTGTTGAGAAATAAAAAAAACTACTTAATATATAGGATAACGCTATTTCCATCTACACTTTTTATAAGTACATCCACTTTTAAAAATAAATTTTTATTATATTTTAAATCCTATGTAAATTTACTTAAATAAACATAAACAGAATTAAATAAAAATACATAACTTTAAATTGATCCACAAATTTTTATTTTCATTAACTTATCCTAAATCTTTTTTTATTCTTTTAGAATTTGTGTTCAACTAGAATCCTAAAAGATTAGAAAAAATTACATGAGTATAATTATAGGTGATGGGTGCCCCCAAATTCACGTGCATGCCAACTTCCCATTTCTTAAATCCAATCTCTTATTTTCAGAAAAAATCTCTTAGCACATAATTTTTTGTCTCTGCTTAGCGAGTTCTCTGCCCACACTTTCATTTGTTTTATATTGAATTTATAGTGCTACTACGGCATATTATTCTATAGGAGAACCAAGTCCAAGTTGAATTGTGTTTGTTGAATGTGCAAGGCATGTCTGTCCCACAATCTTTATGCTTATTTTATCCCATGGGTTGTTGTTAGGTATTAACTTCACATAAATCATGAATTTTATTTCTGAGAGTGTTTTTGTACTGTGAGTTGTGTAGGGCTATTCTATCTTTGAATTTTTATTTTATTTGGGGCTAACTGTTTATTCTTTGAATGTTATCTTCAACCTGGTTATGTAATTTCATAGACTTCTATGCTTGTATGTGAATTTTGTCCATCTTGGTTTTAGGGACCATAGCAAATATTCAACATGTCTTAAGAATGCGACTATTTCCATGTGGGTTAGGACCATATTATAAATTTGAAAGGCCTTTACTAATCAATTACGCCCTCAAAATGGATGTTTTGGTAAAATATTGGTAAATCTTGAATGATGGCCTTCTATTGTAGTGGGTTTGTTTCACAAGTATTTAGAAAAGTTCCAATTAGTCTACCATTTCGCATACTTACCCGATGTTTTGATTGTTATCTTATTTATTATTAATTTTATTTCAATGACATTGTTTGAAACTATACTTTTAATGTAGGATATATCAACCCATAACTATGATGTTCGGAATGAGTTATTTGTTGACTATACAGATATGTTTATAACAAACATGGTACGTAATGATTTTATTTTTTCAATATGATTATATATTTATATATGAATATTTGATGATAAATAGATATTTACAAGTAAAGAAACCTTGATTGATTGGATTAAAACTACTGGTAAGAGACGTAACATGATTGTTGTTATAAAAAAGTTGGACTTCGGCCAAGCTGGGAGAAAACCAAGAATTGATTTTGCATGTGAAATATATGGTTCGTATAGATGTAGGAATACTAACAAAGAAAATGAAAAAGGAAAGAGACGTAAAGCTACTAGAACAAAAAAGTGCGGATGTCCATTCGCTTTGAATGGAAGAAAATTGATAAATGATGATTATTGGATACTGAAAGTGAAATGTAGGAGACATAATCATGACATTGCCTAGAACCTTGAAGGACATTCATATACTGGGAGATTAACTAAGAAAGAGACTTCAATTTTAGTAGACACGTCAAAGAATCATGTAAGACCAAAGGAAATCTTGTACACATTGAAACAAAATGATTACACAAGATAATTGGTCTTCGGGTAGGAAAGATCTAATAAAGGAGCTTGAATCTCATTTTGATGATTACTCTAGACTCTATGAAAATGATGATATGGTACATGAGTTGATTCATTCACTTTCTCATTTTGATGGTTCAACGAGTCGTGAGTATTGGATGACCATGCCGGATATGGGTCATGTTATTGCTTCAAGATATAAAGTTATTCTTATTCACTTGAGCCAACAACAATGTCTTACATTTCTTCCACTTTGGAATGAACTACTTGCAATCACATCTCATAAGATTGTTGCAACTGGATTTGTCAATGACTGTCATTTTGTCTTGGTAAATATCTATTAAATTAATTAAATTTTTAATTAACTAAATGATATTTATACTTATGTTTTTCTATGTGATTGTGTACAGGTAAATGGACACACTAGAAGACCAATGCCACCTATTACTTGTAATTGGTACAAGTACCATCATCCATGTGCTGAAGGCTGGGCTACACCTTATCATGCTAGAACTCAATTTTTTTAGGTCCCTAACAGAAGAAGGCTACACCTATATTAGAAATAATTGATGTGAATAAACTATAAGAACAATTAATGATAACACTGCTACCTCTATTATTATTTTTTATCTGATAATACTACCACTATTGTTTGAATAATCACTTGATTTGTTCGCTACTATTTAATTACCTAATCATATTATGTTTATCTGCAAAGATTTGGGGTCTAATTTTGATTCACATTAATATATTATTTACACATTATATCTATTATGTGATGTTTTCCACTTGCTATTAATGTGAAGCATTTTTGTCTAATTAAAAAAAATTAAGAAATTCGACCATGTTAAACATTTTTATCGAAACATATATGTGAAGTTTTTTTACTTGCAATTTTGCATTTAAACATACCACGAAGAGATGATTGAAGCAAACCAATCATAGTCCAAATCATAGTTATCAGACCCGAATCGGACATCGACCCGGTCAAGGTACCGGGTTACTGGTTGGACCGGTGGGTAATTACTTAAAAATAATACTAATTTTTAAAGTATAATTTTTATTTTTATTTTTTTGTTTGAGACAAAATTAAAGTTTTCAAGTTCTTTTTCACTAATTTTTCTATACATTTAAATTAATGATTTTTTGGACTCATTTATCAGTGATAATGGTTAAATTTTGATTTACAAATTATGCCCTTGTTTGAGCCCTATTTTGGAGAAAAATATGAATTTTTGAATAGTGTATTGATGCGAAATGTGTGATTAAAATAAGGAAAAATTTTGAATTTGTGTGTAATATTATTTTATTAAAAATTTGTGATTGAAATAATGTCAAAATACTGTTTAAGAATGTATTATTTTGAAAAGAATGGGGCTAAAACAAGGACTATTTATTAGTTATTGACAAAAATTTTGTGTATTATCTATTCAATTTATCTTAGTTAAAATTAATTTTTTTTCAAACAAAATAAGTATATAAAATAATTAATCGAAATTACAAGTGAATGACAATATTGGACTAATTTCTCCAAAAAAAGTTTCTAGAAGTACCTAATTATTCATAGATTAGATATAATTTATAAAATAAAAGACGATACAGTGTTGCTTGTACTAGTGATAAAGTTAGATTTTACTTAGAGGTTAAGGGTTCAAATCTTTGATACCTACAATTTCAATGTAAAAGAGTACTGAAATTTGGTTTAAAAATCAACCGGGTTGAATCGGCCCAAAAATGATTCAAAAATTGCTTGTTGGCTCGGCCCGATCAAAGGCCCGGGTCACTGGTTTATCGGGCTGATTTTAGTAACTATGGTCCAAACACAATGAGTTCCAAATGTTACTCGGTATACTTTCTCTAGAGACAACCTCCTCCTAATTTGGATGTTGATATATGAAGGTTTGCCTTTGATGAATTGGGTTTTATGAATAAAAATGATAAAATTTCTAATAAACACTATTAACATGATTAGTTGAATAATATATGTTTATTTAATGTTCAATAAGTTCAACTTTGTTATTATTTCATTCATTTGGTTTAAAAGAGTTTATGATTTTTGGGATTGTGTGAATCTATTGTGTTAGGGATGTATTTAAAATAGGATGAATATATAAAATTTACGTGGATATATAGTATTTAAATGAATGGATATAATAAGAGCAAGATTGAAAATGACGTGGATGTAAATAATATATTTAATAAAATTTTAAAATTTTATTAAAGATGAACTTAGAGTGAGACATACTTATAAAAAACGTGGATGAAAATAACGGTAACTTTTTATATATTCATGACATCTATTCTTTATTACCAACTAAAATCATCTGAACAACCTGGAACAAACAAAATTATATATTATAGGGTAAATTGTACCAGGGATTTCCAACCTTAAATAGCTATAGCACTCGTATCCTCAACTTACTACTTCTTGTACTCATATACCTAACGTTTCAAAGAAAATATTTACTTGAACTGTAAGTGACCATGAAACACTCATGTGGTGGGAATGCGTTGAAGCAAACATTTCATAAGCGCCCGGGAATTTTTACCTATTTAAATTCTTAATGAATATTAAAATTCTCTTTCGAATTTTTCTGGAATAAAGAAATAGTTTTTGACAATTTTATCCTTTGAGTTCGACATTACGTGAGTTTTCCGTTAGCTGCAAACATGGGTGCCACAGTTTTGAAATGTTGAAGACAAGAATGAAATACTTACAAAGTTTGAGGACACCTGGTGAAGTCTGTCTGTCTCATTGTACTTAGACTGGTCAGCCTTTTTGAAAAAATGGATTTCTTCAAGCAAATTGCAGTCAAAGCATGGCAATTCATAATATTAAATTCTTCTTGTTCATATTATTAATGACACTGGGACCATAAAAATGTCAAAACAATTATTTTCAATGAAGATTTTCTTAAGCCTTGACTGAGACCCTAAAATGGATGATTGCATCATTTTTGTTCACTCATTAAACCATCCAATGCTATTTACTTGGTGGATTTGCATTCTTATACTTGTATCTTCTTACTCTTTACAGCCCACTATTTACTTATACAAACATTTAAAGGAGAGGTCCTTTTAATATGGGGATTTGTTTGGGAAAATCTTCTAAGCTTGCTCATATTTCTTCTGACCAATTCTCTGGTATGATTCCTAGACAAAGTTTCTTTTTTTTTTTGATAAATTATTCTCTTATTTATGTAGTTGGCCCAGAATTTATTGGGACAAGGCTTAGCTTGATCTTATTGTAGTGTTTGTACTAATAAAGTCAGTACTTTAAGTAATGATTCCTCAGAATGTTAAAAAATGTCAAGATTGAGGTGGGAATGCTTTAGCATAACCTTTGATTCATCTTATATTTAATGTAATATTTAAGTATTGCAATTCATATGTCTATCTGGATTCATAGGACAGAGTTTTGATGCTTTCTTGGGATAAGTGTGCATTTGTGCATTTTGTCTGTTACAGATGTTTTGGAAGAAAGAAAACTTTGTTAATTATAATGTTTCATGAGATAAATTGCTACAAGGAGAATTTAAAACTTCTGTTAAATTTCTTCGTTTCCGAAAATTCGACTCCCTAATAATTGGAAACAAATGCTAATTTGTAAAAGAGTTTCTAGCACAAATCAGCTACTGGAAGAATGTTTGGCAAGTTGGATTGGACACTACTAGACGGTTATAACACATGGTTCATATGTGATATTATCAAATCCTATCTAGTATTATGTAGTAAATGCTATTCAACTTTTGATTTGTGAATTTCAAATGAAAATCTTGTATTCACTTGACCTTTTTTTCCCCAGATGGTAAAGCTGCACCTTCTAATACAAATCAGTTTTCAAATCCTATAAGCCAGCCAACATTTTCAGGGCCCTTGTGCAAAGCTCTTATAACATCAAAAGGTGTCTCCAGCAACATCAAATCCTTTATGTTCAACGATCTCAAGAATGCCACAAGGAACTTTCGAAGTGAGAGTCTTCTCGGGGAGGGAGGTTTTGGATACGTCTTTAAAGGATGGTTAGACGAGCACACATTGGCTCCGACCAGACCAGGAACCGGGATGATAGTGGCTGTCAAAAAACTTAAGGCTGAAAGTTCTCAAGGTCACCGGGAATGGCTAGTAAGCAAATCATTAGCTTTCTAGTTGTCTATGTTGAGAGCATTTTTTGCTTTGCTTGAAAGTCAAAAACAAGTTAACACTCACATTCCAGGAAACAAGTTTTGTTTGTAAAAAAATTAAACAAGAATATCCTGTACAACAAAATAAGTAACTCTTAATAGTTGCCTAGTATCGACTTGACTTTGTTTCATCGGTTATCGACAGACTGAAGTGAACTGCTTAGGACTTCTGCGTCATGAAAATCTTGTGAAGTTAATTGGGTACTGCTCAGAATCTGAAAGTCGGCTTTTAGTCTACGAGTTCATGACAAAAGGAAGCTTGGAAAATCATCTGTTTAGAAGTAAGTGACTTTTCTTCTATGGATTGCTTTTTCATTTAGAGTTTTGCTGGGTGCCTTGGAACCCCTACCGACTATTCACAAGAGGGGGTGTGTGGGTATTTTTTTGGATAATTTTTTATGCAGTGTCCTGGTAAATCAGTTTAATCCTTTAATTTATATAACTACCCATTGTTTATTATTTTTGTTATCAATTTATACCCTATGAAGTTTCACAGCTCCAATGGGATTGGCTAATGCGGCAAAAATTGGAACAGAAATATCATTTGATTGATGTGTTTGGATTCATGTACTTGGCCATAACCTACACTTTTGATTTCCATGAACACGCATATGTTGCTACGTAGTCCCAATCATACAAACTTTTAAGGAGATGAATTAATATCAAAATCAGGAGAAAATTTTGTGAGTAATGGATACTACTTTCTGTGCAGAAGGAGGGCAACTTATGGGATGGCCGACAAGGATGCGTATTGCAATTGATGTTGCAAGAGGATTATCCTTCTTGCATAGTTTAGACGCCAATGTAATCTATCGCGACTTGAAGGCATCCAATATATTACTTGATTCGGTATGATAAAACTTTCAACGTGTTGTATGACAAAGCTTTTGTCAAAAGTTGATGAAATGCGTAGTTCAAAAATTGATAAATGTTGTAGATTCAATGAACTTTGTGGTTAAAATTGAAGTTTGGTGTTATATATCATTTTCAGGATCTTACTTTTGCAGGACTTCAATGCAAAACTTTCAGACTTTGGCCTTGCAAGGGAGGGTCCTAGTGGAGATAGAACTCATGTATCAACCAGAGTTGTAGGTACAAGAGGTTATGCTGCACCAGAATATGTTGCAACAGGTTACTTTTTTACTTAATTCCTCATTTTAGAGTACTTTTTAAACTTTCCACACACTGCTTAGTCTCATATTTTTGCATAACAAAAACGATCAAACAGGCCACTTGACTCCAAAGAACGATGTGTACACCTTTGGAGTCGTTTTATTAGAGCTATTGTCTGGTAAACGAGCAGCAGGCGATGAGAATGCTGGAGGTGCTGATGAAACCTTGGTAGACTGGGCAAAACCGTTCCTAACCGACAGCAGGAAAGTCTTGAGAATCATGGACTCGAGATTAGGAGGTCAGTACTCCAAAAAGGAGGCGCAAGCTATAGCGGCTATTGCATTACGGTGTCTATCCACGGACCCTAAAAATAGGCCAGCCATGACTGAGGTTCTGGAAAAGTTGGAACAACTTCAAACATTAAAATATGGCCCCAGAAGTTCACCCCGATCTAACATCGGAACCGGTGTTTGAGAGGTCGACCCCTCACAAAATGGTACAAGATGCGGTCAAACAAAACATACCTAACATGTACGCGGATTAGACGCTTAGCTTAACATTTTGTGCAGATCAACCCGTGACATAATCAATATAAAGGACTGTGATATGTGTTGCTTGTCTACTATGACAGTGTGCAACTATGTGAAGAAGAGTTGGATGTGACTGCCGTACGCAAATATCGATATATTGTTGACTATTTCGAGCAAATTTTGTTACGTGGAGGAGAATGAACATTGAAACTAGGAATTCGTATGCGTTGGATACTTATAATTATATAGTAAGTACTGTTAAGGGAATATAATCCCACATCGGTAAAATATCGAAATAATGACCAATATATAAAGGATTGGGACACTCCTCTTAATAAGGTTGACCTTATTGAGATGGACCCCAAACTTTAATATGGTATCAGAGCCCATTAAGCTCCAACGAGCGATTCGATCCGATTAAATCTCTAAAAATGAGCACACGGATTTCAAGATTGGTCTGCTCAAACGAGCCACCATCTTGCGGGGGCTTGTTAAGGGAATATAATCCCACATCGGTAAAATACCGAAATAATGACTAATATATAAAGGATTGGGACACTCCTCTTAATAAAGTTGACCTTATTGAGATGGACCCCAAACTTTAATAAGTACATGTTTGGTTTAGCTAAAAATCAGATTTTTAGTAGATTAAAATAAAAGTTGATGAAATTTGTGATTGAAAAGTTGATAAAAGTTGTGAATTTCGTAAAGTGCATGTGAAAATTAATTTAAAAGTTTATTAACTTTTTTAGCTAAACCAAAGGGCTAAATTATTTTTGGAAATATAAGTATGCTGTTAATTGCTAGCCGAAGCCCAATTGGTACAGGCACTCAGTCCATTCTTGACAATGACAGGAATAACATTCAAAATAGGCACTTGAATATTTTAACGATTTTCATTTTTTATTTATTTTATTTATTTTTTTGCAAATATTTAATGTATCGCAACTTTTTGTGAATAGAATAGGCATGAAGCCAATCTCTCGGAGAAGGATAAATATAAAGATGTAAAATGAAATTTTGAGTTCAAATTAGCCCCTGTTTAATTTTGATTATATATATATATATATATATATATATAGAGAGAGAGAGAGAGAGAGAGAGAGAGAGAGAGAGAGAGTAAGTTTTGATAAAAGTTGAAAAATATATGGTTGAAAAATTGATAAAACTTGTGAGTTTAATGAAAAGTGTGATTGAAAATAAATTAAAAAAAAAAAAAGAGTTTTCAGACATGAGAACTATAAATAAAGGAGATTGCTTTGTGTAGAGTTATGTGCATAGCCTATTCGACATCTCTGTGCCTCAAGAAATTTTGTTAGGGAACTTCAATCAGGGCCGGTCCTGTAATTGTTGGGGTTCGAGACGAAATTCAAAAATTAGGCTCCCAAAATCAACGTAAATGTAAAATTCAACGATATATTATGCAACATATTGTTAATTTAAAACTTAAGATTAAAATAAAAAACAAATATCTCAATCATCTCACAATTAATGAAAAAACTATTTTTCTTTTCCTTCTATAAAAATAAATAAATAAATAAATAAAACTTTGAGCCAAAATAGGCCCTTTCTGATTTTGGGCCTGAGGCACAGGCAAATGGACTGGCCCCAACTCCAACAAGTACAATAAGTGGTAGGGTGGGGAGACATTAATTGTCATTACTCCAGCATTTTGTATTAAATTTTAATTCTACACTAATTAACTGTACTAAACTCCTAAGCATTTTGATCGAAAACAAAATATAATGAAAAAGAAATATATGAAGAATTGCAATTTTGCTGAATTTCAATTATAAACATATTAGGATTGTGGATTAAACAAAACTTAGACTCAATTTCAATGCAAAAACATAAAACGACCTAAGTGTTTTCTTATCATTTTTTTAATTTACAACTTGAAAATAGAGAGAGTGATTACTTCATCAAAGCCTTATGCCTTCATGTATGTTAGAAGGAAAAAAAAAAAAAATTGAAATTGTATTTCAAAGCAAATATTCCACAAACTTCTACGAGTATTTCCTTGAAACATATAGGATTGCAATGCAATTCCAGGAGCAAAAGTCCATCGATCCGCAGAATTCCAGGAACATTCCAATTTATTGGTCAATAAAAAATACTGCTCAAATACAAAAAAATCAGCTCAACAGGTTACAATCTAAAAGGAATAACTTTGGTGAAATATCAACAAACACTTATAATTTCGTATTTTGCCAGTATTCAAATCAAACTTGTGTTTAAAATAATTGATGGAAATGTGCTTACAGTGAGACGATGGGGGGATAAACTTCATCGTTAAGAGGGAAACGACCCAGATCATCAGCTAAGGCCCCTAAATGATCGCACAGTGATAAAGGATGTAGGGGTGCAGAGACAGCTAAGAGGTTTGATCTTGCTAATTATCCTCTTCGACAAAAGATCCATTTGTATACAATAATTGCATTGTAGCGAGTATAGTTTAGTGATAAAAGTGTGATTCGACAAACAATAAATCCAAATTTAGTGAAACTTGATTCTAACTTACTAAGAGACTTAGTCTTATTGATTGAATTTAATTAGAAGTATCAAGAACTCGCTTGATATAATTTGAAAAAGCAAATAAGAGGTACTTTTAATTTTAATTAAGTTGCTGTATAGGAATATAATCTTTGGTCATGTAGCAATAAGTAATTTTAATTTTAATTTTCTATCTCGGAAAAAGCAAATTTTAATTTTAGCAATAAAGTATGAAAAATATGGTCATGTAGCTAAAATAAGTAATTTTAATTAAGTGGCTGTATAGGAATATAGTATTGTCTGAAACCATTGATTTGAACGTGGAAAACTTTCTCTTCGTCAAAAAGTGACCATGCAAAAAAGTAACAAAGCCGTGTGGGGATTACTTTTACTTTTTATGCATACTTTTCTAATCTTTAATTCAAGAAATGGGCAGAAAAAGAATATCACATCCAATCATTCATTTTAAATTTTTGCAGTTTGACGCGGAAAGATCATGCCAATGTTCACAAAATATTGATCATGTCCCCATGCATTATAAGTGACTGATATATATATATACACACACACCACTCCTCTATTGGGAGCGACCGTTACAGACTGTAAGCAAAAATCGTCGACTTGCATTGACATTTGAAACCGTTGATTTGGCCATTTGGGTACATTCGTTTCTTCCAAAGTTTAACCGCGGGGGAAGACTTCATTTCTTTAAAATATTTGTAACCCTAAAACTAGCAATTAAGCATGGGGTTCTTGAATGATCCATGCTTAAGAAGGGCTAATTTGATTTTTCTCTATTGTTGTGTTTTGTCAAGTTTTATTCAGTCAGCTGTGGGGGTTAAGAGCAGGCATTTTAAATGGGACGTGGAGTATATGCACTGGTCTCCAGATGGCGTGGAGCATATTGTTATGGGCATCAATGGCCAATTTCCAGGCCCGACTATTAGAGCTCGGGCCGGTGACACGATACATGTTGAACTCACCAACAAGCTTCACACTGAAGGAGTTGTCATTCACTGGCATGGAATCAGACAGGTAAATTATTAAGTGAATTTGTTCCATAAATATACCTGCACATCCATTGCATGAAGGGTTCATGTTATAGAAACAACGTCACAACTCACCATTTAGAATCGGTTTGGTTAATTCTCTGATACGTTTTCTTATTTTGTTACCTTCTGGTTTTTAGTTTGGAACACCATGGGCAGATGGCACTGCATCCATCTCACAGTGTGCCATCAATCCTGGAGAAACATTTGTCTACAGGTTTAAGGCTGACAAGGTAAATCCAATATATTTTTTTTAACAACACATTACATTAAGGGCACGACACGATAATGAACAAGATTTTAATTACGTTATGGCGTAGGCGGGCACATACTTTTATCATGGGCACTATGGGATGCAAAGATCAGCAGGATTATATGGTTCTCTGATAGTAGAAGTAGCAGAGGGGGAGAAGGAGCCATTTCAGTATGATGGAGAGTTCAATTTATTACTAAGTGATTGGTGGCACAAAAGCGCTCATGAACAAGAGGTTGACCTTTCTTCCCAGCCAATCCGTTGGGTTGGAGAACCCCAGGTAACAAAAGTGAATCTCACATCTTTAACAAAACTTTTTACGCGTTTTTTAATAGAACAGTATAATTGACAATATTGTAATTTTTTTATCCTCTTTAGTTATGCTAAAATTGGTGTTGTAGATTGTATTAAGGGCCTATAATCTATGATTCTACTTGATAGTAACTAATTTCTATGGACACAAAATTGAAAATTCGGCGAATATCATTTAAATTTTCTCTGAATTTTTTCCTTTGATAAAGTCTCCAATAATATAGCAAGTCTACCTCAAAAGTCTTTATAGACGTTATGGACTGGAACCTTTTTGTTTCACAGTTGTTCAGCAAATAAGAAAAGTTCATAGAAAAAGAATGGAAAAAATTATCTAATTTAGACATTTATCACTATGATACGTCGCATTAGGTAGTACTAGCTTTTCACGACCAAAAAACAGTCAAGAAAGACAACTTGATGTTGAAATAATTGCTTTTAAAGACTAAGCACATATGATTAAAATATAATTATATCATCTTCTCTTTATATTTAAGTTAGTAGCGAAATTTCACGCGTTATTTTTTACTTATGGGGCCTTTAGATTCTGTTATTACATGCATGGAACTAACCCCTTGTCCATATTGTACCTTTTTATGCAGAAAAGATAAAGCGAAAAATATCTCACTCAACTCGTAATTATTAACTTTCATACCTCACGATTCAACGCATACTTTCAAGTCAGAAATTTAAGAAAATACAAAAATTACAATATTAACGAGTAATTATAATTTCAAATTTACCTCCATCAATTTCATAAATTCTTGAAGGGTTTTTTTTTTTTTTTTTTTTTTTTT
>NC_036252.1:1798855-1799879 GCF_002742605.1 Olea europaea var. sylvestris
CCGCCACCAGTAGCCCCCCGGTGGGATGATTATGAGTACAGCAGGGCATTTTCTAACAAGATTCTTGCCCTTGAGGGTTCCCCTAAGCCACCAGCTAAACATGACAGAAGAATTATTCTACTGAGCACACAAAATCTCATTGATGGATACACAAAGTGGGCAATCAATAACATTTCATTAGTCCTTCCATCAACACCGTACTTAGGCTCGATCCGATACAATATAAGCAAAGCATTTGATGGAAATATCCCGCCAGATCATTTTGGGCATGACTACGATATTATGAATCCTGCCCCGAATAACAATTCGATGTATGGAAGTGGAGTTTACATGCTGAATTTCAACACTACTGTGGATGTTATACTGCAGAATGCCAACATGTTGAAGCCTAATAATAGTGATATACATCCTTGGCATTTGCATGGACATGATTTTTGGGTTTTGGGACATGGAGAAGGGAAGTTTACTGAAAAAGATGAGGAGAAATTCAACTTGAAGAATCCACCATTAAGGAATACAGCAGTGGTTTTTCCATATGGATGGACAGCACTGAGATTTGTGGCAGATAATCCTGGGGCATGGGCATTTCATTGTCATATAGAACCCCATTTGCATATGGGCATGGGGGTAGTTTTTGCTGAAGGGGTCCAACAGGTCAAGAAAATTCCTAATCAAGCTCTTGCCTGTGGCTTGACAAAAAAAATGTTCATGATGAAGGATGAACACAACTGAAATTAGCTAGATATATACCAATTTTCCTTGTTCTTGATCTGTCCTATATTAAGTCTTGAAATGGAAGTGAGGAATTGTATGGATGTTAATTATTTCTATCATCAATTATTTGGGTGTAAGTCCAGAAATATACTATTTACAAATTCAAAGTGAAGCCCATTTCTCGCAATCTGAATAGTGGAAATTACGCACTTAACATTTCCAATTCAAAAATCAAGTTTAGGTTTATTTATACAAAATCAGGTTATAATAATAATAATAATAATAATAATAATAATAATAATAATAATAA
>NC_036252.1:1801661-1803890 GCF_002742605.1 Olea europaea var. sylvestris
ATATTACTGACATGAAAATGTTTATGCTTCGTTAGAGGGTCTAATGTTTGAAATCATTATGTTTATGCTTCGTTAGAGGGTTTAATGTTTGAAATCATTGTGTTAGAATAAAATAAAATATAGGAGAAATCAATAGAACAGCACAAGAGTCATTACTGAAATGAAAACGACTTTTTCGTGTTCTATCTACAAATATGAGTTGAGAAATATGCTTATTAATTGTCAGTCTAGCCTTCCAATGATAACACACCGCTGTTATGATTGTAAATTTATTTGTTTATGAGAATAACACTTGTGCTGCTACTAAGATGAGAACATCTATAAGAATTTTACAGTTATCATTATGCTTGTAAATATACTTGTCCATGAATATGACACTTGTGTCGTTGTTGAGATGAAAAGTCTCTAAGAACGATATTAACGTTATTACTAAAATTAAAAATTCTAAGAGAACGGTATAAGTGATGTTACCAAAATATAAACTTCTATTATTACTGTGCTAACAACACAACTTAAGGTGTTCAATTCTAAAGTTCGTAGCTTCGGAAACAGACGAAAATAAAGAAGAAATCAATGGAACAGCTCAATTGATGTTACTGATAATAAAACGACACTTATGTCATTCTATCTATAATTACAAGTTTAAACAGCCATGACCGTCCTTGAGTCAAGAAATAATAAGTTGAACTCAATTAAGTTGCAATGTGGACATAACATTTAAAAAAATTAAGAGATATGCTCATTACTTTTATTTTATTGAAAATAATAGAATCATTTGTACTTTCAACAACTTTATATCAAATAGTTTACATCATTTCAATCGTTCTTTATCACATGATTTATTTTTCTCGCGTACTTTACAGATCCAATGCTTGAGGATGAAATGTCATTGAGAACGACACTTGTACTGTTATTGAAATGAAAAGTTCTAAGAGAACGGAACTAGTGTCGCTTAGATGATGAAAATGTCATTAGGAACGACACTTCTGTCGTTACTGAGATGAAAAGTTCTAAAAGAACGACATAAGTGCGGTTATCGAAATATAATTTATCCATGAGAACGACACTTGTGCTGTTATTGTAAAGAAAATGACACTTATGTCATTCTATCATAAACACGAGTATAGATAACTCCGAAACTCATTTCCACTGCAAGATGGATATGTCATTTATAAAAATTGAGAGATGTGCTAATTTATTATATTTTCTACGAATCAATACAATAACTTATGATTTTACCAACTCGATATCGTATAACTTATGTTAATTCAACCGTTCTTTGTTACTTGATCAACATGTCTAACATTCTTAAGTTAGGGGATCTATGTTTGAGGTCGCTGCGTTGGAAAAGAAGCAAAATACTTGAGAAATCAACAGAATAACACAAGAGCTGTTAAACGATACCTGTGTCATTTTATCTATAAACACGAGTATACGTAACAAGATGGATATGTCATTTATAAAAATTGAGTGATGTGCCAATTAATTATATTTTTTATGAATCAATACAATGACTTATGATTTCACCAACTCGGTATCGTATAACTTATGTCAATTCAACCGTTCTTTATTACATGATCAACCTTTCTAACTTTTTTAAGTTAGGGGATCCATGTTTGAGGTTTCTGCGTTGGATAAGAAGGAAAATACTTGAGAAATCAACAGAATGACACAAGAGCTGTTAAACGACACTTGTGTCGTTCTATCTATAAACACAGTATACGTAGCCATGACGCATTCATTCCCCAAGAATCAATAAGTTGAACTCATTTCAATTGCACTATGAACATTCCATTTGCAAAAGTTGAAAGATGTGTTTATTGATTATATTTTCTAACGAATCAATACAATAACTTGTGATTTCACCAACTCAATATCGTATAATTTATATCAATTCAACTGTTCTTTGTCACATTATCAACCTTTCTAACTTTCTTAAGTTAGGGAATCCATGTTTGAGGTCGCTACGTTGAAAAAGAAGGCAAAATATTTGAGAAATCAACATAATGACACAAGAACTGTTAAATGACACTTGTGTCGTTCTATCTATAAATACGAGTATACGTTGCCACGACACATCCATGCCCCGAGAATCAATAAGTTGAACTCATTTCAATTGCAATATGAACATTTCGTTTACAAGAGTCGAGAGACGTGCTCATTGATTATATTTTCTAACGAATCAATACAATGATATGTAATTTCACCAACTCAATGTCGTATAATCTA
>NC_036252.1:1803990-1804634 GCF_002742605.1 Olea europaea var. sylvestris
CTATTTTAATCACGACCCGATCCTATTCCTAGTCCGAATTCATATGACCAAAATGCATTAAATTACAGATTATCTATGTGATTACATATATGATAAAGATTATTCGTAATTCTATTTACATATGTTAATTTTCCCACGTTCTAAACTTATCGTAAGTCTCCCAACACTACAACAAGCAATTAATTATTCAATTGGTGGCTAATCAATTAAATATACAATAGGTATGCAAGATCAATCAATAAATCACTAAATCAATAGTCTTAAATCAAAACAAATATGCAATAGGGTTTATCATTCATCCAATACAATAGAAAAACTAGTCTAGCATTCTAATGATTAAATTATACAAGAAATATTGGAAAAACATCACCCAAAAAGAAGAAATAATAAAGAAAGTGGCGAAATTCAATTTCTTGGCTTGAATTTTAAAAAGGGATGAATATTCTTCAATAAACTTGTATTATCCGCCTTTATCTTAACGCTTGGCTTCGTTCTTCGCCTCCAAAATACGTAGAATATAAGATTTTTAGGTCAGAAGGGAGGTTCCTTTACATTTTGGGCGTGTTTAGGTAATATAGGATGTCAAGGTATTGTTTTCATGTAAATTTTTATCATAATATTGCGTGCGCGTCATTCAATGACTT
>NC_036252.1:1806020-1887498 GCF_002742605.1 Olea europaea var. sylvestris
TATGTTTTTGGTTTGTAGGTACTGCGATGACTCTTAGATAAATAACAACTTTCCCATTGCAAAGAAGAACAATCTACTTGTTCAAATAAAATAGGAACTAAGTATTTCAAATAGTAAAAATTAGAATGTCTCAATCTAAGACGCCAAAGCATTACTTGTTCATTAACACAGAGACAAATATTGCTAGAAAGCTTTATGCTTGTTTCTCACTAAGAAAGTGTCAATAAATTAGTAGAGACCTTCCACTATTCTAGTACTGCCAATCTTCAACTCGAAGCTCAGTCCTGGAAAACACAATGTGATTTAAAGAAGTTAATGCAATAATTTGAATCTCTAGAGAGTTGATTGCATGCAAGATTAGGGACATAAGAATCGATTTTATAGACTAATCCTTTCCCTGCAATGGATGAGAAATTTCCTTCCGCAATTCTAACATTTTTTCCATCATTACAAGGCACATAAGAGTGCAATATATGGTTGAGATTTGTCATATGATGAAAAGTACTAGAATCAATTTTCTATGGTTTGGGACTAGCATAAAAAGTACATATATGGTTGAGATTGCCATTGAAAACATTACACATTCTCCTAGATGATGAAGACTTTTCTTTATATTATTTATAATTGTATTGGTACAAGATATTTACTCAGCCTAATACTCCTAGGGAAAATATAAGGTTTTGTAGGCCTTCCAATACTTTTGTAGTATTACTCTAGACACATTGTCTAGAAACTTCTGCACAATGAAAAGAAATTAAGTAACATGCTGTAATTGTTTTATAGAATATCAAATATGTATTTATGTGTTTGATTTATATTTTTCTGGTTGATTATGTTGCCGAATTGATTTTTGGAAGCTGAAGAATCAGTTTCTGGCCTGTGATTAAAAAAATGTCTAAACTTTTGCTTGATTTACATTGACCACTCATGCAAACTCTCACACGAGTGGTGATAATTTTGTTCCTACTTACATACGATACGAGTTGTGACTGTTTTTATGTATTTATAATTGAGTTTAGATCATCAATTAAGAGTATGGTTTTCCATCCTCTGTTCATTGATGTTAAAATGTGAATTTGTTAAGTGTGATTTGATTTAACAATTGAGTATTCATGTCCCTTGTCTCAGAGCTTATAAAGCAGGAGCTGGCACAAAGATCCATGGCAGGGCAAAGATGCTAGCATGGTGACAAGCTTACAAAGTTCATTTACACATTTGAGTTGATGCTTGATTGTACATGTTGTTGGCTCATAACCATTTTTGCTAGTTTGAATTTTGATTAGGATTCTGTCCTCTTTACTTAATTGATTCTGTCCTCTTTAATTAATTGAGTAGATATGTAAACCATGTAAGCAATATGCAGGACAGAATATTCTGTACATGGTTAAAAACGTAGGATCAATGTCATCAGATTATAGATGAGTTTTTTCATTACAGTGAGATCACTTCAAAGCTATGTCGAGCTCCATGAGTTGTGTTTGGTTATTTATATAAAAACTGTTTTCGTGTAAAAAGATTCAGCTTTTTCATGTAAGTATATTAAAAAATTCTGCAAGATGCATCAGAATTTTGACAATTTGTTGAGAAAATAGAAATGTGTTGGCATATATGGATATGAAAAATGTAATGGGCCCTGAAATTATCCCACCAAATTGTCTATCAACTTGTGGAGCATTATAACAGATTGTCCAATATGTACCTTTGAGTAGAACTAAAAGAAAAACAGAGGACAGCAGGCACAAAATTATCTAAACACCAAATGTAAGACATTAAAATAGTATTCGACGAATATATATGAATTATGAAACCATTCGACAAGAAAGAAGGTTCCTTATTCAACAAGTCGTGGGATTTTCTCATTCTACCGGTTTCTACATTATAATCCACACCTATGCTTCTTTTTGAGGGAGCTCAGAATGTGTATTGCCCCTCTCTCAATGTCCTGACTATTCAGATTATATTAGCCCTCGTTTGGCTTCCATTAAATTCAATTACATTACATTCCATTTTTCTCTCTTCTATTTTCAACCACACAATCTTCCATAAAATAATATTACACATAAATCGAAAACTTTTTCTTCTTTTTCAATCACTTATTTTCAAAAAAATACTATTCCACCTATTTTCATTTTCAGAAAATGGGGGTCAAACGGGGAACTTTATAACAAATTGCACAATATAATTACAAGTACCTTTGAGTACAACTCAAAGAAAAATATAGAACAGCAAGGCACGGAATTTTCCAAACACCAAATAGGAGGCATCAAAACTAGTATTCGCTTTATAGAAATAAAATATAGAAGTATTCAACAAAAAGGGTTCTTTATTCGCTATAGTACTGAGCAACATCCAAGTTTAAAGCAAGGACCTTAATTAGATATACATGTTAGAAAGACACAGGCTACACGTAAAAAATTTCTCTCACAGGATTGTTTCACAGATAACACATGACAAAATATCATTGAAATATGAAAAAGAAAAAGAAAAAACCGAGGAATAGGATGTTGACACAGCAGCATTTGGTAGGAAACCTGTAAAACTTTCCCTGTGCTGGGGAATAATCCTTGTTTAGAACTCCATGTACTTCAAAACACAAGGGAGTTCACACTGATACTGCGTTAAGATCCACAAGTTGTCGGGTATTCTCATTGTTCCGGTTTCTACATTATAGTAGAGTATATATCGGCCTCTAAGTGACATAAAAACAAGATTTTCAACATGATCAACCCATACACTTGTTAGTGGCACAATGGGGTTGAATATGGATGAAAAATTGATGTAATATTCTGAAACCCAACCACATTTTTTGGGGTTCTCGAGCCTCCACATTTTCACAATTGCTTTTTCCGTCGAACAATCTGCCAAATATAAACACTCCTTTAACTCTAGCAAGGAGGCACGGCTGAAAGGACTGAGATTTGGGCATGAAATGATTTTTGATTCTTCCTTATCCAAATCCGTGGCTAGAATCGAATCCGTTCGATAAAAATTCCGATGGTCTTCCGTGTCTATCAGCCAATATAGCACTCCATTAACCGACGCAGGATGTCCGCCAAGGTCTACAAAAGGACGTGTTTCAGTTAATCTCCATGAATCTGATATGAATCTCAGACGATCAGATAGACTGAATATTTTGCACCCCATACTTATGGCATCGTTGTCCTCCATAAACCACTTAACCATTTTATATTCGTTTGAAAGGGACGAATACCCAAAACCTACATCACCATAATGACCAGAATCCGGCAGCATTACTGTTTCTCGGCTGCTTAGATTATGGATAGAAATTATACTCCTAACAAAACATATAAAATTATGACAGGAAACCAAGAAATCGAAATGAGAGTATCCAAAAGGAAGATAGCAATTATCCTGAATCCTTTCATTAGCTAAGTCCACAACGGACAAGCGAAGACTGTGTCTTTCCTGATCAAAATACTTGTGACAATCCCAAATAAATAAATAAGGGTTTGGATGAAGACGGTGACGCAAATCTTTGACGAGACCAGGATTTGGAGAAGAAATCAAGCTGTGCCATTCTTTAGAAACACAGGGTAACCTGCAAAAGGACTTGTAAGGGAGTCTTGATAGAACTTTAACTTATATGTCGATTGGTAATTCATTCATTCTCTTGTCTTCTTCTCTATGCGTACTTGTTCCATCATTAGACGAAGATATATAATTTCTTAAATTTATCTCTTATTTGTGGGAGTTCTAGTGTATATATTATATAAACTAGAAGCTGAAATTGGTTAGGTTAGGATTCTGAAAGAGTAAGAATTATGTATTCAAGTACCTATAACTAATGTGAGTTGGCTCATGCAAAAATCTTTGCCGCAAGAGAGAGAACTACACCTGAGAATTTGTGATTCAAATACGAACAATCCATTATTTAGAACTCTCAATAAGATTTTATTCAATTCAAAACAAGAGCCAATAGGAATCCTAATGCTTAGTTATCGCCTTGTTCGAGAAAACTATTAAGTATTATCAACTTTTCAACTAGTTAGATTTTAGCCGCTCTCTGATTGACTCTCTTTAAAACAAAATATTTTAGTTTTCATATTCATTTTCAACTACACATTTACTTTAATAAAATATTTTACATGTAAATTTAAAACATTTTTCTTTTTTTTTTTTAACCACACATTTTATAAAGAGTAGTGTTGGGCGTACAAGCCAGCACTTACAGGGGTCTTACCGATTCCTCACAAGGGTGAGGTAGGATTTTTTTTTTTTTTTCATTTTTTATAGCATTGGGGCCGAACCCATATGAGGGGTCGGTAAGACCCCTGTAAAACAAAGTCCTGTACACAGGGCTTTGTTCTTTTATAAAAAGTTACTATTCAAAATTTCATTTTTACACAATAATATCCTTCAAACGGAGACTTAATTTAGCCATACAGTTCATGGACTCACAACATTTATCATCGAATATTAAAATCACAAAACATAGAAGATATTCTTTAGTTTGTAGATTGAAAAACAAAAAAGATTCAATATTTTCCTTTTATCCCTAAATGAAGCTCTCCTTTGAAATCAAATCAAGGTTTTCTCGCGAAGTTGCAATTTTAAAAGACAATATTTTAGTTAACATTCATAAATTGTACATTCTAACTTGAAACTATAAAGTGTATTAAGCGTGATATATGAGACAAAAGAATGTCACATATTTGAAATTGGTAGTGACAGTCACATAACCTTATAAGTAACAATAGTGAAACTTAATATATCAAGGTCACATATCGTATAAAAATGAAGCTTGAAAATTATGGAAAGATATAATTAGTCCATTACAATTTTTTTAGAATTGAGACCGGAAAATATGGTGGTCAATGCCGATAATTGGAAACAATTTTGTTACAAAAAAAATTTCAATTCTCTGCTTCTCGTACGTGGAAAAACGATAAAGAAATTATAGCGACTGGAAGGAAACATATATTTTTAAGAAATCACGTTTGGAAAATTGAGGCCAAATTCTTCATTATTCAGAAAATATCAGTCCATGGATGTGCAAGATTCTGTTTTCTATTTTAGGACGTGTGACAACGTTGGGGAAGAAGATAACTGGGATAAGATGAGAGAGAAATATCCTTAATTATCTCTTAATTACTATTAATTAATTAAAGTCACATTATTTTCTCTTATAAATTAAGGGGCAGCTATTTATATATATAATATATATCCACTTTTAAAAATATAATCTTATGTAAATTTACTTAAATAGATATATAAAATTTAAATAAAAATATATAACTCTAAATTCATCCACCAATTTTTATTTTCATTAAATTCTCTTAATTTTTTTTAATATTCTATTAGAATTTGTGTTTAACTAAAATTCTAATAGACGGAAGAAAATTACCTGAATCTGTTCGAAGCATTTCAATACTCAGAACTTCAATAGACAAAAAATACAATAATTTCTTTTTAGGAACTTCATATTATTATGAAGAACATAGAAACATCTAAGTTTAATGAATGGAACAAAAATTATATGTCACGAGAATAGAATGAACAATAAAAATCCTTGATATCAGAGACATGCATGAAACAGTTTAGAGCTCCATGTATTTTAGAACACAAGGGGGTTGTAACCAATATTGTTTTAAGTGCCACAACTTGTCGGGTGTTCTTATTGTACCGGATTCTACGTTATAGTAGAGGAGATCTTGGCCTCCTAACGATATAAAAACAAGCATTTCAACATGTCCCATCAATACACTTGTTAGTGGCACAATGGAGTTGCATATGGATGGAAAATTGATGTAATATTCTGAAATCCAAACACAATTATTTGGGTCCTCGAGCCTCCACATTTTCACAATTACTTTTTCCGTCCAACAGTGTGCCAAATATAAACACTCCTTTAACTCCAGCAAGTAGGCCTTGGTAGAAGGACTGCGCATTGGGCCTGAAATGATTTTTTATTCTTCCTTATCCAAATCCAAGGCAAGAATGGAATCCGTTTGATAAAAATCCAGATAGTTTCTAGTAAGCCAATAAATCACTCCATTAACCGACGCAGGATGCAGCTCAAGGTTTTCAAAAGGGTGTGTTTCAGTTAATCTCCAAATCTGATTTAAATCTGAGACGATCGGATAGACTAAAGATTTTGCACTCCATACTCTTAATTCCATTCTTCTTCTGTACAAACCACTTAACCAATTTGTATTCGTTTGCAAGGGGTGAGTACCCTAAACCTACATCAGAAAAAGGGCCGGAATCCGACGGTATTATTGTTTCTTGGTGCTTGGATTATGGATAGAAAATTTTCTCCCAACAAAGCATACAAGATTGTGACACGACACCATGTAATACCCTTCAGAATATGTAACAGGGAGATAGTAGTTTCCCTGAATCCTTTCAGTAGCTCGTGCCTCTATCTTGATTAAAATACTTCTTACAATCCCAAATACATAAATAAGGGTTTGGATGAAGACGTTGGTGACGCAAATCTTTGACGAGACCAGGACCTGGAGAAGAAATCAAGCTGTGCCATTCTTTGGAAACACAGGTGAACCTGCCAAGGGACTTGTAAGGGAGTCTCCATATAACTTCTACTAATATGTCGATTGGTAATCCATCCATTCTCTTCCTTGTCTTCTCTACAAGTTGTTGTTCCATCATTAGACGAAGGAATATAACTTCTTTATATATATTATGGAGAAGCAGAAATTGGATAGGATTAGGACTCATATTCTTTTCAAATTACAAAAGAAGGCATTGGAAACCCTAATTAGGTTAAATTATAACGAGTGATATTTCACAATTTTATTGATTCTTTAATAAAAAAAAAAAAAAAATAGCATGGGCAAGTGGCGACAGAGAACCAGCGCTGCATGATCAAATTCTAATAGAAATTACTCTGCCAGTCCCTAAAATCTTAAGAATACACCCTAAAATTTAAATTAAAAAACATATAGTTTTTATTTTCTCCTCAAAAACAACATATATATCACTAAAGAGCGATTTTCATTTTTTATTTTCCCTTTTGTATGATTATAAATTTTATTAAATTTTGAACTATACATTTCATCATTTTTTCTTATCAAAATTTACTAAAATATTTATTGAGAAATTTATCAAATAGGCCCCATATAAAAATAACCTACAACTAGAGGTGGCATTGGAATGAGTCGAGCCGACTCAACCCTTAGACACAGCTCGGCTTGTAACCAGAAATAATGTTCTATTCATTTCTTTATCTCGTTGGTATCATGGGTTGAGCTGAACTGTCCACGAACCCATGACTCGACTTGTATTTTTTTAAAGAAATTACTAAAACCTATTGAAAAATTCAAAATTAAATACGGTACAAGAAATTTGAAACCTTTAATCTATTAATCTTATGCTTTATCCTGGATTCGGAGCTTTGCATCTTTCTAGTCCTTTAAACATATTAAACTCTCTAATGTCTTCTTTAAGTCTTGATTTGTACTGTGACGTAACATGTCTCATGCACTAAAAGTAGACACCCGTGTTACTTGTTAAATTTTGAAACTACCCCTATATTCATGGATGGACCCGGTCATGTGGGGTGGGGCAATTTTTTTTCTTCTACACAGTAGTTGCATAATTTATGGATACCGAAGGTATATCTCTGAAAAAATTCCATGAATAAGTCTATCCAATTTGCAAGCATATCAAACTCACCATTTTCATTTTCATCTTGATCTCTTTCTCCTATCCATTTGCCTAATTTCAACTCAATTTTGGTTATTTCCTTTTTCTGTAGCTGTGATGTCCCTAATATAGAATTTTGATTTCATGTTTCTGTACACACATGTGTATAAATATATACGTATATATATATAGGTATATGTTTTCTTGATATTATCCCTTTGATTTCATATCTGTATACACGTCCATATAGATATATGTTGTTATGTATATGTTTTATTCATCTTATCCCTTTGATTTCATGTCTCTATGTGCAGGGGCAGATGCAGATAATTTGAATTAGGGGGCACAATCAAACTTTGTACAAATCGAAATTTTGTTCTTGATTTTTGAATGATTCATATTTGACCCGAAAAAATGCAGATTTACATTTAAAAAATATTTCTTCATTAATATTTTGCTCGTCATTTTCATCTACTTGATTTTGAATAATTATTTTATTAATATTTTTTTCATCACAAGAAATGCATATTTATGTTTTAAAAAAATTATGAATTTGATATAAACAATCAATTCAAGTAATCGAAAGGAAAACATATAACCAATATTCAATACTAATAATCAGTTAAATAAACACGATTCGTTAGATAAAAGTTAAATTTTATATTATCAGTTTAGACACGTACTATATACACAAATAAGATAAGAAAAAATGCAAATTTAGGTTTTAATTAGTTGAAAATTAGATTGAAAAGTGAAAATTTGTAGTAGATGCGATAATTATAGAGAAATTATAAACAAATTTTGAAAAATTAGAAGGGTTAAAGTTTTAATAAAAGGCGTGAGGGAGAGAGTACGATAAAACAATAAAAAAGAGAGAAAATTTAAATTTATTGTGACTTTGCCCCTGTTTGATGAAGATTAAAATCCTATTTTTTGTAAAATTTGATAAAATTTTAAAAGTTTAGAAATTCATGAAATATATTATTCAAATTAATTGTTAACTTTGAGGGTCAAGTGACCCCCCAAGACCCCCCTTGCGTCCACCTGTGTCTCTATGTGTGTGTGTGTGTGTGTGTAAAAGTAAATTATAAGAATCTTCGTAAATTATAAGAATCTTTGTAAATTATAAGAATCTTTGCTCAAATAAGTAATTCAACCCAATTGACTTGTTGCAATGATAAACATGTTCGTTGTTCTTCATGTAATTGGAAACTATAAGGTGATCTCACCCTTTTTTTGCGAAAATTTCTTGTTCTAGTTTATTCGTCGACTTATATTTTTGTGTATTTATTCATTTTTAATATTTCGAAAACTCAAGTATGCTTTAACTGTTAGAATAATTTCATATGTGGGCATCACATTTGATTACAAAATTTACGGGTTAAATGTATTGCTCATAATGATATTTGTGTTTGGACCAAATTTATTAAGTGATCAATTGAGCATTTTACACCTTACGGCTTATAATTAATATGATGTGGTAATTTTAAGTACGTGGGCCGAAAATAAATCCTAATTAGAATTCTAGTCGTAATAAGACAGCTCAATTATTTCCTATATAAAGGCTATGTCTCATCTCCTCTCCATATGATTTTATTGGTTTGTCTCGTTGATGGCCAACACTTTTGTGAGAAGTAAGGAGGGGAAGATCTGACTGCTATTATTCATATCAACGATGGCTTTGCAGGTATGAATTCGAACCATTAATTTATAATTATGTGATTCTTGATTCTTAGCATGATTACAATTAAATTCAACAATTGGTATTAGAGCCTCCATGCTAAGATCAAAATCCAACATAAAAAATAAATAAATAATATTCTATCTGGATTATTTTAAACTTTTGTTAAACACTTTCCCCAAAAGTCAATTTTGCATTAAGGTTTCATGTGGAGATTTTGGTGCATTAAATTTCGTTCTCTACATATAAGCTTATTTTTCCTCGATGAAGTTTTCGTCGAGATCCCCGCACCGGGGAGTGGGTCATCGAGGAGAATTTTTAAAAGAAAATTTCCACTGCTGTTTGGGAGTTTGTTTTTGGGACCAGTTTAGATTTTTGTCGGAAGTCAATAATCCAAGCAAGAATTAATTTGAAATATCCACATAGGACAATCATACCTTTTAGATCCCAGCTCTAAGGATCAGTTCTTGGAAATGTTTGTATTCACGAAATTGAATATGTAAATTAGGTTTGTGCTAAGAGCTGCCGGTACCCATAATCTATTTCAACGGGCGGCCGACTTTAATTGCAGACTTAGGTTGAAATAATTTTGTTTTTTCATGTTGTCTAAACTTCTTGTTGGCTATTTGTTCTGTGGTTGCATATTGCTGTAAAAATTCTTCGTCTGGTCATGCAAATTGTAGTCGGTGTCGATCGCCGTTCACACCAATCTGCAGCGTGAGGCGGTCGACGACAAGAAGGCATCACTGTCCGACGGTGACTTCCAACCATCTTAAGAAGATAATAATAATAATAATAATAATAATAATAATAATAATAATAATAATAATAATAATAAGGATTTTCTGAGAAAATAGGCCAAAGAGGGAGACGGGGGCTCCTGTTATAAATATCCAACTTTCTAGCCGCTGTTTGCAATTAAGTAATTGGGGTCATATTGCTATTTCTTGAAAGGTAGGTCTTTTCAGCACTATGGAAATTAGAAGGCTTTGTTTTGTAATTTTAAGTAGGGTCAAAGTGCAATTTTTGAAAAGGGATTAAATTTGAATTTTGAAATTGGATTTAAAAGCCTTGACCCTAATATTTCAATTTTGACCCTATTAAAATTTTATTTAAAATTGACCCAATTAAAATATAATAATAACTTGATTGACGACTAATATATTCTTGTCAAAATGTTTGTGTATTTAAATATCGTTATTATTTGTGTTCTTAAATATATATATTGTAATTTCGTTGCCAATTTTATCTCTCAATCACATTTGAATTTTTGCCTTTCATCAATTGACGATTATGGTTTGTAACATAATTATTGTTCTGTGATTGAATTTTTCATGAGCTTTGAGACGATTCTTATTTTCACACTGAAAGAAAAATATTTTGAAATAAAAATGGGTGGTAGCTGCCAAAGTGGCACCCTCATTATTATTTATTTGATTTTCTCTACAACAAAAATATATAAATATTTTGCGCAACAATTTTGATTTATTGCATATAATATATGTGATATTTTTGAAAAATGGCATAAGGCGATTAATGAGTTTACCTTGGTCTAGAAATCTCCTTCTGCCCAAAGGTGTTGATGTTTTGAAAATCAATGTAATTTTGTTAACTAGCTATTTGGTATGTTTTAAGAGTACCTTACAGCATGTTGTACTGTCAACCCAAATGTGACTTTATGATGATACATCTAGGCTCTCACCATAATAAAATTCATATGCTTTTGATTATGGATTATCTAATTAATAGCCCATCTTAATTAGATGGATAGTTTATCATCCATTGACTGCATGTATTATGTTTGGATGATATTAAATGTTTCTACAATTTTAAATGCCTCATCTCTTTCGAGTCAATTGTCTACTATTGAAACCTTGACTGAGAATAATCTGTGAGATGGAAACGAGATATAAAAATAGCACTCGATCTTTTAGGCTTGGACTTTGCAATAGAGAAAAAGTTTGAGAAACCCATAGATGAGCACTATTGAAGATGTAGCCGAATATGAAAAGTGGGAAAGGCCAACAAACTTTGTTTGAAATCATTAAGCGCTCTATATCTAATTCCATTATGGGTGTTTTCCCTGACAATGAAAATGCTAAAGGTTTTATGGAAAATTTATTGAGTCTGAGAAAGACGAAAATGAGTTTATAAGAAAAGTTTCAACTAGAAGTAACAGTATTTTGGACTTGATACATACTGGTATTAATGGACTTTTGCCTTCCACCATATGTGGGAGCAAAAATTTCATAATCTTTATTAATAATTTCTCATGATATGGATATGTTTGCCTGATTAATGATTAATCCCATGCATTTGAGAAATTCAAGATTTTTAAAATGGAAGTAGAAAAATAATTTAGAAAAAGGTATCAAAGTTGTAAGATTCGATTGTGGTGGTGAATAAAAAAAATAAAATAATGATGAGTCTGGTCAAAACATGGGTGATTTTGTAAAGTTTTTACAAGCGTGTAGAATAGTACCCTCAATACACCATGCCAGGAACATTTGAGCAGAATAGTGTTTCTGAAAGATGTAATCGAACTCCAAAAGATATGGTCGGAAGCATGATGAGTAGAACAAATTTACTTGAATATTTATGGGGTGAAGCCTTGAAAACTGCTACGTATATTTTGAACAGAGTTTCCAAGTAAAGCTGTTACAAAGATACATTTTGAATAATGGACATGATGCAAGTCAAGTTTGGCTTATTTTAATGTTTGGGAATGTCCAATTGAGATTATGATTTATAATCCATTTGAAAAGAAATTAGACCCTAAATCAACTCATGGTTACTTTATTGGGTATCCGGACAGATCAAAAGGATATAAGTTTTACTGTCCAAATCGTGGCACTAGAATTATTTAGTTCATTACTGCTAACTGAGATTATGATTTATTAATTCTCTAATATAAAAAAAACAAAAACAAAAATAGCATGGGCAAGTAGCGACAGAGAACCGGCGCTGCATGATCAAATTCTAATAGAAATTACTCTGTCAGTCCCTAAAATCTTAAGAATACACCATAAAATTTAAATTAAAAAACATATAGTTTTTATTTTCTCCTCAAAAACAACACACACACACACACATATATAATTTTCAACTATACATTTCATCATTTTTTCTTATCAAAATTTACTAAAATATTAATTGAAGAATTTATCAAATAGGCCCTATATAAAAATAACCTACAACTAGAGGTGGCATTGGAATGAGCCGAGCCGACTCAACCCTTAGACACAGCTCGACTTGCAACCAGAACTAATGTTCTATTCATTTCTTTGTCTTGTTGGTATCATTTGTCGAGCTAAACTGTGCAAGAACCCATGACTCGACTTGTATTTTGTTTAAAGAAATTACTAAAACCAATTGAAAAATTCAAAATTAAATACGGTACTAGAAACTTGAAACCTTTAATCTATTAATCTTATGCTTTATCTTGGATTCGGAGCTTTGCATCTTTCTAGTCCTTTAAACATATTAAACTCTCTAATATGTCTTCTTTAAGTCTTGATTTGTAATGTGACGTAACATGTCTCATGCACTAAAAGTAGACACCGGTGTTACTTGTTGAATTTTGAAACTACCCCTATATTCATGGACAAACCCGGTCATGTGGGGGAATTTTTTTTCCTTCAACACAGTAGTTGCATAATTTATGGATACTGAAGGTATATCTCTGAAAAAATTCCATGAATAACTCTATCCAATTTGCAAGCATATCAAACTCACCATTTTCATCTTGATCTCTTTCTGCGATCCATTTGCCTAATTTCAACTCGATTTTGGTTATTTCCTTTTTTTGCAGTTGTGATGTCCCTAATGTAAAAATTTGATTTCATGTTTTCGTACACACACGTTTGTAAATATATATGTATATGTTTTCTTGATGTTATCCCTTTGATCTCATATCCCTATACACGTTCATATAGATATATGTTGGTATGTATATGTTTTATTCATCTTATCCCTTTGGTTTCATGTCTCTGTGCATAGGAGCAGACGCAGATAATTTGAATTAGGGGGCACAATCAAACTTTGTACAAATCGAAATTTTGTTCTTGAATTTTAAATGATTCATATTTGACTCGAAAAAATGCAGATATACATTTAAAAAATATTTCTTCATTAAGATTTTGCTCGTCATTTTCATCTATTTGATTTGAATAATTATTTTATTAATATTTTTTTCATCACAAGAAATGCATATTTATGTTTTAAAAAATTATGTATTTGATACAAACAATCAATTCAAGTAATCGAAAGGAAAAACATATAACTAATATTCAATACTAAATCAATTAAATAAACGCAATTCGTTAGATATAAGTTAAATTTTATATAATCAGCTTAGACACGAGCTATATACACAAATAAGATAAGAGAAAATGCTAATTTAGGATTTAATTAGTTGAAAATTTGATTGAAAAGTGAAAATTTGTAGTAGATGTGATAATTATAAAGAAATTATAAACAAATTTTGAAAAATTAGAAGGGTTAAAGTTCTGATAAAAAAAATTTTGAAAAATTAGAAGGGTTAAAGTTTTGATAAAAGAAGGAAGAGAGAGAGAGAGAGAGAGAGAGAGAGAGAGTACAATAAAGTAATAAAAAAGAGAGAAAAATTAAATTTATTGTGATTTTATCCTGTTTGATGAGGATTAAAATTCGATTTTTAGTAAATTTTGATAAAATTTTAAAAGGTTATAAATTCATGAAATATATTATTAAAATTAATTGTTAACTTTGATTTAGATTAAAATTTAGATTTCAATTAATATCAAACAGGACTTTTTTAAAAAGAGAAAAAGGGAAAATCTCAAAAGTTAGGTGGTCAAGTGACCCCCCAAGACCCCCCTTTGGTCCGCCCGTATCTCTATGTTTGTGTGTGTATATATATTCTTGATGTTATCCTTAATAAAGCAAGATAATAATTTAAGTGAAAGTAAATTATAAGAATCTTTGCACAAATAAGTAATTCAATCCAACTGACTTGTTGCACTGATAAACATGTTCGTTGTTATTCATGTAATTGGAAGCTACCAGGTGATCTCACCTCTTTTTTTTCCCGAAAATTTCTTGTTCTAGTTTTTTAACCGACTTATATTTTTGTGTATTTATTCATTATTAATATTTCGAAAACTCAAGTATGCTTTAACATGATAGAAACTTGGAACATCAGGCAAGGCTAGAAGAAGACGCTCGAGCACTAATGACTGAAGCCTACCGCTCTTGGAGCGTCGTCCGAAATTAATTTTTGACCCATAGGAAGCCACAAGGATGTCAATATCTGGCGTCAATTTCTATATGGAACCAGCTTGCCAGTGGCTTCACACGACCTTTCAGTAGCTCTCAACCAAGACAAATCCAATTGATCAGTTTCTCTATCACCATTAGTTTTCATGTTAAATGGAAAATTAAGTTGGAGATATTGTATTCGACTAGTATCAATATAGTCATATCGATGTCTATACTATTTAACAACATTGGCTAAAAAGTTTAGAATTGTCATAGGCAAACCAGTTAGAGGCGGAGTCACTAGAGGTAGGGTTGGACGATTGCCCCGGCACCGATGTCCCGATGATATTTAAAAAAAAAATTGCTTTATTATAGGAGTGGTTTGAATTTTGTGAAAATTTATACACTTATTCTTTACTTGATTGGCTCAACAACTTATTTGAAAATCATTTGTAACCACACGTACTGGCATCAAAATAAATTTACATTTGAAACCATGACCTTTTTCACTGCTTTTAACCAACCATATATTCTCCTAAAAAAGTCATTTTTCACTTCAAATAATCTCACCTAAACAAACAATCAATATCCAAGCAAATAAATCATCAATCTTTATCCCAATTTAGTTATAATAGAAAATTAGAAAAACCCATGATTTTTTAAGATGTTTTTATCATTAATGAGGTCTTTAAAAATCAGGTGTTAAATATATTTTAATAAATATACAACTATTTAAAACATTATATATACAGTAAGTATGTACATTATAAAGCTAATCCGGAATTTGAAATCTAATTATCGTCATTATAGAATTTAAATATCACAAAACATCTTGATAGAAAATAATATTAGATGACATCAATAATTATCTACAATCACTAACAAGGTGTAGACTACTCAATAAGCACTACATAAAGAGCGCCCCATGCTAGGCTGCCACGCACTATCCTCTATGTCCACACTGGGATGTCAACTACTATGAGACCTTCTACACTTATGCTTGGCCGCCTACTATGAGGCCCGCTACGTCCACACCGAGTTGGCAACCACTACGAGAAACTCTACATTCATACCAGACCTTATACTGCTACGAGACCAACACAATACTTAACCATAAAAACATCTTTGAGTTGGATGAAAATTGTTCCACTGTTAACATGAACACAACTAATAGCTTGGTAGGTGAAGGTTCCCTACTCAGAACTTAGGGCTAGTGGGATGTGCTACATGAGACACATGGCATGATAATTGCCCAACAGTTACATGACTTCAGACCCCTGTAAATACTCCTAGGCTATTCAACAGTTATGTGACTTCAGACCCCTATAAATACTCCTAGGCAAGACAAGTATGTATCTTGAAAAATTGGCCATTTGAATACTCATTCTATTTTTTCTTCCTATGTTCTTAAATCATCTACTAATTCTCACACTGGAGATACAATGGGGGAGAAAGCCCCAACCTCATTTTGCAGGTGACACTCGTTTATTGGAGTAGCAAAAAAACCTTGCGCTGCTAGGAGGAAACAGAGGTTTATGTCATAAATTTCTTAGAAAAACCATTTGTTAATTGATGGATATTTTGCAATCAGATTCAATATATTTCTTCTCTTCCCCTAAATAAACCTTGCTCCTTTGAAATCAAGTCACAATTTCCAAATATACATGTTTTAGGTCACAATCTTAAATAATACATCGTAACTTGAAGCTATAGTATGTATTAGGCTTGATATACAATTAGGCCACTGCAAAATAATGATTTTTAAATGATTGTTCTGTGCTTTGCTTTACTAATAAGGTAAATATATGATCATAGGAAATTGTGACTATGTGCCAAAATTGTGACTTGATTTCAAAGGAGAAAGCTTTATTTAGGGGAAGAGAAGAAATATATTGAACTTGATTGCAAAATATCCATCAATTAACAAATGATTTTTCTAAGAAAATTACGACATAAACCTTTATTTCCTCCTGTCAGCACAAGGTTTTTTGCTACTCCAATAAATGAGTGTCACCTGCAAAATGCGGTTGGGGCTTTCTCTCCCATTGCACCTCCGGTGTGAGAATTAGTAGGTGATTTAGGAACATAGGAACAAAAAATAGAATGGCTATACAAATAGCCAATTTTTCAAGACCCATTCTTGTCCTGCCTAGGAGTATTTATCATGCCACTGAAATCATGTAACTGTTGGGCAATTATCATGCCACGTGTTTGATAGACCACCAATTAAATATAACTGTTCTAGAAGGATCAAGAAGATTGGAGAAAGATAGGGCAACAACAAACTCAATTAGAGGAAAAGGGTGAGGTAGGAAAATAAGTTACAACTGGCTTATAAATAGAGAAAAGTCTGAGGGAAATAAGCAAGCTAAAATTGGTAGTTTCTGGGGAGAGCAATGGACTTCTTGAATGTCCTTTTATCATTTTCATTCCTATCATTTACAATTCAGTTGAGTACAATAGTGTTAGGGTGTTATTCTATCATTTGCATTCTATATAGAAACCTTCAATTACAGACATCAATTCAACTATTGCTGAGCTTATCTTCTATTTTTTTCTTATTTCATTCCTTGGTATCTTTGATTTTGTGTGTTGGTTGGAGTTATGAACAAATTCCTATCAAATTGGTATCAAAGCACCGATTCTGTGGTAAATGGAAACAAAATTCAGCAAGGAATGGGAGGAAAAATGGAGCTCGTTATTGAATTGATTTGATCGCAGCATGTTGCAATGGGAAGAAAGAGATCAAGCAAAGGGTTCGAGATTGGATTTGCTAGGCCGACTAAAAATATCAATATTCTACGATGGTGATCCAGAATGTGGCTAGGGAAGGTCGAGGAAATTTTCATAAGGAATCAATTGTTGGAGAGAGAGAGGATGGAAGCCGCTATAGCATGTTTGGATGGTGAAGCTTGGGAGTGGTTTCAATGGTTAGATCGTCGTCAACCCATGCAAACTTGAGGAGAATTAAAAGATGGGATGAAGGTCAGATTTTTAGCTGTCCATAGGAGAGAACTCGTCGGGCATACCCTCGTCTCTAAAATTCCAAACAAGCTTGTTGAGGAAGACATGAACATGAAAGAGAATCTAATTATGGAGGAATCACAATGGGAACATGCTAGAACACGGAGGAAAATGGGGTCGCAATCACTTCGTCGGAACCAACCATTAACTCTGAAACTTCTCTGCAATTGGAGAAAATTGGGACAAGTATAGAGTCTGCAACAATTGGAGTTGCAGAGAAGAATTTGGAAGGGAAGAGACACATTGTCTTGGGCTCGAAACACCGATTTTGGAGGTACTGATAGCTCCATCACAAAAAAATTCTGAAACGCTGATGGAGGGCCAAATTGGGAATAAGTTGAAGCTGGAGGTGAAGACTGAGAAACGGGTACTGCAACCTAAGGGGCTTAAAAAGTTGGTGGAGATGGATGACAAAAATTATTTGATCCAAAATCAATGGGCTAGAGGCAGCCTAAAAGGAGGTAGGTCTTCTACCATTTTGGGCCAACAGAAGAATTCAAAGTAGGCCCAATGCTTCTCTTCATGTGGCTAGGGAAGGTCGAGGAAATTTTCATAAGGAATCAATTGTTGGAGAGAGAGAGGATGGAAGCCGCTATAGCATGTTTGGATGGTGAAGCTTGGGAGTGGTTTCAATGGTTAGATCGTCGTCAACCCATGCAAACTTGAGGAGAATTAAAAGATGGGATGAAGGTCAGATTTTTAGCTGTCCATAGGAGAGAACTCGTCGGGCATACCCTCGTCTCTAAAATTCCAAACAAGCTTGTTGAGGAAGACATGAACATGAAAGAGAATCTAATTATGGAGGAATCACAATGGGAACATGCTAGAACACGGAGGAAAATGGGGTCACATTCACTTCGTCGGAACCAACCATTAATTCTGAAACTTCTTTGCAATTGGAGAAAATTGGGACAAGTGCAGAGTCTGCAAACAATTGGAGTTGCAGAGAAGAATTTGGAAGGGAAGAGACACATTGTCTTGGGCTCGAAACACCGATTTTTGAGGTACTGATAGCTCCATTACAAAAAAATTCTGAAGCGCTGATGGAGGGCCAAATTGGGAATAAGTTGAAGCTGGAGGTGAAGACTGAGAAACGGGTACTGCAACCTAAGGGGCTTAAAAAGTTGGTGGAGATGGATGACAAAAATTATTTGATCCAAAATCAATGGGCTAGAGGCAGCCTAAAAGGAGGTAGGTCTTCTACCATTTTGGGCCAACAGAAGAATTCAAAGTAGGCCCAATGCTTCTCTTCAAATAAAATTGCCGATAAGCAGTCTCTAGGCCATCTAACCTCCTAGAGGAGATCGCCTTCACAAAATTTCCTCCAGAACAGTGCGCTGGCAATTGCGTTTAACTGAATCAGGACTGCTAGCCATCGAAAAATCCAATAATCCGATTTTTAAAAGGTTAACAGAAGTCGAATTACAGTCCATGAAACTCACAAGTCAGATTAGAAGTCTCAAAGTGGTCGTGGCTTCTCTCGACTTGTTGAGTGATCTTTTGGAGAAGGGGTCGCAGAGTTGATTGGTCGAGGTACTATCCATCATTGTTTTTCGATTAGGCGGGTTCAATTTTTGGAAAATTTGCGAACGGGTACGATCGGTTATGGGGTTTTCATGAACAATATATTATTGGTAGTTATTAGTTTTGTCTACTTATTTGGGATGAAATATTCTTTCTCTGCTCTAATTGAAATTGGCAAGATAAAGATTATAGTTCAGATGTCCAAGACTTTAGAATTCTTTCGAATTTTTCACCTTGAGGACAAGGTGAATTTCGGGGGGTGAGTAATGATAGACCCCCCAATTCAATATACCTATTCTAGAAAGATCAAGAAGATTAGAGAAAGACAGGGCAGCAGCAGACTCAATTAGAGAAAAAGGTTTAGGTAGGAGAATCAGTTACATTTGGCTTATAAATACAGAAGAGTTAGGGAGGAAATAAGCAGGCTGAAATTGGGAAGTTTCTAGGAAGAGCAATGGACCTCTCGAATGCCCTTTTATCAATTTTAGTCCTGTCATTTACAATTCAATAGAGTACAATAGTGTAAGGGTGTTATTATGTCATTTGCATTCTATATAGAAACCTTCAAATACAGACATCAATTCAACTATTGCTGAGTTTATCTTCTATTTTCATCTTATTTCATTCCTTGGCATCTTTGATTTAGTGTCCCAGTAGCACCTCCCATTACCCCTAAGTTTTGAGTGGGGGACCTTTACCTACCAAGCCATTAGTTGTGTTCATGTTAACCGTGGAACAATTCCCATTCAACTCAAGGATGTTTTTATGGTCAAGTGTTGTTTTGCCTCATAGCAATGTACGGCTTGTTGTGAATGTAGAAGGTCTTGTGGTGGTTGACAACTTAGTGTGGACGTAGTAGGTGGCCAACACTACTAGAAAATGGGGCAATAGAGACTGAAATTTGGCGACGAATGTCTTCCATTGCTAATACCAACGGATTAGCAACAAATTAACAACGGATTATTATTTTATTATTTTAAAAATTGTATATTAAATTACGGACATAGTTACCAATTGAAGTTTTCTGTCGTTACAATTCCGTTGTTAATTCGTTGGTAAATAATTAAAAAATAAATAATAAATTAAATAATTTACCAACGGATTTTTTAACGTATGATTCTGTTGTAAACTATAAAAGAATTAAATAATTACCACTAAAAATCATATATTAAATTACCGACGAGTTACCAACAAAAGTTTTTCAACAAATTTGACATTTTAACAAGATGAGTGATAGTACAAATAATTGTCTACCTATTTTTATAGTAAATATATTACTAATTAGTTAAATATGTACATTTATTAATAATTTAATCGATAATAATTAATAAACAATAATTAGATATCCCCCTCTTAAAATTTCACCACAATCAGGTTTTGGGTTTGCTTTCCAATGGTCACCAGTTCGAGTTCCCTCAGGACCATTGAAGTGAGTACTCGATCATAAATTTCAGGGCCCCTGGGATTAGTCGAGGTGCGCGTAAGATGATCCAGACACCCAAGATTATAAAAAAATAAAAAAATAAAAATTCACCACAATTCAAGATTTTCATTTTCCCTCATCTCAAATAATTTCCTACTTTATGCACCACACAATTGAACCCTAACCTCACATGTGGACCGTCTCCATCCCATCCTCTGCGCCTCTCACTGAAACTCTTATCCATTCTCTTTCTTTGCCCCAACAAAAGAAAAAATCTCTCACTTTCTCTTACCAATTTTTTTGGACTATAGCCATCGCCCTGAAACTTCCACTTCCTCACAGCCTCAAATTAAAGTGATGTGAATGAGAAAAGGCTGTGCTGAAAGGATTTGATAGCTCTACTAGATCTTATTCTTAAAGGTTAATTCCAAAAATTGAGGTAGCATGTTAGTCCCTCACTCTCAGTGCTGTGAAAACCCACCAATTCTATGCTCAAGCACTAGAACGGGGCATGTTGAAGAGCTTGGAGGCCTCAAATACTATATTTCTGGCACTGCGGATTCCAAGCTTGCAGCTATTCTGGTCTGTAATGTTTTTTGTATGTAGTTTCTAAAATATTTGATTTTGGGTATTGTAAAGTTTTAATCTCGTGTTGATTTAGGGGGATGTATTCAATTAGGACTTTTGAAGATTCTGATGAAATTTTTTTAAGTTATGACTTTTGTGGATTTTATGGATCTTTTAAAAATTTATATGAAATTAGTGAAAGTCTTTCGTAGATTTCTATGGATTTTCATTTTAAAATTTTTATAGACTTCTGTGAAATTCAAATACTTTTTTTTATAATTTAATAAAAAATAGATATTTTTCACAAAAAATGAATGAAAAAAAAAAGTTATAGGAATCCTATTTAATTTTTCATTAAAAAAAGAGATAAATAATAAGAGAGAGAAAAATAAATGGAATATAATAAATATAAAAAAAATAAATTTTAATTATGCATGTCCATAGAAGGTTAAAGGAAAGAAAGATTGAAAAAAAAAATTGCGAAAGTCTTTCAAAATTTCGTAATTAATGAGAGACAAATTTTAACATATTATATGAGTATTTTCTACTTAAAAGTTAGTACTTCAGAGACTTTTATAAAAGTCTCTAGAAGTCATTAAAATTTGAATACCCCAAAACTTATAGAGACTTCTAAAACGTTTTAATTGAATACACCGTAACTTTTAGAGACTTTTTAAAAATCTATAAAAGTCTTAATTGAATAAACCGTGACTTTTAGAAAGTCTCAATTGAATATCCTTAAACTTTTTAAATTCCAAAAAGTCATTAGTGTTTCTTCTGTAGAGTTTTTATTTTTTTAATTATTATTATTATTATTATTTTTTTTTATTACAGAAAACAGGTGGTAAAAATTATTTATATTCTTGAATGTGTGTCCTTTTGTAGAGTTTCATTTGGCCGAGTTAGGTTTGTGTGTTATAAAGTGGTTTATTATCAAGCAAGATTTCATTTTTGTTGCATATTTCAATTGGGTTTTCTTATTTATGTTCTCGAGTATGTGATTTGGATACCTTAAAGCCTCAAAAATTTCTTATCTTATTCAATGGTATTAGTTGTTTTTAAGGTTATGAACGCATTTGTCTATTGGATATATCATATTTTCTATCTGAAACCATAAAAACAACGTAAAATGAAAATCCATTTCAATCAAAATATAGGATTTATCAAAATGATCAAAATCTACATGCAGAAGGAATGAATAATTTTACTTGTGGCTATCTTCCGATTCCAGATTCTGAATTGCCTATTGAATTTTAAACCACTGCTATCTAATATGATTTTTTGGATTTGTGATAGTAATGCTCACATTTCAATTTTCTAGGATTTTAACATCGCTCCAATCCCACTATCTGCCCAAGCAACTTTCCCTACATATTTGCAGTGAACACATTTTTATAGGCAAGTGTGTTGTATGATGTAAGTTCATTATTCAGTTTTGTGCTGCACTATGCACCTTCAAGTTTCATGCAATGGCAATTTTTTCTTGACAAGTTTTTATTCGTAGGGGAGATCCCATCTTCGTAAAGTGGTTTGCATATACAAATATGAGGAATACTCTGTCACTTATTTAGCATTTTCGTTTCAGTATTTTATATGATTTAACAGCTTTTATTAACATGTTTTTATTATTCAACAGCATTGGATCGAAATTACAGGAACCTTTGTCTACTGAGCCAAAGTCTAAATATGGGGAATATCTTTGTTGTGATGTGTAGTATTCAGGTTATCTTTATTTGGCTAGCAAATGCACTTCAACTTGTTTATATAGAGGGTTAGATATTTTTTTCAGAAAAAATACTAGATATCTAAACTCGTTAGTATTGATGGCTATGTTAAGAGCAGATACAACTAGTTAATTCACTTTACAACAAAATTGCATAAAGATTAAATGTGCAGAAACATAAAGAAACGGAAAGAACGTAGAAATTTTTCGCCCTAAGGCAAGAGGTTCAGAGCAAGCTTATTATCCCCTTTTGTGCTTCCACCACCGGAAGAACTATTGCATTAAACTGGAACCAATGAACCGTCCAAAATATACATATTCGAGACTCAAGCCAAAATACACTCAAGATTACTGAACAAAACCCTCGCAAATCGTCTAATAGTTCACTTAAGAACCCTGACGTGAAATCAGTAAGTATAGTTATCACTCAAGACAAATGATACATGATTTCTACTTGAAGATTTAGGATCTTCAAGTTCTAAATACAAACTGTGAAGGAAAAAATCATGGCACTCAGAAATCTCAAAGTATGAATGAAAGAAAACTCGAAGGCTGCAGAGAGAAAACTCAATGGTCGAAGGAAGTGAACAGACTGAAACCCTAGAAGCGAAGAAACGTATATATATTAGAAGTCTCTAGAAAATCATCATCTAACGGTAGTAATGGTGACACATGGCATGATCCAGATCATTTGCTCCATTAGTAAAAGCGTGTTTTGAAAACACGTTTTTATCACCAATTAAATTGAGTCAGACGAGTCAAAATAAAACCATCCAGTCAGCAATAGGATCCACATCATTGTGCCAACACCTCACAATAACCACCTTAGTACAATGACCCTAGTTTACATACAGTAATATCTCCAGACGTGATATCATTTGTACTTATTACCTAATACACAAATCAGCAAGTATTAATATTCAGCAGATTCAAACAATCCAAAAATTTGTTTAAAGGCAAAACCTTTGTACCAACATCAGCAAGATTAAACTGGGTTGAAATCTTTTCAAGTTTTACAACACCTTGTGAAATAACATCTATTAGAAAATGGAATCTAACATCAACATGTTTAGATCTATTATGCAAAATAGGATTTTTGCTTAAATGAATGGCAGACTGGCTATCTGCATAAAGAACAACTTCTTTAATAGACTCAAATTCATTTAACAAGCCCTTTAACCATATCCATTCTTTTATGGCATCTGTGGCAGCTATGTATTCTGCCTCAGTAGAAGATAAGACAACAATCTTTTGCAGCTAAGATTTTCAGCTTATGCAAGAATTACACAATGCATACATGTTGGCAGAAGTGGACTTTCTATTGTCCCTATTACCAACATAATTAGAATCAGTATAGCCTCTCAACACAACACCTTCAGGTTATTTTTTGAACAAAATTTCTAAATCAGAGGTACCCTTTATGTATCTAAGAAGTCATTTCATGGCTTCCCAATGAGCTTCACTATGATTTGACATATATCTACTTAACACACTTATAGAATATGCTAAATCTGGTTTAGAACAAACCATAAGGTACATTACAGACCCAACTGCATTAGAATAAGACACTCTAGCCTTTCTTTCAAATTCTTCTTGTGATTTAGGACATTGATCATTAGAAAGTTTGAAATGATTAGCCAAGGGTAATCTCACATTTTGAATCAGACATAGCAAACTTATCTAACAATTTCAGCATGTATGATTTTTGGCTAAGATTTAGTGTGCCTTCCCTCCTAATTCTTTTAACTTCAATACCAAAAATTATTCTTATCGGACCTAAGTCCTTCATTTTAAATTCTGATTTCAGTTTGTTTTTTTATATCTTCTATCTCTTTTATGTCATGACTTGCCAGTAACATGTCATCTACATAAAGGAGCAAGTAAAGTGAATTTTCTCCACCATTTCCTTTACAATACAGGCAGGTATCAAAGTTACTCCTCTGAAAACTAAGTCCAAGGACAAAATTGTCAAATTTTTTATACCATTGTCTTGGAGCTTGTTTTAAGCCATAAAGGGACTTTTTAAGAAGGCAAACTAAGTCAGCTTTCCGATTTATTTCAAAACCTTTGGGTTGCTTCGTGTAAATAGTTTCATCTAGGTCACCATTCAAGAAAGCTATTTTGATATCCAATTGATCTAATTCCCAATTAAATTGAGTGCCTAAAACTAGAATAACCCTAACAGTTGTCAATTTCACATCTGGAGAGAATATTTCATTAAAATCAATTCCTTCTTTTTGTGTAAAACTCTTTGCCACTAACCTAGCTTTATACCTGATGTCAATATCACTTTGTTCCCCTCTTTTAATCTTGAAAATCAATTTACAATCGACTATTCTTTTACCTTCAGATCTTTTTACTAAAACCCAAGTTTTATTCTTTTTAAGTGATTGCAATTCATCTTGCATTGCTGCAAGCCATTATTTAGAGTCTTTACTATTTATAGCTTCCTCAAAAGACTTGGTTCATTTTCAATCATACTTTGATAGGATAGCAAAGAAACATCTACTTCAAACCTAATTGGAGGTCTTATCTGTCTTCTTTGTCTATCCCTAGCCAATTGATAACTATCTAAGGTCTGATCAATTTCTAATTCAACTTCAGTTTCATCATTTTGAACACTGTCACCAAGTATTTCCTCATTTCCCTCATCAGGATGAGCATTGGTCTGATAAGCAGACTGCTCTACCTCAATTTCAACTCCTCTTTCCGCATTTTAGTCTGACTGAAAGGCTGTATTTTATTTCCAGATTTAAGGTAGGACAAATGATCCTTATTAAATACCACATTTCTACTAATTATGATCTTATAGCCTTTATTTTCCCTTACCCATAGTCTATATCCCTTCACCCTTTCACCATAGCCCACAAAAACACATTTAAGGGCCCTTGGTTCTAATTTGCCTTTAGATTGATGTGCAAAGGCTGGAAATCCAAAAACTCTCAAGTTACTGAAGTCTACTGGTTTTCCACTCCACATTTCTTCAGGGGTTTTAAAATGTATAGCACTAGAATGGCTTCTATTGATCAGATATCTTAGGTAGGCCAGAACTTAAGAGTATACATCTCACTTTTCAAGTATAGTTTTATTCATTCATTCTGGCAAACCATTTTGTTATGGGGTGTGTGCTATTGTTCTATGTCTTAACATGCTAGAAGATTTACACAACTCATCAAATTCAAAATTACAGAATTCCATACCATTATCAGTTCTTAAGACCTTAAGCTTTTTCTCAGTTTGGTTTTCTATCAAAGTTTTCCAATTTTTGAAAGCATTAAAGGTGTCGGATTTAATTTTAACAAAAAAGTCCAGTTTTTTTCTAGAAACCATCAATAATTGACAGGAAATGTTTAAAACCGGAATGAGTTGTTATAGAAGCTGGTCTCCAAAAATCAGCATGCAAATATTCAAGTACAGACACAGATTTATGCATTCCAAGCAAAAAAGGCAATCTGTTATGTTTTCCAAGAATGCAATAGTCATAAAAACTAAGTTTTTCTATGTTATCTTTCCCAAAGGCCCCCGTTTTTTCAAATTCTGTAGCACTTTGTCACTAATATGGCCCATTCTTTTATGCCATATTTGTGACTTATCATTTTGGACTGAGATTGCTACTAATGTGGAGTCCAAAAAATTTTCAATTTGTAAAATGTATAGGCCATGTCTCTTAGGGACTTCAACAATTACTTGTGAACCCCTTAAGATTTTAATGTATCCCTTGTTAATCAATATGTCATGGTTTAGGTCATCCAGAGCCCCCAAGGAAATCAAATTTATTTGTAAATCAGGAACATATCTAGTCTTTTCCAAAACCAGTTCATTACTTCCTTTAACCTTCAAAGTAATAGTTCATATTCCTTAACCTGACATGTCATATGATTACCCATTAAAACCTTACCACCAGTTACATTTTCAAAATCAGTAGGTGCAGCCTGAGTCAAGAATCCACTCTTGACAAAGTAGACAGTTTACATCTACATAAACTTCATCAATTAAAGTCTCATTGTTATGGCTAAGGCTGCACCACCATCCTCTTTGGATTTATTTTTCAAATCAGCAGGTCTTTTGGGACAATTTTTAATGAAATGACCTTGTCCAAGGCAATAGAAATACTTCTTTCCTTTGATCTTTATTTTCATTTTATTCTTAAAATTTCTCTTTTTCTTGTGTCCATGTTTTTTTATTGAAGTTTACTATTTTTGGGTTAGGTTTACACTTAACCATCAAATTCTCTCCATCGATAGATTCCTTTCAGATTTCCATTGATAGATTCCTTTCTTTCAGATTTTAACTCTAACTCTTTATTTCTTAAGGCATTGATTATAACATATGTAGTTAGAGTTTCCCTCCCATATTCAGTGGCACTTTTAACATCTTTATACTTATCACCAATTGAATTTAACAATATCACAGCCAACTGATCTTTTGAGAGTTTCTCATCACAATCAGCTAGGCTAGGGATAATATATTAAATCTATCAATATTAGCCTTAAGATCAAGTGATGGGTCAATTTTAAAATCAAAGAATTGTTTTAGAAGATACACTTTATTTGGCATAGATTTATTCAGATATATATACCTTCTAACTTTTTCCACAACTTAGTAGTAGTCTTAGTCTCACCAATTTCTCGAAGTACATTATCAGACTTGCAGCTCCAGGCAGTTTCATCAAGTTCAGTTTTCTTTGTTTCTTCTAAATCATTAGGCCATGTCTCATCAATAGCCTTGGCACATTTTTGTTGTAATAAAATTGCCCTCATTTTCTGGCGCCAGAGACTAAACTCTCTTTTGCCATTAAAAACATCCAATTCAAATTTGATAGTTGTCATTAAAAAAATTTTGGATGCAGTCACAGTATATGCAAATCAGAGAGACACTTCAGAGGGTAAATTCAATGTACAGTACTTCAAGTATCTTCACACAAAAGACCAACTAAATATACAATATCACTTATTGCATATAATTTTAGTAATTTCAGAGATTTTGATTCACAATAATGTACTTTCAGAGGGTTCCAAATCATACAGATCAAGTACAGGTAATCACAATATGTACTATACAACTATAGTGGTCACAGACACGCGATTAAACGAAAGATCTTCGACTTAGTTAAGACAATCCTCAAATTCCAGACAACTCAAAGGTTTCTGGACAAAGAAATTGCCAAGAGAGTCTTAGATCTGAAAGTTTTAGTCATGGTTACAAGTAACTCAAAGTATAAGCAAGTACTCTATACAAGAAATTAAAAAAAATAGAACGAACTCATCGAATCCCTTCATTAGGGTTTCAACAAGATAACAAATAGTTCACTATACAAGTGTTTAATCTTTCAGATCTGCAAGAATCGAGGCCAAGAACCACAGCTTAACTGCTCTGATAATACTGTTAAGAACAGATTCAACTAGTTAATTCACCTTACAACAAAATCGCATAAAGATTAATTGTGCAGAAACATAAAGAAACAGAAAGAATGCAGAAATTTTTCGCCATAAGGCAAGAGGTTCAAAGCAAGTTCCTAATTCCCTTTTGTACTTCCACCACCGGAAGAATTATTGCATTAAACTAGAACAAATAAACTGTCCAAAATATATAGATTCAAGACTTATGCCAGAATACACTCAAGACTACAAAACAAAACCCTCACAAATCGTCTAACGGTTCACTCAAGAACCCAGACTCGAAATCAGTAAGTATAGTTATCACTTAAGACAAATGATACATGATTTCTACTTGAAGATTTAGGATCTTGAAGTTCTAAATACAAACTGTGAAGGAAAAAACCATGGCACTCAGAAATCTCAAAGTATGAATGAAAGAAAACTCAAAGGCTGCAGAGAGAAAACTCAATGGTCGAAGAAAGTGAACAGACTAAAGCCCTAAAAGCCAAGAGATGTGTATATATCAGAAGTCTCTAGAAAATCATCATCCAACGGTAGTAATGGTGACACATGGCATGATCCAAATCATTTGTTCCATTAGTAAAAGTATGTTTTGAGAACACATTTTTATCACCAATTAAATTGAGTCAAGCGAGTCAAAATAAAACCATCCAGCCAGCAATAGGATCTACATCATTGTGCCAACACCTCACAGGCTAAGAGCAGAAGGCAGAGCATTCAAGCACAAATAACCATTCAAATGCACAACAGCTTTTCTTGCTACTCAATTTTCTAGCTATAAGCCTCAAAAAATAGGTTTATTCCACTTGGTTGGGTTGGGGGTGGTCATTAGTTTTACATTTCTACTTTCAATTCTAGGATTTTCTCATATATCTATAATTCATTTGTTGTAATCAATTTTTGATTATTCTATATGTACATAATTATTTTTGAATTGAAATTTTATACAATTTTTTCAAAACGTAGGATTCCATGCCATCGATCTATTCTTCTTCTTCCTTTTTTTTAAAGAATAATTTTATTATTTTATTTGCGCCAAAATTGAATGATTGGACCGTGGCTATTGACTTTACCTAAAAAAATTTGTGGGCATTATGGTTCTAAAAAATGTTAATTAGGTAGTAAAAATGACTGTAATTTTGCAAGTACATAATGACTTCGCAAGATGAAAAGTCTCTAAAAATCTTTGATCAAAATTTATAGAAGCCCATGGAAGACTTTTATTAATTCTTAATAAACCCAAAGAAATTACTTAAAAATCTATAACGTCCACAAAAGTCATCCACTTAAAAAAGCTTATAAAGCCTACAAAAGTCCCAATTGAATATATTCCACTTTAAATGTAGGTGGTGTTGAAATTTTTAACAAACTCTGATTTGACGAAAACCTTCCTCATTGACACAAGTGTCCCCCCCCCCCTCCGCCCGCTGAAAATCTAACGTCCAAGGCATCATTTTTTTTTTCTTTTGCCTTAGTGATTGTCGCTGCAAAACAAAAACAACATGAAATTGTTTGCTTAAGAATTTGAATCGATGTACATCATTTTAGATTGAAAGCATTAAGAACAAAAGATGATATTTCTTCTAAATCTGGCATTTTGCATCAATATTCATTTGTGAGAGGAAAAACTATAACACTATTCACATTTTACACGAGTATTCTACTATAGAAATTTCATGAGTTTTCAACTATGCAAACATGCAGGCCTCGTCAAACACATTTCCAAAATATCAATTTTCATGTTATTGCAATACTTGTCATTGTAGATTATTGATATGCCAACAAAGGGGACATTTTCTAATGACCAATGCGATTTCAACGTTATGTCGAACTTTAAAATAGACACTGTACTTTCATCGTTATTCCACTATCCTCAAATTAGTATAATGTCGGGAGGCATATAAGTTACTGAGACATCATATTGGGATTAGAAAGAAAGTTACTGAAGGTTAGTGCTACAGCTTAGACAAAAAGCGAGACAAGGCAATGTTGTTCTTTATTCTAACTCTCTCTCGAAACCAAGTGCCCCATGTTCCTTAACAAAAGAACATGGAACTACTCACATTGCTACGTAGTTTGGGTAACTCGAGCACTGACTGCTCAGACTCTTCCTAGAACTTCATGAATTGGAACATCTGGCGTGCCACTAAGTGTGCATAACATATTGGAGCAACTGCAGCAGAAAAATAAAGCTTGGTAAAAGAAATGAATGGACGAAAGCATGTGCAAAGGGCTGTGAACAAAAGGTTTTGTTTATACCCAAAGAAAAAGTAGCATAGTATTAAAAGAAACAAAAAAGAAGCAAAGATATTAGCGAGTTCATTACCTATAGAGATGGCAGCAGTGCTCCTTTGGTACCTAAAAATTCAAGTTTTCTATTTGTTAGTAAGTGGCATGATGAAATTCAACAGAAAATAAAGCATATTTAATACAAATATTGCAAGTAACAAAATGGAAGTTCACGTTACTCACACATATGACAAAGAATGAACTAGCTCCTGTAAATCATCCGCAGAGAAGCCAATATCATCGTATAACACATGATAATGAGTAGGCCGAGTTGTTCCCTGTAAACCATACAAGTAATATGTAGAAATTGTAAATTCACATAAAATATGAACAGATTGATAAGGGAGAATCATATGATTCTCCATAATATTTGTCATATGTTATCTGGCACGTAAGGTCGATCTAATCGATAATTTGGAATGTAAACTTGGAAATGTTAAAAGTTAAAATAGCGTGTAGCGTCCCAAACCCGAACTTTCAAAAGATATATATGAATTTGTTTATATATGAATCAAAACTCACAATCATTCCCGCATGAGCACACATGTAGAAGTCATTGTTCTTCGGATGACAAATTCCACTGTCAATCACAGTCCCTGCACATTAAGATTATCTGATAAGTTCAACGAAGCAAAAGTAATCATTTTTGGTGAATAATGATAATTACAGACCAGGTGGAACATTGTCTGGAGCATTAGTTTGGAAAAATTTGGTGTGGTGATTCTTTTGTGCTACAACAATTGTGAACTTGGGGATCCACTGGGCATCGAGAAACTTGCAAGCCTGCAAAAATTGACAACTCTCAGAATAAAAGATGGAAAAAGAGATGACTCACATTAAAAGTTACCATTATTGGTTTTCGGTCTGTGAAAGAAAAAGACGTGCCTCAAGAATTTGATCCAGCTCAATGTTCAAAACTTTATTGGATTGAGACTCGCTCACTCGTCCCTACAGATTACAAATGGGCATTTTTCAACAAAAATATAATATGAAACAATATGCAAGAACAATAAAAGGATAAGCATTTGCATTCTTTATTAGGATAATACGGTACCTGAAAATAATTATGTGCTCAGGTTTCCTTTTTTGAGAACTACGGTAGAAGTCTATTAACAGCTCCCTGAGTGTCCAAAGAAACGTATTTAAGAGACAAGTATATGACACTTCCCGATATAGAAATCATTTTCCAAATATATATCCTTCTATATTAAAACCAAATAACCTGTACAGAATAGCACTGGAATTTGAAAGGCATAAAATGAATGAGTCCAAACCAACCTGAAAATGCCCCGATCCACTGTCTCCACTTTCTGATCCTCCGTAACTTCGACTAGCCTAAACAAGGAATCTATCATTTCCAGTTTTGGTGATTGAGTACGAAAAGCAGCTCGATAATGAGTAATCAGAGGCCATCCTCTTGAACTAACCACTTTGCGATTCCATTGTACAAAAAAAAAACACCACATCAGATATATAATTCCATGCTACGAACTCATAGGAGAGAAAGAAATAACACATTTAGGAAATGACTGAGAAACATGTTCAAGTATAAAATACCGCGGCAATCGAGGGAATATCGGGATAAGCGGTCGATCCATGGGATACATCCATTCCGACAATTAGAGTCTGGAACTTCTGAAATCGTGGGTATGTAATGAGAATTCTCAATAGCTAACAGGGAATTAATACCACCCAACTGGAAGGAAAATGTTAAAAAGAAGAAAAGATGAGTATGGATAAGTACAAAATATATCATAAACTTATTAACTAGTCTAGTTTGGATGACACAACTTGCCTTGGCATTTATCTTCAAGAGCACATTATTAAGGTACTGATCATTCACCCTCTGAGGTGCAATGCACTGAGTAACTACCCCAAGATCAGAAAGATTCCGCTTCTTCCATGGCCCTTCAATCAGATTAACAGAAAAGTCCAAATTGTACATAAGAGGGATTAACAGAGATTAGAGAAATAAGCAAAGATCATATCTCAACCATAGAGTTTAGAGTTTTTTTCTCTCTGGAAGAAGGCAGAGGAGAAACTGAGGCGCATCTCGAAGATTTGACTGTAGCTCTTCAATCATCTTATCCACCCTAAAAGAAGCTGGTTGAAAAGTCGAGGGATACTAATATTAATCAAGATTCCAAAACCACAATTATAAACTAAAAATAAAGTGCAGAAAATAAAATGAACACGGAGAATTTTTCGGCCGAAGCACCAGAGGTTCGGCGACCACTTCTAACGCCTAATCCCCTATTGAGCATTCATTAAAATGAATAAAGTTCGATTGCACTATAAAGCCCCAAAATAGGCAGCAATAATGTTCCAAAATATTACAAAATAATAAGCAACAAAGACTTATCTTATGAAGAACACCAAAAAACCGGCCAATATTCCACACTAAAACCGGCCAAGATCACAAAGATCTCACAAGCAACTAAATTACCCTCTCTCACATAACAAATACAGGTGCTTCTTTCACAGCAAACAACATTCCTCCAAGGAACAAAACAAACCAGCCACTATTCAACACATGAAGAGGCCGAGATCACTAAGATATCACAAGAAACAAAGGCAAAACTCGAATCCCGTAGGTACGACTCATCCAAAAAACTGAAATAGAATAATAACCATATGGATCTACAATATTCTTGATGTTAACAGATTCTTCCTTCAGAAAATACTCCAAGAATTAAACCCTAATCTCACTAAGTAGAAGCGGCTTTTTGCAAAGAGGAGAGAGAGATGAAGGGGGCCGAATCTGAGAGTAGTGAGAAAAGAGAGAGAAACTGCCCTTTTTCTTTAGGGGATTTTGTTAAATAGTCTAATCAAACAATGTATTTGATTAAATAACCTTGTTCCAATGCTTGTTGATCAAATGGCCTTCAATTATAAAATACAATAAACAAATAATATCAAATGTTCAAAACACCCTCACCATGGAAAAGACTCAAACACCCCTTTCAATCCAATCAATTTCCTCAATTCATCTCCAAAATACATCAACGTGATTTCTCTGTGCTTGTTGCCCTAAAATCATGTTTTTTTTCATTATATTCTTTACCTATCTTCTCCAATATTATGATCATTTGAACAAGAATTTTGATTTCCATATTATCTACCATGAAATATCTACTATATTTGAAAAAAAAGAAATGTATTTTTAGAAATTTCATGTATATTTGTACTTTTATTGTTAAATATAGTATAAAATAATGTTTTAGTTGATTTTACTTCACATTTGGTGTATTTTGTACCGTCCGCAACTATTGGACGATAATGGCAGTCCAGCCATTATCTGTGGCGTAGAACGACATTACATGCATTATCTTCTATGTAAAATATAAAAATGATGTTCAAAAATTAAATATTATTTATTTAATAACAATTAATTTCAAAATATGCATGGCATCAATTATTCATATCGTGTTTACATAGTAACGACACTTGTGCTGTTTTCCTTTTTTATGTTGATTAAGTAATGATCATATCTCTCAAATTTTGTAAACGATATGTCCATCTTACAAATTTAATAAGTTTAACTTATTCAAATCGGGGCTTGATAGGGTCGTGGATGTTCATATTCGTGTTATAGATAGAACGACATATGTGATGTTACGTTTAACGACACTTACGCCACTTTATTGATTTCTCCAATATTTAGCTTCTTTTCCATTGCAATTACCTCGAGCATTGGATCATCTAACTTAAGAAAATCAGAAATGTTAGTTATGTGACAAATATCAATAGAATTGTCATAAATTATATGATATCAAATGAGCGACATCACAGGTCATGATCTACGTTCATTAGAAAATAAAATTAATGGGCATATCTATTAAATTTTGTAAACGATACATGTATCTTGAAATATAAATGAGTTCAACTTATTGAATATCGGGGCTCAGACGGGTCGTGATTGCTCATACTCGTGTTTATAGAAATAGCACTTCTATCGTTGTGCTGATTTCTCTAATATTATACTTATTTTCCACCATAATGATCTCTAGCATTGGATCCCCTAAATTAAAAAAGTCAGAAATGTTGATTATGTAACAAAGTCCAGTAGAATTGACATAAGTTATATAGTGTCAAGTTGGTAAAATCACAAGTCATTGTCTACATTCGTTAGAAAATATAATTAATGATCATATTTTTTCAATTTTGTAAATGGCATGTCCATCTTGCAATATAAATGAATTCAACATATCAAATGTCGGGGCTCGGATGGCTCACAGCTGCTCATACTCGTGTTTATAGATAGAATGACACGTGACGTTTAACGGTACTTATGCCGTTCTGTTGATTTCTCCAATATTTTGTTTCTTTTCATCCCAGGGACCTCGAACATTGGACCTTTTAACTTAAGAAAGTCAGATATGTTAATTATGTGACAAATATCGATAGAAGTGACATAAATTATATCATATTGAATGGGTGACATCACAAGTCTTGAACTACATTTGTTAGAAAATAAAATTAATGAGCATATCTCTTAAATTTTGTAAACAGCACATCTATCTTACAACATAAATGAGTTCAACTTATCAAATATCAAAGCACGGACGAGTCGTGACTGTCTATACTCGTGTTTATAGATAAAACGATACATGTGACGTTTAACGGCACTTGTACCGTTCTGTTAATTTTTTCAATATTTTGCTTATTTTCGGCCGCAACAACCTGAGCATTGGACCCTCTAGCTTAAGAAAGTCAAAAATATTAGTTATGTGACAAATATCGATAGAATTGACACAGATTATATGATATTGAGCTGATGACATTGCAAGTCATGATCTACATTCGTTAGAAAATATAATTAATGAGCGTGTCTCTCAAATTTTGTAAGCAGCACATCCATCGTGCAGCATAAATGAGTTCAATTTATCGAATATTGGAGCTTGGACGGGTAACGACGCACGTGACATTTTACGGCACTTGTGCTGTTTTGTTGATTTCTACAATATTTTGCTTCTTTTCTACTGCAACGATCTTGAGCATTTGACCCTCTAACGTAAGAAAGTCAAAAATATTAGTTATGTGACAAATATCGATAGAATTGACACAGATTGTATAATATTGAGCTGGTGACATTGCAAGTCATGATCTATTTTCGTTAAAAAATATAATTAATGAGCATATATCTCAAATTGTGTAAGCAGCACGTCCATCTCGCAACATAAATGAGTTTAACTTACCGAATATTGGGGTTCAAACGGGTCGTAGCTATTAATACTCATATTTATCGACAAAACGACAAATGTGATGTTTAACAGCATTTGTGTCGTTCTATTGATTTCTACACTATTTTGCTTCTTTTCCACTGCAACAACCTTGACTATTGGACCATCTATCTTTAAAAAGTCAAAAATATTAGTTATGTGACAAATATCGATAGAATTAACACAGATTATATGATATTGAGTGGGCGACATTGCAAGTCATGATTTACATTCGTTAAAAAATATAATTAATAAGCGTGTCTCTCAAATTATGCAAGCGGCGCGTTCATCTTACAACATAAATGAGTTCAATTTATTGAATATCGAGGCTCGGATAGGTCATGGCTACTCATACACGTATTTATCAACAGAATGACACACGTGACGTTTAATGACACTTGTGTCGTTCTGTTGATTTCTCCAATATTTTGCTTATTTTCTACCGCATCGACCTCAAGCATTGACCTTGTAACTTAAGGAAGTCAAAAATGTTGATTATTCGACAAATAACAGTAAAATGGACATAAATTATATAGTATCAAGTTGGTGAAATCATAAATTATTGTCTACATTAATCAGAAAACATAATTAATGAGCATATCTCTTGAGTTTTGTAAACGATATGTCTATGTTGCAATATAAATGAGTTCAGCTTATTGAATATCAAAGCTTGGACAGGTCTTAGCTGCTCATATTCATGTTTATAAATAGAACGACATAGGTGATATTTAACGACACTTATGACGTTTTCAAAAACAAATTTTGTATAGTTATAAAGCTAATTGTGTCGTTCTCTTAGATCTATTTAATATCAGTAATGGCACACGTGTCATTTTCATGTACTTATATCTACAAAAGTAATAACTGTTATTCCGTTCTAATAGACGTTCTCATCTCAGTAACGACACTCATGTCGTTTTCGATAACATGCGTATCGTTATAATGTCACTTGTACCGTTATCTTAGATCTTTTCATAACTTAGTAACAGCACTAGTATCGCTCTCATAGACTTATATTTACAAGCATAACGACAGTTATTCCGTTCTAATAGACGTTCTCATATCAGTAACGGCATATGTATCGTTTTCATGAACAAAACTTTACAAACACAACGATAATTATATCGTTCTAATAGAAATGCATAAGAACAAATATATTAAGGGTATCAAAAATATAACTACAGTCAATATTTTACTTGAAGCAAATATGTACAATTGTAAAATCAAAAAGTTCACTAAATCTACTGATCAAAGTGCCATGCAAATATCTCTATAGCTAATTTATTCTTCCAAGTAGACATATATTTTGGACAAACCAGATCCATATTCAATTGAGCTTTTAAAAACTTTATGAATTTCACAATGAACAGCCCAAAATCAGATCTGCAAAATAATAATGAGAAAAAAGTTAAATAGAAATGACATAGACGAAAGAAGTCATCGATGTTGGTGCTAAATGTTAGATTGAACCAAGCTTACCCATTTGTTTGTCCAGGAACTACAATCCTTCGAAATTGGAATGTGTTGGTGTTAAAATTTTCTTCACGCGCTATGTGTACCTTTATCAATTGGGGAACGACCACTTGAATAGGCTTTATACTCATTTTCTTTACAGTAACGTCACAAGTGACGTTCTCATGGACAAGTTATATTTGATAACAACACTTGTATCATTCTTTTAGAATTTTTTATCTCAGTAATGGCATGCGTGCCGTTCTCAATGACCTTTTCATCCTCTAAACGATACTTATACTGTTCTCTCAAAATATTTTATCTCGATAACAACATAAGTGTCATCTTCAAAAAACATGTTGATAAACTTCCTAACGTATACACCATTTAACAATGCATTTTAATGAAAAATGGGGCTCAAACAATGGCTATATGTGTAAACACGAGTATAAGTAGCTACGTCTTATTTGTATCCCGAGAACCAATAGTGGAACTCATTTTCGTTATTTATGACATTGTCAAACTTTTTATGTAACATACGTTAGGGAGTTCATTACTAAATATTGTTTTGTTGAAAAAAAGGGATATAGGTGAAACTTTTGGAAGGACACAAGTGCCTTTACTAGACATGAAAATGACACTTGTACTGTTACATGCATAAATACGAGTATAAGCAGTTATGGCCCGTTTGTTCCCTAAAAATAATAAGTGAAACTTATTTATGTTGTAATATGTACATGACGCATACAAAAGTTGATAGATATGTTCATTAACTTAATCGACACATATGAGTGTGATGATGTGTGCTATTACCATCTGAATAATATAAAATATGTCGTTTTAATCGGTCTTTATGACTAGTCAATCTTTTTGTATTATAGACATTAGTGAATCTATTATTAGATGTCATTTTTATAGAAAAAAATTAAACCATAGCCGATAACGATTGTAGTGTCGCTTTACTTTACAAATAACGGCTGGAGTGGTGTTTTATATTTCGTATAGCAGTTGAAGTGCTATTACATCCAATGGTTGTAGAGAACACGAAATGCACACTAAATACGAAAATAATACTAACTAAATATTGTTTAATAATAAAAATAAAACATAAATGTGATTTATAAGAGCATCTTTCTTCAAATGTATATTTGATTTTTCAATGTAAGTGATAAGCTAGTCAAACCTTTGTTCAAATACTCAAAATATACAAAAAATAAGTGAAGAATATAACAAACAATATAATTTTAGGATAGTAAGAATGGTGATTGTAATTTTGAGGACTTAAAATTGAAGAAGATGAAAAGGAGAAGAAGAAGACTTAAAAAAAAAAAAAAAAGGGTTTTAAGGTGAATTTGGAAGAAAAATGAAAGGATGAAATGAGAAAAACTAAAGGAGAATTTTGTCATTTTGCCAATTAAAATATGTTGCTATTTTCTATTTATTTTTATTATTGGTCAAACGTCATTTAACCAAATACATTATCTAGTTAGGCTATTGGGCCAAATTCCCCTTTTTTCTTTTTGGAGAGTGAGACATGAGAGAGAGAAACTTGAAGGCTGGAAGAAAAGTCTGTCGCTCATTAAATGTGTATATTTCCTCAAAGATCTCATGGTTAGATAGATAGAAAAATCTAGAATTAGATCCAATGGTCAGGAAATAAACACACGTCACAATCCAACTGTAGAGATCCATTAATAAGGTGTTATTTCAGAAACATGTTTTTTTTTCTTTTTCTAATTTGGGAACACTTACTCAACACTAGTCTATTTGAAAGCTCACAACGCTCTTGAAACACTATACGGGGTTCGCTAATCATCTACAAGAAAGAGATAAATGAATAAAAGATAACATCAAAAACAAATCTGAAGATTTTATAGAGTTTCACATTGAAATTAACAGAAGATGGAAATACTAACAATTCCTTTCATTCGACCACATCTGATTAGACTCCTAGACAAATTTTGCGAATCACAGCGAGCATTAAAGTTTACAATACACCAGTCTTTAATGTTTTTTGGATCCACAAATGTCTGCACAGACATAGCTTGTGTCAATACCACCAATAACAAGGTTTCCACAAAAACCAAAAAAAGAAAGTGTGCAAAGAAGCATACCTTGTTGTTAAAGTTCCACCTTCCATTGCGGGGAATGAAATTCTCGTTTTTACCCACTGTCAACTGCAAGAAAATAAGAAGGATCAGAAAAAAGGAAAAGATAAGCTCTTTTGCCATTTCCCACTCCTCAACCAGGTTAAAACAAACCATATATGGCTAATGGAATGCTAGCCACCTTAGATTAGACAATTGTTACCTGGGGGGGGTGCCAACACGCGACCTTCAACTGTAGTGAACTCTCTATTGATAGAAATTCCAGCAGACCAAAAAAGAGGGTCAGCATTGTAATTGCTTGTATGAAGTGCCTGGACTCAAAACTCAGCAATCATTAGAATCTACGGCATAAAAATCAAAGAAAGCAAGACTTATCTTTGAAACTTGCTTGAGATAAAGCTTTCTTCCGTTCTTGTGGCTTCTGGCGGCATCTTTCTACAAGGGAAGCTTTCTGCTGACCGGAAGGAGCTCTCGTATATCGTTGTAAGGAAACCAATTCGCAGAGCTAGAAAGGAATAAGCAAACACGTTGCCACAGTGAACTCAAAATTACAGAGATTACGCTTCAGTTCATGAAGTAAAGAGTACCTTAATGGGAATGTAAATGGGACCCTTCGATTTTCCAACATTGATACATGGATAGGCTTCAGAATTCGATAATTTTAATTTTCGATGTCCAGCAAAATACTCGGAAACAGTCAGTTCTACATATTCAGGATCTCCCTCCCCATTTCTTTGTTTCATGGTGAATCAAAAATAGAGAATTCAAGGTTAAGCATTAAGTTACTTGGTTGAAAATCCCAGGCATATGACAAAGTTAGCAGCAAGAACTCACTTTTGCTTTTGGCATATCTCTTCACTCAATCCAGTGATCTTATATTCTAAATTTGAGTTAGTAGCCGTGACCATGGGAGGATCCAGGCCCGTGCTCGCCCAAGCCCAATGCAGTCAATCTTTTGTGTTTTTTTTTTTTTTTTAGTTCAGCCCATGTAAAATTTAAAATCAATCCGTGTAAAATTGAAAACCAGCCCGTGTGGTGTAAACCCAGTTGCAACAAAATGAGCAAATGACCCAACTTTAATTTATTGGCCCAAACAAGATATAAATTTTATTTTCCATTTAAACCGAAACCAAACACAAACCAAATCTAATTCTAATCCAACATTAATCTCCAACAACAAATCCAAACAAGTTAAAAATCAAATTCAAACCGGACGACGATTCCTCTTTCAGACTCAGACTCTCTCGGTCTCTCCATCTCCAACCTATTTTTTCAAATTTTCAATCCAAAATTTCTATAAAATTAAGGAACTCATTACCCTAATCAAAGATTTCATAGCCCAATATCTTCTAGTAGGTACCGCGAAGAACCGCCAGTCCGCCATGGAGAGGTGGCTCAGTGCCTCAAGCCCTCAGCCCAATACCTTCTAGTCCGTCGGCGCCACTACTGTTCTCCATCTCTCTTTGTGTATCTGTAAGCCTCTCTCTCTGAATGGCTATTATGGCTTGTATTATGTAGAGTTTATAGACCATAGTTGTATAGGATTAGAAAATCTAAAATCTGAAAACAAAAACGGGAGGCCCGAGGCTGGAAGTGTTGGAACTTAGAAAATAAAAGAAGAAGAATAGCCTTTTATATAGATTGTTGACACGGAAGGTTCTTAAAGTAATAAAGTCAAAAGTTAATTAATTAAAGAATAAGAATTGTTTGTCAGTTTGTCTGTTTGTGGTATGTGGTTTAAACTTTAAAGCACAAATAGATTATAGATATTATCTCATCTCATGTCTATCTTTTTAAGTCATTATTTTTATATTGTTTAAAGTATTTTGAATGATTTTCACAAAATACAAAAAAGAAACAATTGCAATAACTGTAACGTAAATAAAAAATATTAAAAAAATGTATACTTTTACGGTAGTAACTTAGATTTTATAACTAGGACCATTTTTTTTATATATTTGTCATTAATATTATATTGATTATTGAGTATGAGTTTTTTTTAAATCGAAGTTTTCTTAGATTTCGATTATCAACATGCTTAATTGAATTATTTTTCAATTTAAAAAATGTAACAAATTATCATTATCAAGGCATAGACGCAGTCCCGGTCCAACGAACATGTAGGAAAAGCAAATTACAAGAGTTTAATATACTCCCTCGTCACTTGTAAGTAAATGCCCTCGTCTCTCCACTTGGGGCCTTGCCGGGAAAATATTAAATTAGTTAATTAATTATTGTTGAAATGTTGCATTGTCGGCTTAACAACTTTTTTTTGCCTTGTTGGCATGTTGTCTTGTCTGTTTAATAATTTTTGTTGTTGTCTTGTTGGTTTAATGATTGTTGTTGTTGCCTTATCAACTTAGTGGATTATTTTTTTATTGTCGCTAGAATAATATCATTGATGATTGATTTTTTCTTTTTTACCTTTTTTTTTTGCAATTGTAAGAATTGAAAATGGAAGGTCAACCTCCTCTCAAGAAGAATAAGAACTTGTTTTCATTTTTATAAAGGGCTGGTCAACCTACTGAAAGTACAATCTCTGATGGACTAACTGAAGATCTACCTTCATTTTCTTCGGAAGTTGAACGTCATTCATCCTCAAATATTAGCTTGAACAAGATCCGGGAAAAAGAAAGCAAATACTAGAATTTCCTTATAATCTGTGAGATAAAATTAGAGTGTCATATTTGAAGACTAGGCCTTATCAACCAATACTTGTTGAGTATCCTAGAACACAAGGAAAATCTCAATCTCGTTGCTTTTAGGCAAAATGGTTCAACCAGTTTCCTTGGTTAGAATATTCACCTACAACAGATAGAGTATCTTGCTTTTATTGTTATCTTTTCCGGAATGATGGAAATCTGTCCAATTGTTCGGCATTGGTAACTTCTGGATATAACCAGTGGAAGAGGGTTAATGACGGAGCAAAATGTGTATTTCTTACTCATTTGCGATCTTCGGAAAATAATATGTGTGAGAGAAGAGCTAAAGATTTAATGAAACCGTCTCAACATATTGATAAAGTGATACATACCATATCGAATGAAGAAGTTGAGAAACGGCGTCTACGTTTAAAGACTTCAATTCAAAGTGCACGTTGGCTAGCATTTCAAAGTTGTTCCTTTAGAGGTCATGATGAATCTTCATCTTCATTAAATCGCGGGAATTTTATTGAGATGATAAAAATTTTGGCAGAAACAAATACGGAAATTGATAAAGCTGTGTTGAAAAATGCTCCAAAAAATGCCCAATACATTGCTCCGAGTATTCAAAACGAAATCTTACACATAATGGCGAATAAAGTAAGAAGGATGATTCCTGAAGAAGTTGGGGATGGATACTTTTGTATTCTTGTTGATGAAGCACAAGATGCATCTAAGAGAGAACAAATGACTATTATTTTGAGGTTTGTGAATGGTCAAGGTATTTTGACGGAACACTATTTTGATATCAAAAGCGTCAGCGACACCACATCATCAAGTCTAAAAAATGAGATTGTAAATGTTCTTGCTCAACATGAATTAGAAGTGGCAAAATGAGAGGCCAAGGATATGATAATGCTAGTAATATGCGGGCCACTTGGAATGGACTTCAAACATTATTTCTTAGAGATTGTCTGTATGCATATTACGTCCACTATTTCGCTCATCGATTACAGTTGGTATTGGTTTATGCAGTTAAAGAAGTTGATGTTATTTGGGATTTCTTTTCTCATCTGGACAATATTATCAACATTATCACTTCTTCCCCTAAGCGCGTTACAGAGTTACAATCTGTTGAAAGAATTGAGAATGAGCATATGTTAGCTAATGGGGAGCGTGAGTCAAGAAGTGGAGCAAATCAAGTGGGTAATTTACAACGATTAGGAGCAGCTCGTTGGAGTTCTCATTATGACTCTATAAAGAGCTTAATAAACATGTATAATGCAACTTGAAAAGTATTTGAAAATTTGTGTTCATTGTCTCGAAGCGAAGTTCGTGGTACTTACAAACATATGAAAAGTTTTGATTTTGTGTTCAGTTTGCATTTAATGCATATCATCATGAGAATAACCGATGTTCTTTGTCAAGCCCTTCAAAGGAAATCTCAAGACATCCTGACCGCTATAAAATTCATTTTTACTACAACAAAACTCCTCCACAAATTAAGAGATGATGATTGGAAAGAATTTCTTGAGGAAGTGAAAAAGTATTGTTCAAAACATGATATTGAGATACCTGATCTAGAAAGTTTATATAAGGTTGATCCTTACCGTTCTCGTGATCCAATTACAATGAAGCATCATTATCACTTAGATGAATTTTATGTCTCAAAACCTCGTCGGGAACAGCTTCAAATTAAATGAATTTGACTCTAATATAATATATAAATTTATTATATTGACTTTTAAATTTTAGTCCGTGCGCCAAAAATTCCTAAATCCGCCACTGGCCTTGACTCTAAGGTTCTTCAGGGTCCTTTTAGCCTGTTTATTAAAGCAAGCTGATAGTTGAAACGAGTGAAAGCATCAATTGCCCAGCAATGCAAAAGTCGAGATAGAAACAGTGGATTACCTGAATCAAATTAACGTTATCAAGTTTGTTGACGTTCTGATTGTCAAGAAGAAATTTTTTGACTGGTCCAGCTTTAACAAGCATTGCAGTGGATAAGTCTGCCAATAAAATGGTGGTCTAAGACTTCTATATCAAAATTTCAGAAAACATAAGTGTTGATATTCACTGCAATTGGAAGCTTACCAACATTGAGAGAAAGACCTCCCTGAGTGGCCCTGAAACTCGAATGAAATCCTCGGCATCCAACGACACCACCCCCTATCTCCACAAAGTTTCTAGGTTGATTGTGAAAAAAAGATTGCCTGACTAGAAGGCAATCCCTGCAAACAAAAAACCCATTTGAGCACACCATTATTACCCAACAAAGAATTAAGAGAACGTGCAAGATTTACCGTTTAGCCGCATTTTGTCGCAGTATGATATCCAGCACTCTCACTGCTTCTTGAAAATGCTCAGTATCTATTCCTCTCAACTCAAGGCATTTGCAATCGCTTGAATTGGAATTTTGGCAGCAAAGTTTACTGCAACCTTGCATGTTTTGGAACGAGAAAATCCACGAGACCTCTTCTTATCACCACCCTCACTTGGGCTGCCTTCTCCTCCAAGGCTTCCACTTTCCAGTCTCCTGTGAACAGTAACATATCATCATATTAGCGATAAAAAAAAAAAAAAAAAACTGTAAACTAAGACGTCTTTCAGAAAATATATAGGGTTATAAGACAAAAAAACATAGATAAAAGTTTCAGTAACTGTTTGATGGCACATCCTCGATGACAACAGTGAACTCGAGCTTTTTATGTGATAGAGAACCAACCGTAAATAAACTCTTCTCGCCATCGTACGCAAAATCTTTACCATTGAAATCAGAAGAAGAATACATCTCATGGACCTTATGGAGTATTCTTCTTCCTACATTCCTTGCATCAACATCTGTGCCATCCTCGTACATTATAGCAACCTATGTAAACAAATTAATAAGTAGAGATACATAGCATGTACAAAACATTTTTGTAATGTCCAACTCATGTTTTTGTTGAAAAAAAGTTATTCTCAATTCGCTAATATGAAATTCGAATAGACTGTTGAAAGGAATAATAGAACTTCAAAGGATCTGAACCATCCAATAAAAGCCTAGAACCAGGGACTCAAATGGTCAAAGTGAAGCAAAAAGAAAAAGGTCAAAAAATGTGTATTCTAAGTACAGATGACGTCCGGTATCCAGGATGAGTCTCGCAGTACCCACAGCTTCCACGCACTCAATTCGCTAATATGAAATTCGAATCGACTACCTATTATCAATAAAATGCAATATACAAATACAACCTTAAGTCCACCTTTTTTTTTAATGACATGTGGGCACTTTTCGGCACCACCTTCAGATGCAAATAAAAGTAGTTTAAACTGAATAAAAAATTTAGAAAATAGTGATTACCAACGTACCCGACATGCATACGATTACGAAAACAAATGATTTGAGAATATCTGAGAGGGGAAAAAAATTAAAAGGTAGTAAAATTAAAAAATAAGGAAAAACAAATGCAGATATCAGAAGATAAACTGTTCAATACGTATATCTGTGAGCATACATGCAGAAAGAGGGAGGAAAACAATCCAAAAACCCTAAGGACAAAATTCTTGAAAAAAACATGCTTATAATTTTTTTCCCAGTTTTATCTCTTCGAAAACGAACCACCAGTAAAAATAAATGAGAAAAGAACTAACCGTGAATAATGAGACAATGACATGGTTAATATAATGATTTTCCATGGGAGAATCCGAAAATTAAAAAAAATGGTTAAACCCACTTCTGGAATAAATTCATTAGCAAAATAGATCTGTAAATCTTAAGAAAAACAAGCACTAAACAAGAAACACGAAAAAAATCTGTAAAAGAGAGATCAATCCCAGTAAACAAGTTAAAACCCACTTCTGGAATAAATTCTTTAGCAAAATAGATCTGTAAATCTTTAGAAAAACAAACACAAAACAAGGAAAAGAAAAAAAGCAACAACAATTCATCATTCACAGAGATTAAAACTTATAAACACCTCATAAGCTATGGGAAAATGCTTAGCATTGACTGGAAAATGTATGGCAACAACGGGAAAATGCTTTCCTCTTTCCCACTACGTTTCGAAAATAAAATTCAAAACTCATATCCCACAAAACAAAAAGGAAAAAATAAAAGAAATAATAAAATAAACGTGTATAAACAGTGTCGAGAAACTTGGTTCACAAAAAAAAAAAAAAAAAAAAAAATAAAAAAAAAAAAAAAAAAGGTAAAAAAAAGGGGGGAAAAAATTGTTAAAAAAAAAAAAAAAAAAAAAAAAAAAAAACTGAAGATAAAACTTATAAACACCTCATAAGCTAGCCGAACATGGTAGCAAAGGAGAAATGGAGAGGAAAGAGGTGTTCTGGTGCCTCCCTGAACACAAGGAGTGAGAAATAATCTTTGCCCAGAGAGACAATGGAAAAAGGCTTAAAAGGATTTCAAAATTCAAAATTAAATGGAAAGGGCTGCAGGAGACACTTGTTTGGTGTCTGCAGTCTGCCAAATTACCAATACCAATTGTGGGATTCATGTGTGCAGACCATTTGCCAAGTGTTATTTTTCCTTGTCACCCAAGCCATTGACTTTTATATTTTTATTTCTTTTCACCAATTTTTGCCCTGCTCTTCAGTGTTCAATTCGAAACTTTTGTCCTTTTGTCTTTGATTTATGTTGCAAGGTTGGTTAGGCGTGTCACATTCACGAAAGTAGAATTAAAATTAACCCAAAGGATAAACAAATTCACAATATCCTGAAATTATATCGAAATATAAATTCAATAATTCGACTTTGATATTTTGCAAAATCATTCAAACTCAATTTTAAAGTACCATAAATCACTACGTCTAATTCTTTTTAAATAATACAAAAATTTATAACTTGAACTATTGTTTCAAGAGAATTCTTTCATAATTTTTCTTTACGGCTTTCACTTTCAAACCAATTCAATGCCTATTTGCCCTTTACACTATGTCATTCCGATGGTTTTCACCAATCAAAATTCGCTTTAAATTTATATTTTTCATTTTAACTCAAATATATAAAGACAAATAAGCTTTCACTATTGAAAAAGTATAGTCTTAAATTTATATCAATTTCGCAACAATAGATAATTTCCGTTCACTTAACTATCTTTTCATCTCAATTAAATACATTTTACTTAAATTATTTATTGTACTCATAAAACAATCTAGAATAATATTATTTGTGGCGACAATCTGAGATGAGTATATTTGACTATGGACATCTGTCAAAACTTACGAGTGTGGAAGGATACATCTAGTTGCGGAATTCACGTATGTACGTCCTTTTGGGACTGTGGTCGAGGTTAGTGAGTTCTGTACCGTATCTGAAGGGTGATGCACCAAGCTTGCTCAACGAATTCGTGCCAAAAATACTAAAGTTTTTATCTCGTCAAGATTGGATTCTGTGCAGGCATATTTCCATTTCTTAAAAAACAAAAAGGTTGAACCCCAATCTTGAGGGTCCTCAACGCTTCGCTCCTAGAGTTTTGTGAATGAGGTAAATTGCGGGATGTGCCCCAACAGGTCAGAGAACAAGAGCTGTATGTACACTGCGCTTACAAGGAGTCCAAATTTTATGTTTCAGAAATCGAACCTCCACACTGCGGCTGCCAATAAGGCGTGAGATAACATTCTTTTCTTATCTTTTTTCTCCTAATCAACCGTCCATTTCCTTTTCACCTGATCAACGGTCCCAAACTTTCTGACAAATCTTTGGTCATCTTTTCGTTTTCATGCTTTCAAAATGGGAAAGAAGTCAACTCCAGACCGGTGATAATGATCAACTTTCTGTCGTTGAAGCCAACCTTGCTTCGATTTGGTGCATAATTTGGATTTTTATCCTACTCATCATATATTAATGAAATCACATTAATTTGTATAATTTAAAAACTCATTTTGAAATGTTTATGACTTTTTATCTAATATATTTATTTTAATTTATTATTTTATGCATGAAATGACAAATTTGATATGTTCAAAAATATTATGTTCTTATGTACTAAAATAGGTTAATTTCAGAAATTATCACTAAATTTTGTGGATTGAAGTAATTTTCTAACATTTGTAATCACTCGAGTTTCTAATAATTATATTAATGGGAACTTCCATGGAACGTTAACCTAAATCTTCCGAGTCACCGTTAAATTCCAATGTAAATATAAGCGGCATTGATTGGTATGTCAAGTCAGACAGAGCCATATAGATTGCATCTAAATGAACATGAGTTGTCAACCACGTTTTCTTCATATTTCTTCGAATTCAATAAGCAGTTGGTGAAATTTCACATTTTTATCGATTAATTTTTTACGGTGATTTTTTTTTTTCTCACGTATCATACCGGTTAACATCATTTGTGTCCACATTAAAATTTAATGGTTACACAGAGAATTCTAGGTTAATGTTTCTACCATCAATGTAATCGTTAGAAAGATGAGTGACTAATACTTAATAAAATTAATTCAACGACCATTTTGAAATTGTTAACAAACTCCGTGACCTTTGAAGCCATACTAAAATAATTACACCGCGCAAGTTTAATTAAATTGCTAATTTCAATAGACATGGTGTGTTTGATTTGACGATAACCTTCATAGTGGACATCAATTTTTTTCTTGAATGTCTAACGTCTAAGGCATCATTTTTTTTTCTTGTGCCTTAGTGATTGTCACTGTGAAACAAAGATGATATAAAATTGTTTACTTAAGAATTTAAATTGATATCCATCATTTTCCATTGAAAGCATTAAGAATATAAATATGATATTTCTTCTAAATCTGGCTAGTTTGCATCAATGTTTATTTGTGGGAGGAAAAACTATAACACTGTCCACATTTTATTGAGTATTCTACTATAGAAATTATGTCATAGTTTTCAACTATGCAAACATGCAGGCTTAGTCAAACACATTTCCAAAATATCAATTTTCATGTTATTGCAATACCTCTTCCAATGTAGAACAGTAAGCCTGGAATGCTGCAATTACTCTACCTTGCCGTTTGCTACATCACTATTTGACTTTTGATTTTTCTAACTAAAAACTTCTTTTCCAAAAAATAAGTGGTGATTAAGTAGATAATATGCTTTCATAGCCTACAAAATGTGTGGTTAAAATTAAAGTTCGACTTTGAAAATTGAAAACAAAGAGGGATTAATAATTTAATAGAGCTAACACGTTGCAGATTATTGATATGCCATCAAAGGGGGAAATTTTCTAATGACCAATGCAATTTCCACGTTATGTTGAAATTTAAAATTGACCTTTTTTTTTTTTTTTTTAATTCAATGTTATTTCACAACCGGCACTGAATTTAAAACAATTTTTTCAAGTAGTAAAATAGTTTCAATTTTGCTTTAAAATTCATAAGCATATTCTGGATTGACAAAGACTTCTCTAGTAATGCTATCTTCAAATTATTATAATGTCTGGAAGTATATAAGTCTTACACCAAAATTTGCATCATTTTGCACCAAATTTTGCACCAAACTAAAAATCATTTCCAACCCATTACACCAAAAGTTGCATCAAATGAGCAATGTTTAATTTTTCTTCATTTTTTTCATTCCTAAAGATTTATTTATCTAAAAGTCTATTTATTTAGCCCACGTTAGAGCCACATTCTAGGAAGAAAAACACATTATTCATGTCAAATCAATGGGAAATGTATGGTTAAAAAATAAGTAAAAATTTTAGATTTACGTGTAATATTATTTTATTGAAAAATGTGTGATTGAAATGATGTCAAATCACTATTGAAGAATGTATTTTTTAAAAATAATGTGGCTCAAACAAGCTCTAATGAAAATATTGAAGTTAATGAAAATAATTACAATTTGTTAATGAAAATATTGAAGTTATTAACAAATTTAAAAAATGTATACAAATAATAATAATAGTAGTAGTAAAAATAAAATAATAGTTATGAATTAAAATTTGTTTTACAACAATAAAAAGACGCAATTACCCTTAACTAAAATTTGGTTCAACATGGAAAACGGGGGAAAAAGGATATTAACCATTTTGGTGCAAAAATGGTGCGAGTGAATAGTATTGTACCAAATTAGTTTAAATTTTTGGTGCAAAATGGGGGGAAAATGGTAAAGTGGTATAAGGGTTGGAGTCTTCGAGATGCCCTTAGACATATTGGGACTAGAAAGATAGTTTACTAAATATTTAGTGGTACAGCGTAGAATATAATATGCATGCATTCCATCAAAGCTTTCCAGCATAGTTAAAAAAGTGCAAAACCAGTGCAAATTCTGAGCAAGAGATCAATAATACCAAAGAGTACTCAGTAACATACAAAAAAGAGAGAGAGAGAGAGAGAGAGAGAAGGCAATGTTGTTCTTTATTCCTAATTCTCTCTCGAAACCAAGTGCCCGTTGTTCCTTAACAGAAGAACATAGAACTGCTCACATCTCTATGTAGTTTGGGTAACTCGGGCACTGCCAACAAACCTCCTTCATGTCCTGATGACTGCTCAGACAGTTCCTCGAACTTCATGAACTGAGACATCTGGCTTGCCGCTAAGTGGGCATAACATATTGGAGCAACTGCAGCAGGAAAATGAAGTTTACCAAAAGAAATGGATAAACGAAAGCTCATGCAGAGGGCTATGAACACAACGAGAGAAAGTAGTATAAAAAGAAACAAAGAAGAAGCAAAGATGTTAGCAAGTTCATTACCTATAGAGATGGCTGTAGTGCTCCTTTGGTAACTGAAAATTCAAGTTCTCTATTTGTTAGTAAGTGGCATGATGAAGTTCAAGAGAAAGTATTATAAGTAACAAGATGGCAGTTAAAATTTACTCACACATATGACAGAGAATGAACTAGTTCCTGTAAATCATCCGCAGAGAAGCCAATCTCATCGTATAACACGTGATAGTGAGTAGGCCGAGTTGTTCCCTGTAAAAAAAAAAAAAAAATGTACAATTAATATTTAGAAATCGTAGATTTGCAAAAAATATGATCAGATATATCAAAACTCACAATCATTCCCGCATGAGCGCACATGTAGAAGTCATTGTTCTTCGCATGACAAATTCCACTGTCAATCACAGTCCCTGCACATTAAGAGAATCAGATAAGTTCAATGAAGTAAAAGTGATCATTTTTGGTGAATAATGATAATAAATTACCAGGTGGAACATTGTCTGGAGAATTGGCTTGGAAAAATTTGGTGTGGTGATTCTTTTGGGCTACAACAACTGTGAACTTGGGGAACCATCGAGCATCGAGAAACTTGCAAGCCTGCAAAAATTGAAAGCTCTCAAAATACCAGATGGAAAAGAGATGACTAGCATTAGAAGTTATTGTTATTGGTTTTAAGTCAGAAAGGAATGGACTTGCCTCAAGAATTTGATCCAGCTCAATGTTCAAAACTTGACTGAATTGAGACTCGCTCACTCCGTCCCTACAAATTACAAGCAGAAAGTTTTCAGCGAAAATGTATTGTACTAGGAATGAGATAGATCAAGTAGAAACTAAATGAGAAATGAGGAAAAGGATAAACATTTGTATTCTGTATTAGAACAACACCGTACCTGAAAATAATTATGTGCTCTGGTTTCCTTCCTTCAGAACTATGGTAGAAGTCCATTAACAGCTCCCTGAGAGTCCATATAAATTTCTTTAAGAGACGAATCAAGTATATAATACTTTCCGATATAGAAATCATTTTCAAAATATATATCCTTCTATATTAATTTAAAACTAAATAACTGCACAGAATAGCACAGGAATTTGAAAAGCATAAAATGAATGAGTCCAAACCAACCTGAAAACGCCCCGATCCACTGTCTCCACTTTCTGATCCTTTGTAACTTCCACCGGCTTAAACAAGGAATCTATCATTTCAAGTTTTGGTGACTGAGTTCGAACAGCAGCCCGATAACGAGAAATCAGAGGCCATTGTCTTGAACTAACCACCTTGTGATTCCATTGTACAAAAGAAAATATATCAGATATATAATATGGTGCTACAAAATCGTATATATGAGAGAAAGAATTAAGATATTTAGGAAATGACTGAGAAACATGGTGAAGTATAAAACACCGCAGCAATTGAAGGAAGATCGGAACGAGTAGTCGATCCATGGGATACATCCATTCCAACAATAAGAGTTGGAACTTCCGAAATCGTGGGTATGGAGTGAGAATTCTCAATAGCTAACAGGGAATTAATACCACCCAACTGGAAGGAAAATATTAAAGAGAAGAAAAGATGAGTATGGATAAGTACAAAACAAATATCAAACTTATTAACTAGTCTAGATTGGATTACGCAACTTGCCTTGGCATTTATCTTCAAGAGCACATTAGTAAGGTACTGATCATTCACCCTCTGAGGTGCAATGCACTGAGTAACTACCCCTAGATCGGAAAGATTCCGCTTCTTCCATGGCCCTTCAATAAGATTAAAAAAAAAATATCATGATTGTGCATAAGTGGGAGTAACGGAGATTAGAGAAATAAGCAAAGATCACGTCTCAACCATAGAGTTTAGAGCTTTTCCTCTCTGGGAGAAGGCAGAGGAGAAACTGAGGTGCTGCTGGAAGATTTGACTGTATCTCTTCAATCATCTTCTCCACCCTAAAAGAAGGCGGTCTATTTGAAAGCTCGCGACGCTCTTGAAACACTTTAAAAGGTTCCCTAATCATCTACACGAAAGAGATAAATGAATAATAGATAACATCAATAACAAATCTGAAAATTTTTTGGAGTTTCAGATTCAAATTAACAGAAGATGGAAACACTGACAATTCCTTTCATTTGACCACATCTGATTAGACTATGAGACAAATTTTGCAAATCACAGCGAGCATTAAAGTTTACAATACACCAGCGTTCAATGTTCTTCGGATCAACAAATGTCTGCGCAGACATAGCTTGTGTCAATACTAGCAATAACATGATTTCAATATAGCAATGAAAAAGAAAAAATGAAGTGTCCAAAGAAGTATACCTTGTTGTTAAAGTTCCACCTTCCATTGCGAGGGATGAAGTTCTCCTTTTTGCCCACTGTCAACTGCAAGAAAATAAGAAAGGATAGGAAAAAAAATTCCTCAACTTGGTTAAAACAAAACATGTATGACTAATTAAATGCTAGCCATCTTAATTTAGAAAATTGTTACCTTGGGAGGTGCCAAGACACGACCTTGAACTGAGGTGAACTCTCTATTAATAGAAATTCCAGAAGACGAAAGAAGAGGTCAGCATTGTAATTGCTAGTACCAAGTGCCTACACTCAAAGCTTGGCAATCATTAGAATCTACAACGCGAAAATAAAAGAGAGCAAGACTTAGAAAATCTTTGAAACTTACTTGAGACAAAGCTGTCTTCCGTTCTAGTGGCTTCTGACGGGATTTTTCAACAAGGGAAGCTTTTTGCTGACTGGAGAGAGCTCTCGTATATCGTTGTAAGGAAACCAAATCGCAGAGCTAGAAAGGAATAAGTAAACAAATTACCACAGTGAACTCAAGATGAGAGAGATTAAGCTTCAGTTCAAGAAGAGTACCTCAATCGGAATGTAAGTGTACAAGGTATTTATATGTTCTAATCCGATTTTCTCTGCCTATTGTCGGTTCAATACCCAATTTTACAAACACTATTTTAATTTGTTGCAATCAAGTTACTTGTATTCAATTTTATTACATAGATCACTTTTTCCAGATTCATTGCTAAAATTAAAGTCGGAATCTTTTGTGTTTATAATTAAGGTCTCAAGGTTGGAAGGTGATCGTAACACTTGTCATATTGTACGTACGTACTGATATTTGATTATCATTTTGATCTTTGTTGACCGTACTACTTTATTACCATCTCAAGTTTAGAATACAATCTCCACATGCACCGCAACGGTAGAAGATAAGTCAAGATCCATAAATATTGTAATAAATAACATGGGCAATGCTAACGAACGTGACCCTGTTCGTCCAGGGCAATGAAATGGCAATAGGAGGGGGCACTTGTGGGCCAGGCATCCCTAGCCCCCGTTTGGACAAGGCCAACAGAATTACGCTAAATAACATAGCCATTTGAAATTTTATCTATTGCTCTAATAAATTTAGCGCGGCAAATAGGCAAATTTTGAAGTTTAAAATTTTTCATTGTTAATGCTAACTTGTACAATGCATGTTACCTTCTATTTGCTCAATTGGCGACATTTATTGCAATTAAATTGTGATAAAATAATAAAACTAAAATTTTATTTGTATTCAGTTTTGTTGCACAATAAGTGACCTCGTCTAGGTTCATTGCTAAAATTAAATTCAAATCTCATGCCTTTGTTATCACCATCTTAAGTTTAGAATTCAATCACCGCATGTGTCACAATAATAGAAGACAATTCAAGATTCATATATATTGTATTAAAGACCATAATCGTCTGAAAATATTTATTTATTGGTCTATTAAATTTTGCGCATCAAATATATATTCTTATTTTATTTTAATGAAAATTTTGGCGAAACTTTTAAAAAATTTAATCTTTCATTGTTATTTCTATATTGTACAATGTATGTTACCTTTTATTTGCTCAATTGAGGCATTTATTGTAATTAAAATGTGGCAAACTATTAAAAGAAGAAGAAGAAAAGTGTGGTATCAATATAACTATACTAAAATCTCGATCATGTCACTAAACTTTAATTTGTTATAGTGAAATTATTTGTATTCAATTTTGATGCACAATAAATGATTTCATCTTGATTCATTGCTAAAATTAAAGTCAAATTTCATCATCTCATGCCTTTGTTATACTCTATTAAGTTTAAAATGTGATAACCACAAGCATTGCAACAATGGAAGATAAGTCAAGATCCATAAATATTGTGTTAAAGAATATTATCGTTGGAAATATTTATCCATTCCTCTATTAAATTTAGCACGTCAAATATGTATTCTTATAATATTTTAATGCAAATTTTGGCAAAACTTTGAAGTTTATGATCTTTCATTGTCAATACTAAGTTGCATGAAATACATTACGTACTATTTGCTCAATTGATGACCTTCACTGCAATTAAAATGTGACAAAATAAAAAATAAAAAATTGGTATCAATATAACCATCTATACTAAAATCTCGACTAGGTCATAATCCTTAATAGATTGTAGTGAAATTATTGCACGATAAGTGAATTCATCTAGTTTCGTTGCACAAATTAAAGTTATATTTTATGCTGTTGTTATTAGCATCTTAAGTTTTGAAGGCAGTCACGTGTCGTGTTGTTTGTACTCCTAGCGAGTTTTCATTACATCATACTCTCCATTCTTCACATTCAACCTCTCGAGTTTAAAAGGCTATCATCACACGCATTGCAGCAGTGGAAGATAATTAAGTTAAGATTCATAAATATTGTTATGAAAATTAACTATATTTGAAACTTATGTGTTCTCTAAATTCTATTTTTAATGCAAATATGGTAAAACTCTGATGCTTTGACTATATATGAATTTTACTTATTTGAAATTTACGTGTTTACTGTATTTCGTCCACCTCGATGCAAAAAGAGACAGAATTTAATTGATTTTCTATCTTAATTCTAGAGCAAATTAATTAATTATACTAGTTTTTTTTTTTTTTCAGTTACTTGACTACTAGATTTATGCTCCCTATTTTATTTAAACATTGCAGAAACCATCTCTAGAGATTAATAATAATAATAATAATAATAATAATAATAATAATAATAATAATAATAATAATAATAATAATAATAATAATAATAATAATTGTCTCTCATCTCACCCTTTGATTCCATCTTTTTTGTATTTTCATAGTATGACAAGACAATTTTATTATTTTTAAACTATACAGACATTACAAATACTTGTTTGGTCACTTTTAAAATACTTATAGGTTGTGAATTCTACCAAATGTGTAAATAATAACTGTGTAATAAATTATGGGTCGTAAATTGTACGGATGAACAGTATATTTGACCTACTAAAAATTAAGCTTTGCCAAACATGCACACGCTTCAACTCCATATTTTTTTATTTTTTTATATGTTATGAAAAGAGTATAGTAATTTTCTAAATAAAAAAGGTCAACAAATTGAGCTATAAAAAATAGCAAAAAATAATTTCATTGTTAACTTTTGCATGTAAGGCCCTTTATTGGATTGCCTATGGAGCCACATTTTTAATTTTTTAATAGGCAAAATTACATAATTTTAGATTTAGCAAACTTAAAAAAAGCAAATTATGGAAGAACCTTAGCATTTGATTATTTAAAAAAAATAACAAAAATGGAAGCTTCTTAGAGCATCTTCAATACGCTGGTTGTAAATCGCTTAAATTTTTGTTATATAAGTAAAATAAACAATGTTTCGCTGAAATGATGCAGCAAACAAAAAAAAAAATAGTCAATGTTTAGATTTAGAGGCTATATTAGCATGTTGACTTGACAGTTTAATTGATTATATTTTTATTTTTAGAGTATTGAATTTTTTTTCTCTTCCACTTTGTTTAAATTTTTTAACATTAATAAAAGAAACTTGTGCGAATATATTGTAACATAGATGGAATCTATTGAAAACTAGTTTTAGACTTCATCATTTATTCATTAGATATCAATGCTACTTTTACGTAATGAAATAATGGTCCACCTAGACGACCACGTCAACCTTGACAAGGGGTTATCGCATGCCAACATATCATGGGATGAATGATTTTGCCTTGGTCATCGAGGCCTATCATATCAAAAGGATGCCTCAATCGTCGAGATTTCATGAAGTAAAAGAAGTATATGAAACCTTAACACTTGGACAAAAATATTTTAATTGGTATTTTTCTAATGTAAAACTGACCACTTCATTTAAATTATAAGTATATATCTGCATAGACAAAAGGAAAAAAGAAATATTATAATTTAAATATAATGTAATAATAATTTCAGATAATATAAAATATAGGGGTAAAATTGAAAGTACCGATTTATTTTTGTTGTTAGGGTGAATATATCATGAAAAATAAACTTTATGGAAGGTTTTTTGTTATTTTTTTAAATGGAGGTGGTGTATCCAGTAATTTCAGAGTGTCTTTCCATGATAAATAAATATATAGAAGAGCTAAATTAATAATTTCCCACAAACATTACTACCAAATTTATAACGACATTCCAGATGTTTGTAAGAGTTTCTTCACGTCAAATTTGTCTGTCTAATGTCAACATGTTACATGTCATTGTAAGGATCATATTTCATGATAAATGTGCATTAGCTATCCTATAAATCCATTGCATAAAGGGATTTATGTTTGATGCAAACACGTCATTGTAAGGATAATAAGGTGGCTTCGGATGTAAGATCAAATTTCATCATAAATGAGATTTAGCTGTCCTAAAAAATTGATTACAAAAAGGGATTGGAAACTCTATTGAAGGCTCCTTCAATGTTATACGTACTTGAGAAAGATTTTTTTATCTTTCTGTCAATACTTCAAAGAATAATGCTATCTAGCATTATTGGTATTTGACGCTAATCTGTATAGCATTATATGACATGTTCAGTTAAAGGTGAAATTATGTTATTCATTTAATTGTACATTTCATTTAATAACATTTAATGTCACCTCAACTGGCCAATAATTTTAAATAGCATTACTCTATTTTCAAATACCTCTCAAGTATCTTCTACTCTTGGAGGGTGGAGGGGGGGGGGATAGAGTGTCTCGTTACAACTGGTTTTATTGTGTATGGGAATATGAATATATCTAGATTAAGATGTCAAATTAGTTGGCTATCTATAGGATGTAAACAAGTTGAACCAAGTTAATTCACGAGTCGTGGCTCATGGTTCAGACGTGACTCTGGTAAAAAATGACCTCAACTCGGGCTTATTGAGTTAAGCAAGCTCGATTTTGTTTTTGTTTTTTTGAAAAATTCGTTATTTTTTAAAATTTGTTAAGCAATATGAAATTGCAGCTACAACTACATGTTTTAATGGTAGCTGTAGCTCCTTGTATTAAAGATAAGGGCCACCTAAGTCGACGAGTCAAATTGATATCCCTAATTATCTATTACTTGTTTTACAACTCAAATTAATTAACCTTAGGTATTAAAATTTGTTCTTTCCTCGACTCTAATAAAATTTAAATTAGAGTATTTAAATGTGTTCCTCTCCCCGACTCTAATAAAATTTTAGGGAAGAGCTTTGACGCCAGTTTGGTTAATGTTTTCGTCAAAAAGGCCTGTTAAGCGAGCTTAAATCAACTTATCAATCCATCATATGTTTAGAAATTAATAGATGCAAAAGAACGACAAAATATTTTTGCCTTTTCTTAAATCTTACAAACAAAATATTTTAATAGAAACTATCGTCAACAATTATATGTTAATTAAAAAAACAAGGATAAAATTCAAGGAAAATAATTATGCATGTAACTTTTATGTTGAGCAAAGTTAAAGATCTTGCATATAATTAAAACACAATACAACTAATAGTGCGCACTCGAAGGTAGCAATTGCGGGTTCTCCCGTTACACACACACACACACACACAAAGGCGATACAACTAATAAAAACTGTAATGTGTTGAAAAAGGCCTACAAGAGAGGAAGAAAAATGAAAACATCAACCAAATACCAACATTCTCCATAACATTTCTAGAATTTTATCTTTATTGATGAAAGAACAATCATCAAAGCGCATATAATTTCAAAGTACAATTCATCTGAGCACATACACTACCTCTGTCCCATTAAAATAGCTTGTTTCTATTTTTACAAATTAAGCAGGTTAAAAATGTAATTAATATAGTTGAAAATATAAATTTTTCTTATATTTTCCTAATATCCTTACATTAAATAATAATTTAAATCGAATTAATTTATATTTATTGATAATAAGGAATAAGGGCATATAAGAAAACAAAAAATATTTATACTTTAAATAAGGAAAGTGATCTATAATTTGGGATAACCGAAAAATGAAATTAAGAGCTTGCTTGAGCCTTTTTTTTTGGTTAAAAATACATTTGAAATAGTAGATCGATGAAAAATATGTGGTTAGAAAACAAGAAAAACTTAAGAATTTGCGTATAATATTATTTTATTGAATAATGTGTGATTGAAAAGAAGAAAGAACAATATATTTTAAAAATAGAGTTCTACTTATAAAACAGGTTCAACATTTTTTGACGAGTCTACACTTGACAATTTTTCGTTGACGATTAAAAGAAAAATTAAACAAAGAATTGCCAATAAAAAACTGACAAGTCAGATCTAGAGATGGCAGAAAAACTCCTTGCCCCATAAAGAAAAAAATGTTAGTTTGAGCATTATTTGCGTTGGATTTTAAAATTTTGAATTTGTATTTTATTATTTAATAATAGCATAACTCGAATTTTGAAAATGTAAAAAATGAAAATAAAAAAAGAAAAGAAAAGTTGCGAACCCTCGACCCGCCCCAAACCCGACTCACTGCCTCCCTAGTTAAATCTTGGAAAAAAAGGCTCTATCTTCTGCTTCTTCCTAAAAGATAATGGGAAATCGTAATCAAATAAGGCTAGTGTTTTAAAATTTAAAATTATTCAAAAGGGTGCAGGAGATACTTGTTTGGTGTCTGTCTGATTCCATTCTGCAGTCTTACCAAATTACCATTTACGTGATTCACGTGTCTGGACCATTTGCCACGTTGTTCCTTGTCACCCACGCGATTGACCCTGATAATAATATCTCTTTCTTTTTTCCTTGTTTTTTTTTTTTTTTTACACCAATTTTGGCCTTGAAAAAGAAACTTTTGTCTTTTAAAAAAGGTTAAACCCTAACCTTAACCTTAAGGGTCCCCCACCACCCCTATTCTGGAATATCGTGAGAGGGGTAAATCTCAAGTTATGCCTCCAAGGATATAGGGTGGAAGGCTGCTTGTACACTTGCACTTATCCAAGAGCCAAATCCATATTTCAGGATTCGAACCCTTTACGCAGCAGTTTCAAGCAAAGTTGGATTTTTCCACCCTCCCCTTTTACTACTTGGAGATGTGCCCTGGGGGCCAGAAACTTTTGTCTTTTATTCATATTGCAAGGTTGGTTAGGTATCACATTCATGAAGTTAGAATTCAAATTAAACCAAGGATTAACAAATTCACAGTATCCTGGTAATTTGTCCAAATTTAAATTGAATCATTCCACTTTAATATGTTACAAAATCACTCAAACTCAAGTTTAACGTACAATAAATCGCTACATTTGATGCGAATTTCCACATGACATTTCTAATACGTACGATGTGTAATTATTAACTAGTCTTTTACGTCATGTTAGCAAAAGTGTCAAACGCTAGAACTCATAATTTGGAAACATGATTTTGACCCTATAAGTAATTGTAAATATGAAATACCTCCTCTAGTTTGGGATTCTTTCGTTCGATGTTGTTAATATTCTCGTATGTCTCAATCAAGAAAATTGGTTTCAAAAGCAATATTTCATTTTCTTTTACGACTTTCACTTACAATTCGGTGCCTATACATGCCCTTTACATGACCCCATCATTTGAATTTTTCATTTTTACTAAAATACAAAAAACAAAAACCAATGAGCTCTCATTAATACATAATTGAGTCTCTCGAAAAGTATACAATCTCAAGTTTGTTTCAACTTCTTACTAATGGATATTTTTCGATCACTTAACCATCTTTTCATATGATGTACTCAAATTATTCATTGCACACCTAAAACAACGTTGAAAGAATCTTGAATAATTAACATCAAATATGAAATAATTGTTGTTATTGTCTCTTAGTTTGGTGTGCAACTAGACCTATCTTGTTTCAATTAAATTGTACATACCACGTTCATGACTAACAGATATAGAAACTAATTAGGCCTCTCGCCCCAAAAGCCAAGCCAAGAACCATATTGCTTTTTAATCAACGATTTTCATTCTAATTATTCTGCATGGTTTTTACCTACTACTCTGGGAGCCAGATTTTCTATTATAATCTATGTTTTATTGCTCCCCAAATAGCATAATTGTTCTCCTACTCATAATGAGAAATCTTATCTTGTCCACTTTAAAAAAAAATCTTACTTAGAGAATCATAAGTAAGATTCTCAATGCCACGTCAACTGTCAACAAGTGGACAGGAGAACAATTTCGCTTCAAACATACCCTTTCTTACTTATGGTATATGATTTAAAGGACTACGATAATTTTAATTCAATATACTGTACCTTGGAGTGAGAGTGACTAATGTATTTATGAAGATGTGAAGATAATGGGTTGATGAAATGTCATGTCAAGTGTGTAAATAAGGACATGTGGAGATAATGGATAGGCATAATGTCATGTCGATTATCTATATATGGAAATGTGGGAATAATGGTAGATGAAATTTTATGATAGGTATGTATTGAGATGTGGAGATGATGGGTATATGTCATGTTAAGTTTTGTGAGTAGACATACGTAGAAGATGATGGTATATTATAGTGGGTAGACAAAATTCACATCAAGGATTATGGATGGGACGGGACGTGATAGTAATGGGTAAACGAAGTATCATGTTAAGTGTACATATATCGAGATTTGAACATAAAAGGTAGATGTCATGTCAAACGTCATGGGTAGACCTACGTAAAAGATGATGGTAAATGACTGGAAAGACTTGACTTCTCATTGGCTTATAGTTGTAGCTGAGAACGGACAAGATTCCAAAGAACCGTCTATTAGATTTTGTGACTAATGTCCCAGATCGTCTAGCTGCAAGAGGTGGATGATTTTGAAGCCTCGAGAAATATTTCAATGAATGTGGCTCCCTAAGTTTTTATCTAAGAAAATTCAGCTATTGGCCTAGTCTTTGCATTTCATTTTATTATATTTTAGATCAATGCTATACTGCCATGGAAACTTTGACAGAATTCATACTGGTAGAATTGTAGATTTTCATTTGTTGTGAAAAAAAAAAAAAAAATCCAATAAAAGGTTCAGCACATCTTTTCTTCTTATGCTAATTTGTTTACAATCCCACTTTGATGTAACATTCTATTACTATTTAGGGTAATTAGCTCCTGGTCCCCTATCATTCATACCAAATACCACTTGGGTCTTCATTTTTTGTTTTTCAATTATCATCCCTATACATTATCATCATTATTAATTTTTCGATGAACTTTTAGATACTTATACCTACTTTTCATACACACATTCCTTGACACACTTTTCGTAAGTATTTAAAAGTTCAAAAAGCAAGCACTAAGAATAAAGGCTCAAATATTTCCGTACTATTTAACGAGGAACTATGAACAAGTGAACTAATACAAATGATCAAACTCTATCTATAAAAGTATATTCGTCTTTATTTCAAATAAACTACTAATAAATGATAATTAGACAATCTAGAAATGTCTATCAGAGAACAATATATCGGATTGAGTGGCGATGGTTTTAGTGAATCCAAAAATAGATTTAGCATATAATTTTGGCTTTTCGGGTCGCCATCATCTTGTAATTGTTTTAAGAACATTTTCAAAATTAAGAGTGATAGGACTTCAATAGGTTCGAAATGGAAATAAAGATGATTGATAGGTGTGTGGTACGTGGCTTGGGGGAATGAGAGAAAGAGGGTGCGGTTTTGGCTTAGGCAGTGACCAAAATAATCACTGCACATCACCGCACCTTGCACCTTTTTGATTGTTCAAATCAATTTAAGAAGATGCCAATTCAAGCCTAAAAGTCACCAATTAATGGTTGTGACCTTTGATGAGAGGTAGAAGGAAAAACTATAATATGTAAGTAATTTCAATCGAGAACAACTTAAAGATTAAGTTTGGATGTTCTTTTCTTCCCTTTTTCTACTGCATATCAAACTCGAATTTTACATTTTTTCCCCCTCAAATTATTGTTTGTACTTTGTCATTATAGGTAGACCTGGGCCAAAAAATTGAAAAATCGGTCAAAGAATCGAACCAAATCGATCAGTTTGACATAGTTAATTGGTTTGATTTGTTTTGGTTTTATTTTAAATATTGTGGGTTGATTCAGCCATGATTTAAAGCCTCAAACCGCTGATTAATCGACCCAAACCACTTGCACATGTTTCCATTTTTATTTTATTTTTTTTAAAAGAACAATCAAAATCAAAAGCTTAATTATATTCTTATGAAGTTGGAGGTGCCCAAGCTGCCTTTTTGGGTAGTCTTGTTGAATGCTATATAAATACTTTGTTTTATAAGGACGCTTTCAAGGAAATATCGATAATATTTTATATCCTTTATAAATATTGTTGTCTTCTGCTCCAAATGGTAGGCTTTGTTTTTTAGTTAAGGGCATGTTTGAAAGCACCATTTTTCACTCAATTTGTGTTGTTTGATAACCAAAATTTTTCATGGAATTACTTTTCCACCTTTCCCTCATGTGATAGCATTTTCCAGGTTTTGAAGGAATTCCAATTCCTTTGGTTTTGATGAGAATCAGATTTTCCAAGTTTTTTTTGGAAATGAAAATAAATTCTATCCACCATTATAAAAAAATATATCCATTTAATTGACGATTTTCATGAAAAATAAAATCAAACGAACACCAAAAGATCTAAAATTTCAACATTTTTCAAGTGAAAATTTATACTGATTAAACACATTTAATTGACAAATCCCAATAAAATAAATTTTAGACAATTCAATTCCGTGGAATTCGTTTTCTTTCAACCCAAATTTCATTCCTGTAATCAAACGGACCTTTAATTTTTTCTATATAGCATGTTTTATTTGTGATAAGTTCGCCTTCTGAAAGTGTAGTTTGAAATAATGACACCTATGGTTATGTATTAGTTACGACATTGATTTTTTTTTAACTACAGGTTATGTTCTAATTCGTAAATCATAGCTTACATGTTTTGAAAATGCAGATAATGATTTTCATACTCAGAAAATTGAACTTCCAAAGCTGTCTTTAGACTTTAGTTGCTTTGTACCTCGAATAAAAAAGTTGTGTTAATCGAAAGCAAAGTTATATGTACTCAAATGAGCCCAAAACTGGAGGCAAATTTTTATTTTTTTCCCTAAAAAAACAATTTGGACAAAAGGTCAGACCGATTAATTGAACTAAACCAAACGAAACTAACTTAATTTGGGTTGCTTTGGTTTAAGAGCTAGATAGGTTCAGTTTGGATTAAAATTCACCCAAACTGACTAATTTAATTTTGATATCGGGTTGGGGTCGAAACCAACCCAAACCAAACAGCCCGAGCCTAATTCTAGAGGACAAGCTATAACTATCAAATTTAGATTTCAATTACTTTGATGTTCAAATTATCATTGTGTGCGCACAAAGCCGACAACATTAGTGATTTTATTGTATCTTGAAGATGGATTTGCATTCTCGGGTATACCATGAGATTTGTGAGAGCAAATAACATCTTAAGAATAACTTTCTTATGTGATTTGAAAAAAGATTTATTATATCTCTTTCGTTCCATAAAGATTGATTTGTTTTTCTTTTTCTTCTGTCTCAAATTATAGGTTATTTTCCTTAATAAAAGTGTATTTGCTTTATTATTTTTTAATAATCTTTATTCAGCCCCTGTTTGGCCCCCATTTTCGAAAAATGAAAATAGGTGGAATATTTTTTTTATTTTTAAATGAATGGTTGAAAAAGAAGGAAAAGTTTTCGATTTACGTGTAATATTATTTTATGAAAGATTGTGTGATTGAAAATAAGAGAAAGAGAAAAATGTAATGTAATGAAATTTAATGGGGGCCAAACGGGGCTCAATGTACTTTGTTATCAGTATATATGAACTATTCATATTTAAATCATTATTTAATGTAGGGTTATATTAGGAAAATTTATATTTCTAATTATATTAATTACATTTAAATGAAAATAAACCTATTTTTGTTGGAAGGAGAAAGTATTAAGAAAAGAACCAAATAATAGCAATAAATGATTTGAGCTAGCTATAGCAAAATTCATATATGGTATGTGCATGAGTTGAAGAATGAATTTAAGCCATAGATTAATTGCATAGTCTTGAAAATAAATAAGGGCTCATGAACTTGAATCTTCGTAGAGATAGATAAGGGGTCGAAGATTTGGGGTAGTCATTATCATTCCCGTTCCATCGAGATTTTTTTCTAAAAACAAGGATGAGTGAGGATTAAAAAATTTCCTATTTATCACTCCGTTTAATTAATTAATTAATTAATCTTTTAATAATATTATCAAATATGATTTAAGATGGCATATGGATAACGATACTCTTAATGATTTTAAAAAGTTGATACAAGACACTCGAGAGCATACAAGTTTTGTCTTCTGAAAATGATTCAAATTTATCAAGAAGAAATAAACTAAGGCCCCGTTTGGGAGTGATTTTTTACCCCCCAAAAATTAAATTTTTTATCGTTACTTCACTATTTCAGCTGTAATTTTTGACTTCTTCTCTCACAGATAGCCCTCACTTTTCTCCTAACGGTCAAAAAATCAATTCTCAAAATTACTACCGAACAGGAGCCTGTTTGGGCCCGATTTTTCACCCAAAAAATTGATTTTTTGACCGTTATTTCATTATTTTCAGCCGTCATATTTGATTTCTTCTTTCACAAGTGGACCCCACTTTTCTCTTAACAGTCAAAAAATCAATTTTCAAAATCACTCCCAAACAGGCTCCAGACCCCAAAAGAGTATCTCCAAGAGGTCCTTTATTAATCATATTTTAGATTAAAATCAAATTTTATAAGTTTATCTTTTTTAAATAGTCAGTTATTATTTCTATAAAGGAATGAATTAGAAATTCTATATTATTTTCTATAAAGAAAAATATTTTCCTAACCCTCTCCAATAATTGTTATTCCACATAGATCCTGACATTTTCCTTTGGATTGTATTGTACAACGTGAATAATGCCACTCACGTCGAGCCCAGTGGGTCAAGGTTGAAACCCTCCCGAAAGAAATCTGGTTAAGAGCATGTTGGGCCAATCTTAAAAAGTTCAGTGAAAATTACATAGGGGCCTATTTTTAAAATTTATATTTCATAAATCATATTTTAAGTTTTATATGACAAAATTTGGATCTTAATTGATTATTTAATATGTACTAAATAAATATAATACTAATAATTCATCCCATAAACCAGACCCCCGCATCGACCCCTTTCATAAAAATAAAAATAAAAAATTGTGATCTCTCTCTCTCTCTTGTGTGCCTCTTTCTTCATCTAGAAAACAACCACCAGTAACTATAGTTGGAAACCAACCGCCGTAGCGTGTAGGACCATTGCAGTCATGCGCCAACAAATAACCACACATAGCGCAATCGCTCTTAGGATTGCCACACTCAATGCAACCATGCGTAGGACCACCACGGTGGCTCCATTAGCCACTTGCCTACACCACTCCTTCAGATCCGTCGGATCGCTTTTCAAAAATTGGAATATAAAGCCCCAAGCAAACAAACCTTAGATGAGGAAACCCGAATACATGAGGAATCGGTAGTGGTGGAGGAAGATCAATGATTTTCCTGGTTTTTATTTGTTTTTTCTGATTTTGAGGAAGAGTGGTGGTTTTTCACTTCAGTTAGGAAGAGCTGTTGCGAAGCAAATATGGTGCTATTTGGTATTGGGGAGCGGCGTCTGCAACGCCATTGTGAAGCAATGACAATTGTTGTTGTTGGTGTTAGTATTGTTGGTAGTGTGGTGGTGGTGCTGCTGCTGGGGTGGTGGTGTTGGTGGCGAAGTGGGACAAAGAGGGTTTTTGAATAATTATTTGAGTATTATAACCAATAATTGATTAATTTGTGATCTAAAAGAACATGTGATTGTGACTAGAATTTAGTAAGTCATGACCAACTAATTCGATAATTTGTAATTGAGAAATGATTTATGACTAATTAATTTGATAATTTGTGACCGTAAAATAAGTTGTGACTTATAAAATTTGTGATTATTAAATAAATTATGACTCGTAATAATTTTTTTTATATTTGATTAAAACTAATTTATGGCGCATAAAATTCTTGATTCATGATCGAGAAAAAATTTATGACCGATTAATTCGATAATTTGTTATCAAATAGTAAAAAAATTGTAATCTTAATATATTTAATTAATAAAATATATTTTTAATTAATATCTCATAAAATAAAATTTAATTATTATTTGATTTTTGAAATTTTAAATCTTCTTTCTTAGTTTTCCCATCATATTTTTAAAGATCAATATTTTAAAAACAAAGGAGGAAATTTCATTATCCATAAATCAAATATTTTATATTTAAATATTAAATATACAAATTCTGCCCAAAACATAATACCTCATTTTATCTCTAAAGTCTTAGGCTACCTAAACAGTTGCTTTCCCTGTCATAAGGGTCTGTTTTTGTCATCCATTCTCTCCCATTATTTTTCATTCTTTTTTTACAATACTCATTTTCAACCACACATTCTTCATTAAAATAATATTATACGTAAAACAAAATTTTTTTCTTCTTTTTTAACCATACATTTCAATATCAATCACTATTCTATAATACATTCTTCTCAAATAATGAATGACAAACACAACACCCTTTTTTAATCTCTCTCACTCTTTCCCTTTGACTACAAACACCACAAGCCCTTTGTTGTCACTGCCTGCATTGGAGAAACCATCATCACAACCCTGTGTTGGTGCACCCCTACAGCAGCACATGAGTGCTGCCTCGTGCCTCGCAATAGCAATGATGGCCCTCATCATCGCTGCAAGTAGTATCAACACTACATAGCCGCCTTGGTACCACCAGATCTATTATTCTTTTTTTTTTTTCCTTGAGTTCAGTTTTTCCAAAATATATGCTATGGAGTTGTGGTGGTGGATAGGTTTTTGCCTTCTTTGCAATGATCTCGAGGTTGCTGATTGTCACTGCGCGGTGGTGGGTTTAGATGGCGGTGCTACACAATGGTAGGTTCAATGATTCTATGGAGGCGTTGATCACCGTTGCACGATGGTAGTTCAAATGGCATCGTGATTAGTGGTGTTGTTATTTTTTTGGTTATTGGAGTGGTGGTGGTCGTTTCAGCGTTTGGTGTTGTTGGGAATTTTGGTAGTTCTTAATATAATTAATTAATAAAATACTTTTTTAATTAATCATTTCATACATAAATTTTATTAGTATCTGATTTTTGAAATTTTAAATTTTGTTTCCTAATTTTGAAATGAGTCATAGTTAAATTCTTAGATATGAATTTCTCGCAAAACGAAGTTTTAATTGTTATTGCTTAAATATCCAAATACACTTATTTCTAATGCCATTATTTTGTTCTCCACAATGAGATCGGTTAGCTACGTTATTATAAGTACTTTTTATCAAAATGAAGCCATCTAAAGGGTATATTCAATTAAAACTTATAATTATTTTTTGGGATTTAAAAAGTTTACGGGTATTCAATATACACCCCCAAGAAGAAATATGAACAAATCAAATAATTAGAACAAACTGAAATTGTCTCCCTTTTAGTAAATCGTCTTTATGTTGTTTAAACATCTCACGAATGACTACGAGGTTTGGGAGAAATGCCTCAATTAAAGAGTATCGAATTGCTATTTTCGTCCTGAACAAATGAATTGCCGCCAGAGAATCTTGACCTGTAATACCCTAGAATCATGAGTAATTTTTTTTTTTAATCATAGATAAATTATCTATTCGTATATTCATTTTTTTTATGACCGCGGGTGTTCGAGTCAGTTTACGCGCACTTATGAGATCCTAAAGTTTACAGTCGGGTACTCACCTTAGTGGCTCTGAAGGAATTCGAATTGGTGATCATTGAGGAACAAACCCAATGTCTAACTACTAAACTACCCTTCTAAGTTTGTATATTCATATTGAAAAATATTAATACATGTAACTATGCCCTCGTTTAACTCCCATTAATTTTCATTCCATTCCATTACATTTCATTTCATTTCTCTCTCTCCTATTTTCAATTACACAATTTTTATAAAATAATATTATGCGTAAATCTAAAACTTTTCATTCTTTTTCAACTACTTATTTTTTTAAAAAAATACTATTACACTCATTTTCATTTCCAAAAAATGGGTGGCAAAATGGGGCTAAAATAATCTTAGCCCTTGTTTCGCGGATATTAAAATTTTTTATTAGATTTTGATAAAATTTAATGAAATTTAAAGTTAAAAAATTATGTATTCCATCAAATATATAATTAAAATTAATTATTAACTTTGACTTTGATAAAACTTTGATTTCCATTTTTATCAAAATACATTTTTTCTCTCTTATTTTTACCCATACATTCTTTATAAAAACTTTTTCTCATTTTTCATTCACACAATGTCCATCAATTTACCGTTTTAAAATTCATTTTTCCATAAAAATTGGTATAAAAAACCCTGTTAGATTATAATTTCCGTCGAACATCTCTCTAAGTCTCTGTTTGGCCCCAATTAAATTCTATTCAATTTTTTTCTATCATATTTTCAACCACACAAATTTTCATAAAATAATATTAAGTCGAATTTTTTTCTTTTTCAACACACATTTTCTAAAAAAATACTATTTTCCTCATTTTCATTTTAAAAAAATAGTAGCCAGATGGGGCTAAGTTAGTCAATGAAGTTAAAATTAATTTTTTACTTTAATTAAAAAAAAAATAAAAATAAAATAAACCTGGTCCGGGTCTTGACTCTAACCCGTTCAGCGGACAAGTGAGGATCACAGCGAAGAACTTCCCCTTGAAGATTCTGTGTCCGAGCGCAATATTTGCTTTCTCTGAGGCGATAATTACTAGGTTCTTCCATTTCTGTTTAATTCCGTTCACTTTCTCGTGCGTGGTAATTTTTTTTTTTTAAAAATTTTTAAACTGTGGTGTGCTATATAAATGTGTTTATGTACTAATATAATCGAAGAATTGAAAACAGCAATTAATTTGTATATTTCTCTTTTTTTTTTTATTTTTATAGCCAGGGTTGGAGCTGAGCAGCTAGCGGTTCGTTTATCTGCAGCTCTTATGTATATATAATTGTATTTTATTTTTATTTTTTTTGTAAAGAACAATTATTTAATAATGAGGGACACTATTTTTGTATCGGTTTACAGTTCTATTAAATGTTCCATTTCCAATTTTTTATTTTTACCTTTTGACTTTAATTTTTCTCCAACTTTGCTTTGCAAAATGCAACTCTTTCCGCAAGGGTACAGTGCCAGTTTTGCAACATTTGGTCTATTTGTATTTTTATACAATCATCATTGCTTAGTCATTATTTTTAACTTCTAGTTGTGTGTCCAGGTATTTATATCCATTTAGTAATTTGTTTCCTTAACTTACTGCACTTTTCTACATGTTCTTGAATGTCTTGTAGATGGATTGTATGTCGCTTAATGCACTTCTCTTAGTGTATATAAGCAAGTTAATTTTATTTTTCTTGCTCAAAATTTGTGACAGCAAAATTTGGAAAAATTTGTAGACCGAGGTTGGATTGGATGAGTGCAGGGTCTTGATCACCTGGAATGATTTGTAAGGGTCTTTTGGTTTGATGTAAGCAATAATGGAGAACTTAGCTCAGTTGGAAGTGTTGTGTGAAAGGCTTTACAATTCACAAGACTCTGCAGAACGAACTCATGCAGAAAACACACTGAAATGCTTTTCGACAAACATTGATTATATTTCGCAGTGTCAGTATATCCTGGATAATGCTTTGACTCCATATGCATTGATGTTGGCTAGTTCAAGCTTGTTGAAGCAAGTGACCGAGCATAGTCTCTCCTTGCAGCTCCGCCTTGATATCCGTAATCTACTGTCTCATTCACATTTTTGAGTGCAATGTTATGCTAATAAAATTGCTTATTCTGTTATATATTTGTTTGTTTGGCTTCATTTAATCTCTATTGTTAGCGTGAGCATGATTTGAATTTAGTTATTCACTATTTTCTGTGTGCTTGATCACACCAGCAACATTAAAAGCACAACCTTGGTGTAAGAGAACCAACTAATGTTTGTCTATATTTTTACATGTTCTTTAATGATCCTTATAAATTGTTTTGGACTTTCTTTGAAGGAAATTACCTTGTAAACTATCTAGCAAAAAGAGGTCCAGAGTTGCAGCCATTTGTGATTGGATCTCTAGTTCAGCTTCTATGTCGAATTACCAAATTTGGATGGTTTGATGACGATAGATTTAGAGATCTGGTTAAAGAGTCGATTAACTTTTTAAATCAGGTAATATATTTTTATGCATGATGAAATAATGTTATGCTGATGCAAAATTTCTGCATCCTTGGAAGTAGCCATCTGTGTGCATATGTTGTCTGGCCCTTGTTATTCTCATGCAGTCTATCTTCTTAATGCTTGGACTAGACCTAACCCCACTGATAGTACCAATAGGTCACGACCTGATATGATCCGGGCTAAGCGCCAAATTCTCAATTATTTGACGATTGTTGGAGGTCGATTAATACCAAGATTTAAGCTCATTTGGGGGTTAAAAAGGGTTGATAAAGATGGAAAATCTCATGATCGAGCTTTGGAATTCAAAGCGTGGGAATTAACGTGCAATGTAACAAGTTCCATGATTGGCGGGAAGAGACAAAATGTAAACTCGGGTTTGATCACAGCTAGTTACTGTCCAAAGTTCACGGACTGCATCTTGTTGTCTAAGGCTTTGTATGGCTGTTGTGCAGCGACTAATAACAAGTTATTCGAAGCAAGGTTAAGCCTTCGGTTTAGCAACGATGGAAAATACTCGTTACTGGAAATACTATGAGTTTTAACTTGTGTCATTTAGGAAGGAAACCTAGGTTAACTGAGTACTTATTTAAGTATTACAGTTGGCAGGCACGTATTATTAATATTATATTTTGATAGTCCAAACTTAGAAGGCATATTATACGATGCATTCTCTAAAATGAATTTACAATAGATATGTGATGAATTTTTGAAATTTATTTTTGAACCTGACTTGGTTACTTGATTATTCTGATGTTGAGTTTTACGAACTGGTTGTTTATGTGAAATCAAACAAGTAGAAAATTTGCAGAATATACCTAGCACAGTTTGCACAATCTTCAGTTAACTACTATGAAAAGCTTGGTTTCATCTTGCTATTCTATTATGAATTCTTAAGCAGAAGCAATTAATGACCTTTGGTGATGCATAGTTTTAGGGTGTACTCAAAGTCAGAAATGATGGGCGGAAGTGCGCACTAATATTTTTAGGACCGTGCTACACGTACATAATGGTTTACTTAACCGTTTACACTCTAATCACATCATCAAGGTGGGGACCATGGATCGGCATTATTAAATACACGCGGGCCCGCGTGTTTGTGAGAGGGGGTAAACGCTTCGGTAAACCCCCCTCGGTACAAAGAGAATAATCCATATTTTTATATCAATCTAAAGCCTTTGAGAATCCAAATGACTTGAACGAAGTACAGATCTTTATATTTTGTAAATGAATGGAGTAACAACTAACAAATATTTAATAAACAAAAAATGTATGAATAAAACTATGAGCACGTAATGCTCGCAATACATGACATACATAAAGAGGCATCATTAGGCTGGTAAAATGAAAATGGTCAATGAAGCATGAAAATGGAAAATGTAATCAACTTCTTAAAATGTAACCCATTATTTAAAATTATGCAAGATTACATGTATTTACGATGATTATTATCAAATGTTGACATCGTCTTAAAATACCTGCCATTTTACTAAAAGATAAATATTTGGGCAATATCTCGATGTATTTCTTGGAAGGGGAAAAAATATATTCACTTAATCGAAAGTACTGGATTTATTTAGTGGGAAAAAATTGATCAAATTTTTTAAAAATTCGATGAAATTATACCTTTTTTTCTACCAAGAGATTGTTGGCAATTAAGGGGCTTTCTTATAAGCCTTCGGGCTGCACGAATTGTTTGGACCAAAATTTACACAATTATGTTTGAGCAACTTATAGTCATTGATGAAATCACGATTTTTAGGGATTATTTATTTCCATAGTTAGAGTTGTAATTAAAGGATTGATTGATTATTGTAATCTTTAGATTTGGTAGGCAATTATTTCTTTCCTTTTTTTTTCCCTTCTTTGTACTATAAAAGGGACGATGTATAGCTCATATTCAATAAGAAGAAATTTATAATCTTTCTCTTCAGTCATCTTTGTCATCTTCGTTGTTTTTATATTGGAGAAGCCTAGCATGTATTTTTGGATGTATTGTCGGATGATTCTTTACAATGCCAAACAAGTTATCATTGCTATCGTATTAATTCTTTTAATCATCATTACCACCATCTCTATATCTCCTTTAGAAAGAGAAAAGTTGTCATTAGTCGATTCCACATTTTACCTTTAAACCCGCTTTACCATCGAAAACATATCTAAAGCAGGGTAAGTAAACAAAAAATAGATACTGTAAATAGGAATATCTGAATCTAATGGACTTTGCACGATGAAGCTCGCTAAGAAAAAGAGAATTTTTATCTTATTTGTGTTGTGCATCTGTGCATGTCTGTTTTTGCCAGTCCTGTAGTTATACTTTTGAGTATCCTTTGGATTTCTATTAGGTGCTTTCTATAAATATTTTTGAAAACCTTTTTCCCCTTTTGTTTTTATGTTTTTGTTTTTGTTTTTTTTTTTTTTTTTTCCATGGGAAGATTGTAATATATTAATTTCTTTTTGGATGAATTAGCATTTTTAGGTTCAGTGATGGGCATTCTTATCTTTTATATATGAGCGCTTGAGTTTACAAGTGGACATGTTCATTCTTTTGGGCTTTATACAACTTCTATTTAAAGCGTCACTATTATTACGCTCTGTTTTCTTCTTGTAGATGTTGGCATGCTAATGCTTGCACATTCTTTCTGATAATGTTTTTATTTATCAGGCAACAACAGATCACTATGCTATTGGTTTAAAGCTATTAAATCAGCTTGTCTGTGAGATGAATCAGGTTGGTCTCTTTTAATACTCAATGAAGTTTTTATTTAGCCCCTGTTTGACAACCATTAGAACAAAACTCCTTTTTTGTCAAACTCATTTTCACAACACATTCTGATAATAAATTATTCTACGTGTAAACCCAAAACTTTTTCTTACTTTTTAACCATACATTTTCCAAAAAAATCACTATCCCAAAACTCATTTTCCCCAAAAAACTCTTTTTAATGGTTGTCAAACGGGGGCTTTGGGAGAATCAGAAACTGAATGTCATACATGTACTAAATGGGCAACTTGAGAAATCTGGTTATTATGCTAATCAACAATAAACCCCGTGAAATCACAATGGCATTGTAGTTTTTTCACCTGAGAGCTAGAATGGTCTCATACTTCTGTCTCTCCCCCATTTCTCTTCTTAAGCTTCTCTTTATCTAAACCTTACTTGATGCCTTTTGACTGTCTACGTTCAGCCAAATCCTGGATCGCCTTCAACACATCATAGAAGGATTGCCTGCTCCTTTAGGGATCAATCTCTCTTTCAAATTTTCCAGATATCTCTAACTTCATTGCATCAACTGAAAAATGATGGTACTGTGTTGGCTTTTGTTCTCATTCTGCTACACTGCTAGCTTATTGTGTTAATATGTATACTTTTGGCTCTGAGTTTGATAGTTACTGGTTTAACATATGCAATGCAGCTATTGATCGCTTGCGAGAATTGGCACTATCTCTTTCTCTGAAATGTTTGTCATTTGATTTTGTTGGGACATCAATTGATGAAAGTTCTGAAGAGTTTGGTACTGTTCAGGTATGACTTGTTTGATTAACAAACGTGTTATGGAGAGGTAAAGATATGAACAAACTGTCCGTATAAACATGTTATGCAGAGATAAAGATATAAACTATCTATCTGTTCTTATGTTAGTTTTTCAAAAGTTAAACACACTATACATTAAGCATAAAGAAACATTTTGTTTTCTTAACATCAAGAGAAGTTGGTTAGTATATTCTTTCTGCAAATTGTTGACATAGACGAACCTGCTATAATTTCACAGATTCCATCTCCTTGGAAGCCGGTCGTAGAGGATTTTTCTACACTACAGATATTTTTTGATTATTATGCACTCACAAAGCCACCTATGTCAAAGGAGGTTCGTTTATTTCATATTCTTTGTAAGCATATTTATAGTCTTGGACTCGTAATTTTGTATTGAATTTGCTTCTCTCAGTACTTCATTTAATTGACTTTTATTAGCAAATGTTAAAATTCATGTATAGGGAAGTGCTATCTCTTGACTATGTTAGTGAGCTGGCATGTGTGGGACCTTCAAATATGTTGGGTGGCGCATTAGATGGTTGGTGTAGTCTGCATTGATCCAAAAATATAGGCCAGCCATTAGAAAAGGGATTTAAAAAATTGAGCAACTAGTGATTGACAAGAGGGAACAAGCTCTGTGCTAGTTCACTTTATTTTTGAAATTTTATAGACTTCATCTCTCCTCATTCTGTTAGTTGTTTCTATGAAGTTTCCGAAGTCACAATGCTTGGCAGTTTTTAAGGGCTTCAAGGAATGCTACTGGGTATTACTACTTGGAAACATATTGTTTTAGGGGGACACGATCCTTCTTGTTCCAACTCTATTATTGATTTCAATGTTCCAAATGGAAAAATATGGTTCTGTATTTCTTGTACAGATTCTAAAATTGACTGCTATTTTATATGTTGTGCACGCTCTCTTAAGTATGTTAAATTACCTAATATCACTATCATGTACTTGATATTCTTAAGGACACTGCATGACATATGACATTTGGCTATGTTCCTAATTTTTATTTTATTTATTTTTTAAAGTCACTGGAGTGCTTGGTGAGGTTAGCTTCTGTGAGACGCTCTCTGTTCACAAATGATGCTGCCCGTTCTAAGTTTTTGGATCATCTAATGTCTGGGACCAAAGAAATTTTACGAACAGGGCAAGGTATGTGGGCCACTATTTGTTTCAAAGTTCTTCTGACTGTAACGTTGTATATTTAATTTTGTTTATTTACGTTTTCCTTTCTGCCACACCCAAGTCATTTCCTTTATAAATAATGTGTTGGGACTGGAATCAGGTCTTGCCGATCATGATAACTACCATGAGTTTTGTCGTCTCCTGGGACGCTTCAAAGTTAATTATCAGGTATTCAATTCATATTCTTCTGACATGTTGCCTGCCATTTCTGCATGCTACTGTTATGTTTGGTAGTCTATTAAATCTTCATTATTATTGCTTCTCGTGCATATATATTTACAAGTTAAGATGTGCTAAGTTATTTGATATTTAGTAAGCATAAGTTTGGTATTATTATTATTTTTTTAATAAATTTAATGTTTGAAATATGCTTTTACCTTTTTTGTTCTTGTACAGATTGTTTGCCTGTTGGTTCCTTTCTTATTGTTCCTTTCACAGATTTACAGAAGGGAGGAGAGGTCTCTTTGGTTGTTTGGAATTTCTTAGTGAATAACATCAGCTTGTTTTTCATTCTATCTCATTCGTAATGGGCATATGGGCTCTTGCATTTATAATAAATAGTGATGAGGAGAACAACCCACATATGATGTAGGAAAAATCATGCATACTACTATAAGGAATTCCTATTACACTAATGAAATCTTACAACAGTTTTAGAATAAAAACAATACAGAGTTCTAACACTGCCCTCTGGCTTGAGCATATATGTTTAGTGCTCCAAGTTTGTTACAAATAAATTGTACAAACAAACATCCTAAGGATTTTGTTAGCAAATTTGCCAACCTTTTTTTGGGAATTGATTTAATGGATCTAGTACAAATGTTTTCCTTGAAAAGCTATTCATGGATTTAAATATGTGAAAATTGAAGCCATGGTAACAAACCTTTCATTTGTACCACCGTGGGTACCAAACTATTAAAAAATTTGCAACTCAAGTCCAAAATGATGGTTTTCGTCAATTTGACCACAAAATTGTCAGTTGACTCCCAAAATAAGAAAACTTTATTAATTTCCTCGAATAAGGCAGGGGCATTTTTGACAAATCGCATTTCTCCCCTTAAATTAAAAATTTAAAAACAAAAAATAAAATTTCAACCCATCCTCATCTCCTTCTCCAAAATCAAAACCACTCTACCTAACCGCCACTACTGGCATCTAGCACTACCCACCCAACGCCGACATCATCACTACCTAAATCGAAGTTCAACTCCAAACACGTCTGATTCCCCTTGCCACTTGGTAACCTTTGTGAATATTATTGAATCCCGGCTCGAAGAAAAGATCCTCCACTCCATTCGATTGCTCATCCCCTTCTTTTGCTTCTGGCTTCTATTGCTACTTTTTCGATTCCCATTCGCCTCAAATTTCTCCATTATTCTCTTTTTTGCCATCAAAGTTCAACACCCACAACTCATAAACTCTAAAAGTGTGGCGGTGTTGTTGATTTTTATGAAGAGAATAGGAAAATCGATGGTTACAGTTAATGAAAATGAAAGCTGGGTCTGATTTAATCCAGGCTATTTAGCAAGATTACGTTGATGAGAAGGTTGGATTTTTGAGACATTTGTGCAGCATTCATTTGTATATATATATGTGTGTGAGTGTATATGTATATACATACATACATACATATATATATATATATATAAATACACACATATATATACACATATATATATGTATATATATGTGTATATATGTGTGTGTATATATATGTGTGTGTGTATATATATATATATATATGTGTGTGTGTGTGTGTGTGTGTGTGTGTATATATATATATGTATTTATATAGCTTTGACACGCAACAACCCATATACCAATGTGGACAACCTATTAGTAATAGTTGACTTGCTTCAAATTGCAAGCCATTTGCCTTCCCATAAATTGTTCGTTTGACGAAGCACAAGGGGAGTAGCGGCAGTGGTGGTGGAACCAGATCAAACAACATTAAAGGTGTTAATAATTGTTGTTTTCAACTCTGTAAAATTCCTTTCAAAACTCTGATTTACGTTGATATCTTTCTGGGACTTCTTCTGTTGACTTTGGTGAATTAGTTGTGGTCTATTTGTGGTGGAAATGATTTTGGATTGTGACGGTAGTGGTGTTAGTGGGTCCCTCTTTTTCTGGTATAGTAATGGCTTGGGGTGGCTATGGGTGGTGGCGATTGGATGGAGTGATTTAGGTTTTGAGCTTGAGTGGTTGAAGAAGAAGGAGATGGGGGGATGGGTTGTGGTTTTGCTTTTATTTTTTTAATTTTTAATTTAATAAGAGAAATGTGGTTTGTGAAAAAAGTCCCTACCTTATTTGGTGAAAATGATTAAGTTTTAAATTTTGGGAGTCAATTGACGATTTGTGGTCAAATTGACGAAAACTGTCATTTTGGACTTGAGGTGCGAGTTTTTTAAAAGTTTGGTACCCACATTGGCACAAAGAAAGATTTGGGCAAAATCTGCTTTTAAAAGAAAGGTTTGGTACGTGGCTGCAGTTTTCCATTTATATATCAATATATATGCTTTTGAACGCCATGCTACACGAATTGCAAAATTGTTATCACAAAATAAATTCTTAGACAGAAGAAATGAAAGCCCAAATTCTATAGCATGTTCTTCTACCATAACAACAACTCACTATTGATATAACTCAGTACTGGACTTCTTGAGCGTTCACTTTGATTTCATCAGTTTCTAAAACATTGGTTCTGTTTGGTGGATTTGGTTGTAAAAATTCTGATTATTGCTTTGCTAGTGATGCACGTGTGATCTACTTGCTGGTGCTGTATAGATTTATTGCTTAACTAGAGTGGGAAGCTAATTTAGATAAATAAACCATAGAAAACTTGTAAGTAGTCTTTGACTGGGAAATTCTGTTTACTATGAAAGTTATAATCTCCATTAAGAAAGAACAGGGATTTCTGCTGAAAAAATGTGGTAAACCATTAATGCCAATCTGCTTAATATACAAATCTGAAACTGAGAAATGAAGGAAAAAATGGACATAGCTGCAAAATTGTTTAGTGGACGTCGTATACTTTGTAATGCAGTGTCAGTGCTGACCTGCTGTGTCAATCCATATGATAACTGATGTTGGATTATCATTCTGCCAACAGATGTAAGATAACTATGAAAAGGAGAGTAGCATGTAGATTCAGGATTGACAGGACGAAAAATTAAGATTGGTTCCTTCCATTCCTTTTGCAAAAAACATGCAGGGAAACAAAATTCAGGGAGAAAAATGGTATAGCTCTGAATGAGTTGAGAATGCTATTAGAAAAAAGTTGAGAATTCTCTTTTGGTGGTCAAGAGAATCTTAGTGTTTTTACCATTATTCCTCTCCCTTTGCTCTTTCATTCATTGTTTACGCTACTTGAACATATTCTTTTATTTTATTATGTAGAATGCCATACTTCAATGCATATACACATTTCTGTGTTCTTTTCGTAATTTTCTACCCCCGGGTCGTGCTTCTCTTGGGAGTTTTGATACAAAGTAGCTTCCACCCCATATTAGTCTTTCGTTTTGTCTGAATAACTCCTGTATGTTCTAGTCAATGCTATCATTATTAAGTATGACTATCTGCGAGATGAGTAAATTTGACTATGTGATGCAGCTGTCAGAACTTGTGACTATGGAAGGCTACGTTGATTGGATACGTTTAGTTGCAGAATTCACGTCAAAATCTCTGCAATCCTGGCAGGTATGTGGTTGTGAAGAAACTTTAACTGATTTTCATAATTGTTTGCACAATGTCCTTTAGCTTCAGCCTGCAAGGACCTTGATGCGGCGTTTGAATCTGAAGATGCTTTAAAATTTCGCTTAAGTTTGTGTCTTCTTTCAGTGGGCCAGCAGCAGTGTGTATTACCTTTTGGGGCTGTGGTCTAGGTTGGTGAGTTCTGTACCGTATCTGAAAGGTGATGCACCAAGCTTGCTCGATGAATTCGTGCCAAAAATTACTGAAGGTTTTATCGTGTCAAGATTGGATTCTGTGCAGGTATAGTTCTGGCATATATAACTAGACTCTGAATAAGTTTCTGGCAACCATATTTCCTCTTGTTTCAACTTGTCATTATAGGCTGGGCTACCTGATGATATTTCGGAGCATCCACTGGACAATGTTGACCTCCTTCAAGATCAGCTGGATTCTTTTCCATATCTTTGCAGATTCCAGGTTGCATTTAGACATGACTTTTAATTTTTCTGATAGTGTTACTTCTTTATACTTCTTTTCTTCTCTTTTTTCCCCTAATCAACTTTCCTTTTCCTTTTGACCTATATAAATGCTTATTATTTCAGTATGAAAGCAGTAGCATGTTTATTATAAATATCCTGGAGCCCGTCTTACAAGTATATGTGGTATGATGAATATTCAATCAAAAACTGATACATTTTCAGCTACATTCCTCCTGACCTCCCAAACCTTCTGACAAATCTTTGGTCTTTTTTTCATTCTCTTGCTTAATAGGAAAAAGGTCAGCTCCAGACAAGTGATAATGGCGAACTTTCTGTGGTTGAAGCCAAGCTTGCTTGGATTGTACATATAATTGCTGCTATCTTAAAAACAAAGCAGTCTGTTGGGTGCAGGTGAACATAATGTTTTGATTTTCTTCCCAGTTATGTACACCTCAAATAATTTTGTGTTATACTAATGATATCATGTCTGTCTATCATGCAGTGTGGAATCACAAGAAGTAATTGATGCAGAACTTTCAGCCCGTGTTTTACGATTAGTAAATGTTGCTGATAGTGGGGTACACAGTCAGGTAGACCAACAGGAGAAGATAACCTTTAATTTGAGATAGCTTTGAAACTTTTAATGGAAATAAGTTCCATGATTTCTAATGCTCTTCGCCTCTCCTTTTTTTTCACTTCTATTTGTATATCGCATATATTTGATAACTTTTCGAAGTGTTCAGCCCACTCCATCCTAGTAAACATCTCACAGACTGTGGTGTTTCTTCCTGGAATTTAACTTTTAGCTATAATTTTCTCTCAAGATTCTGTGAAGCCCAAACATTGTTCTATCTTTGTGAAATCATTTTCTTGGCATACTCTCTCTCTTGTTGCGAGTATTTTTCACATTTTAACATTAGGTAACAAAAAAGTGAGAATTTTTTTTATGTTTTTCTTATAGGACATCACTGCTTCTTTAGTAGATTGTATCTGAAAAAAGTTCCCTTAATATGTTTAGTGGAATGACTGAAGTGAACTTATTCAAGTATGGCTGATTTGCAGAGGTATGGCGAATTAAGTAAGCAAAGACTTGATCGTGCAATTCTCACGTTTTTCCAGCATCTCAGAAAGTCTTATGTTGGTGACCAGGCTATGCATTCATCAAAGGTGATATTTTTCTTCTCATTAAAGAGAGATCGATTTGTTATGCAAACCTTGAACCTCTCTCTTTGATTGCAGCAGTTGTATACCCGATTATCGGAACTTCTTGGGCTCCATGATCACCTTTTATTATTAGATTTTATCGTTCGAAAAATTGCTACAAACCTCAAGTGCTACACAATGGTGATGATTCTACTCTTGCATCGTTTTTTTGATATTGTTTGGGGGATTTTTATTATCTCTATTTGTTTCTACATGCAGAGTGAGGAAGTTATTGATCATACTTTAAGTCTGTTCTTGGAGCTGGCATCTGGGTTTGTTACCTTTCATAGTCTTTTGAAGAATCTAATCAGGTTAAT
>NC_036252.1:1890734-1896842 GCF_002742605.1 Olea europaea var. sylvestris
ATATATATTTTAGTCCAGTTTTTTCATTTCTTGCCTTATTACTTATACCAGACTAAAATATCTCGAAGTCATATTAATAATGTCCAATCGTTTCTCAGTGTGCATCTGCAATTGATAATTTGGCTGCCTTCTATTTCCACAACATTACCATGGGTGAGGCCCCAACTTCACCAGCTGCAATAAATTTTGCTAGTCACATTGCAGAATGCCCAAGTTTGCTCCCAGAAGTGAGTAGTGAATTCTTTTTTTACTAGACCTTTGTCTTGTGGCATTAGTTCTCATGTTCTGTGAGGACCATCCAATTTTTCACACTGATAGTGAGTACATAGTTTAAGATATTTGCTCCACTTGTTCTGTTTCATATTGATAATTGTTTACCCTAACTGCAGCTACTAAAAACTTGTTGCCAAAAATTTTCCAAGAAAATGGTGTAGGAAACTTGATTTGGTTTGCATTAAGATAAAAACACAATGGTTTTCTATGGCATGGGATCTTTATCCTACACTGAAATTGATGCTTAGTCATGGGTATATTTAGTATGTTGATGTTTAAGGATAATCCTTTTCTTGTCATTTGGCAAATCGTCAAATATGGATCAACACACTATATTGTTCACCATGTGAATCTGTTTAACCCCAACTGAATTGCTCATACATTTTTCCCTGGAAAATATTTCATGAATGAGTCTCACAGGCATGCATATAATATTTCCACTCACTCTCTCTCTCTCTCTCTCACACACACACGCGCGCGCACACACATGCGCGTGCGAACTGTAGCTAAACAAATTAGTTCCCAATAAAACTAAGATCTTATTGAGAATGACGTAATTATTACTTGTAAACTGGAATTCATTTTTGTTAAAATTAAAATAAGCTTGGTTTTGTGCTTTTGATGCTGGAATCTGATTATTGCTCGCCTATCCAGATACTAAGAACTCTCTTTGAGATTGTTTTATTTGAGGATTGTGGAAATCAATGGAATCTTAGTAGGCCAATGCTGAGCTTGATACTCTTAAGTGAGCAGGTAATCAATGTCAGTCCACCCCACCCCCCACCCCCCCAAATGATCCATTCATTAGAACTACCTTTTTGTTGTGATCTGGAAGTTTGATTGTCAGGGGACTATTGTGCTAATTCCTGTTTTTCAAATTTGGCCTGATGTTTTATTTTTGAGATTTTCATCAGTGTTTACTAACTGTAATTCTACCTTTGTAACACTGCACTATTGGGATTATGTATTTTCAGCCTTTAGGTTTGTCAGTCTTCAAGTCTCTTTCCGTTGCCTGTCTTGTGTCTTATCTTTACTAAATGTGCATACATTATCATTTAAGTTCACATAAGGGTTAGACATCGTACGTCTATTACTCTGTTACTTATGAAGATCTAGAACATTCAATCATTCCATGATTGTAATTTAGTTATCATTCACGTCCTTGTGCTGTCTTCGTTGTGTTTTTGAATCTTACAGAATTCATACCTTAGAAATTTTCTTCTCATTTTCTTTAAATTAGCAATATGTGATTATTAACTGTAAGGCCATGACTTGTGCAGATGTATTCAGGCTTGAAGGCACATATATTGGCTTCACAGGTGAATTTTTATGCTTTTGCTGCTGTTGGTTAATCATTCACCACTTGTCTATGCTTGGCCACAACTGCATAATATTTGTTAGTTATCAAAATTTTTATTGCTTCTTCAGCTCATGAGACTGTTTGTCCATCCATATGATCTTATCTGAACCATGTTTGGGAGAGGCTAATTTCCTTGCCAATGGTTAGCATGTGAAAGAAGAGAACTTTTCTTAGGAAGTAACTGAATAATTTAATTTTGCTTCTTAATGTGTGTAGCTTTAATGATGAAATGAAAGGGAAAAAGACCATTCTAACCAAAATTAGGCTTTGGGAAGCAACAAGAATTTGAATCTTTATTTAGAGGGATATGCACTTATAGAAATTTCATTTTATCTACTAGTAAGGATATGGTCTCTAGAAGGGAGAGTAGTAAGGTAGTAAAGTCTCATAATTTGCTATCTTTATAATATTTCCTATTTTAGAGATGCACATTTAAACTTTGTGTGAGATTACTATCCTATACCATTCATCTGGAAATGTTGGTCCAAGCTATTGACGATTGGGTAAAATGATTCATTTTCTTTGCGTTTGTTATGATTCTTTATCTGGAGAGCATTTTCATTGGAACCCATATCCTTTTTAAAAAGAAACCATAGATAATTCTTCTTATAAAATTCTCATTAATGTGATTTAAGAATCTAGTTTCATATTTCTACTTTACCAATATTCTCCTTTATGATCAATATCTTTTGAAGCTCTTCTTGAACGATATATTTATGTGGGAAATCAAATGTTTGCTAAGGAATCCAAGACCAACCAATTTACTTAATCGAAGGAAATCAATTATTAACCTACAAGGCGGGTCTGCAATAAAATCGAAACATCAGCATGAATCTGTTAGACTTCAAGTCCCAATCATTATTATGCAATCTTTCATTTTGAGCAAGTAGAAACATGCTGTTTTAGCACGGTCCATTGATCCATTATTTTAATGCAATGGAGATATCAAAGTCGAATTATATTTCTTCCGTTGTTGCTGTGCATGTTCATAATGTGATGACATTTTGTGTCATCTTGCAGCCGGTAGATCAACATCAGCGCCTTTCGTTGTGTTTTGACAAATTAATGGCTGATGTTGTTCGAAGCCTGGATTCGAAGAACAGAGACAAGTTCACCCAAAATCTTACCGTATTTAGGCATGATTTCCGTGTCAAGTAAGTCCTAATTCGCTAACCACAAATGTGTTACATCACCAAGTTTATTATTTACAAAACCCCACGAACCTGAACCCCGCTTACAAATGTAGAAGTGAGCATGTGTTTTGACCGGGGTTATGCTGAATACAGTGAGTTCTTGACATTGTACATTCATTTTTTTTTTTTTTTAATAGAAGCAAAGAGTTAGGTGCGTGACATTGATTAATAGCCATCTAAATAGGGGTTTATCAGATGAAATTGATGTCGAGTTTGGTTGTGTATGGCCATGTAATTTTCTACATGTATAGACGAGTAATTCTCAGCTTCTTTTGGTTCAGAAATGAATTACCTGCATTCTTTTGTGGATAGCAGAAAATGGAAATTTCAAGATCAGCTGGATTATACAAATTATCAAACTTTATATAGTAAATTTTCATTTTTTGCGGTTACGGAAAAATTTCCAGGCGGCCGACCCGGCCCAAAATGGAAAACGAGGCAAGAATGGATAAATATATAAAATAATTAAGAGGGAGTGGAAAATGAAAGCCTTTTTATTTTATTTTTATTTTTATTTTTTAAATTATCGCACCACCTACACAATCTGCTGGGCAAGATGCCTAATATTTATAACGTTCTAATAATTAAAGGTTGAGATATTGTTGGTTAAGCAATTAATGTGATTTTTTTCAATAAAAATATTTTTACACGTGGATTAATAACTTTTTACTACTACTTCACTAGAGATCCACCCCCCCCCCCAAAAAAAATAAAAAAAAATTAAATAAATAGAAAAATTTACTATCCAAAATATTCATTTTCAAAAAATCTATATCGAACAGACTCATAATATGTTACTACGTATGATAACTTAGCGTGTTTTTATTGTAGCATGTTTGATTTTCACCTACAAAAAATCAATTAAAAGTATTTTTTGGAAAACATTGTAGAAAAATAACAAGTGAACATTATCATAGTCGTGTTTCAATATAATATTGAGTAATAGACAAGCACTAGTGACTAGTGTCACAATAATTGACGAGTAACGCGTTAAGGGGGATTTATATTCCGTGCCTTCATCATCTACTAAATATAGAATGATTAAAGTTTGAGAGTAGAGTTTAATAATGTGAGCAAGCACGGGTATTTCATGAGCAAAATACAGACATGCATACGTAACGTACACAACTTTTATACTATCACCAAAACCTCGTATGTGAAAGGGCAATGCAGAGGATAAATTGTCTCTTTGTCTAATTGTCTTGCATTGTGTTACGTCACTCTCTCTACAACTTGGAGTATGGACATGTTATGGTATGGCCCTATCAAAGTTTGACATAGGGTGGACATTAGTATAATGAATATGATATTTTTCATTTTTAATATTATCTAGTATAGTACAATCGACTCTATCAAATATATCGTTAAAAATGGATAAAAATACCGATTCAATTAAATATATGGTTAAATATAAAATTTGATCAACTTATAATATCAAAAAAGCTTTATAGAAGATGAACTTTATTAACTCAAATAGTTGCGAACTGCAGACAACAGTTACCTGTTTGGCGTATATTTTAATCTAAGTCAAAATCAAACAATCAAATATTAACTACTTTTTTCATGGATCCCACAACTTTTCAATCACGCATTTCAAAAACTTCTATTAATCCTTACCAAATACCCTCTTAATAAGTTAATATCCAAATCTAAAGAGAAAAAATACATAAATTAGTGTACATGTCTATGTTAGTCGATTATCAAACTCGCATCCATAGGAGGCGAATGGATGAACAAGTCATGGCTTTATAAGGACCATCAAGGGATTATTAGTCAGTCGTGACTTCTAAAACAACAGAATGGAATTGAATAATCCAAACCAAAATGTTTAGATCAATTAATTAAGACACTTTTCCTATGAAGACGAGAGCAAGAAGACTCAACATGGGACTTCGAAGTTTGTTTAACGGAACAAAAGATGAAACAAAACTCATATTATGATAACTTTATATGTCTCGGTCAGAAAAGTTTCCCAATGAATCTTTTTTCTTTCACAAGGTAGTATCTTATCGAAGGATGAGTAGATATGAATAAAGAAAAATTTCAACTGTTTCACTAAAAGAAATAAGCAATGACAAAAATACAAGATAGAGTGTCTCGTAAAAAAAAAAAAAAAAAGAAGAAAAAAGAAAAAAAATCCTCTATATTGCTCTAAGTATTATGTTGTTTTATAGGTTAGATATCAACCGTTTCACATGGACAGCGATGGATGCCTAAACAATTGTATTTCTTTCATTAAGGCTTGATTTGTTATTGTTATATTTGTTAAAATAATTATTTATTGATGTGCTGAATAAAGAATCAGTTGATGAAAGAATCATATAAGTGTTTGGTGAACTTTTGTTTCAAAATTATCGTATGATTCAAAATCATTTGCGCATTTGGTAAATAGAAGTGATTTATTACTGCACTTGTTGTTTATTATTATTATTATTATTATTTAAAAAATCTATTGAATCTAAAAAATTATAAAATTACAAAATAAAATCGTAATCTATATAGTAGCAAATATTTGAATACATTTAAATTGTCTTTTGTACATCAAACCTGCCACATTCGGTTTCTCAATTTCTTCATGTTCGTATAAGAAGAGAAAAAAAATATTAAATGAAGTTTAAATTATCTTTAATGTGAACTATGAAATGGAGAATGTTTTATTATTAGAATATTGTTAAAAATGTCATAAAATGAAGTACTTTAATTAACTAGAGTAGAAATGATTTCCTACCTGTGACAGGTAGGATAAAACATACCCATCGTTGATTTGGTGATGTCATGTTAGCAGTGAATCCTATAATTTTGAATAATGCTATTTAGTCCTATTGAGATTATAACATCAGTTTATGTGGTTTTAGATTATATGCTAAATGAAATGTGATTAATTTCGCTTATTATTTAACGTCATATTAGTATCGCATAGACTGAGATTATAATTCTAATAGGGCTAAATAGCATTATTCTATAATTTTGGACAATTCAACGTTGAAGTATAAAAAATTGTAGGCTCACGTAAACAGTGGACAAGATAATTCATAACTTCTACCCATCGTGGGTAGGTCACCATTTATGTTAACTAGAGTTCAAATTGGTATTGCAATAATTGATTTGCTTTTCAAAATCTGCTACTAAGTGTTACATGTTCTTCTATAATTACTTTAAAAAAAATAAATAAATTATGTAACGGTTCACACAACTTCTTATTCTTTGATAATTAGAAGTTAACATCTAAAATCAATTCTATTTGGGTCCTAAATAAGCTTATCAATAAAGAATAACTATAGT
>NC_036252.1:1897072-1903169 GCF_002742605.1 Olea europaea var. sylvestris
TAAACATGTTGCAAAAACTAAAAGAAAAAATTCAACTCAATAAATTTAAACAAAACAAAATAAATGTTAGAAACATACCATCTTTGCTTTTAAATTTTGCAAAAACTAGCACTCAAATTTGAATTATTATGAGATAGGTTCTTTCTAGCTTTCATCCACTTGAATAATATACATGTAATGGTATTTATATTTATACCATATATAACTTTGTGCACTACAATTTAATTTCGTTAAAGGTCCTTAACATTTGCTCATTATTACACTTACATTTTTTAATTTTTCCATCTCATTCTTGTCGTCATCATTCCATTAATTAACACATTTTATCTCTAATGATCATTTTTGTCCAAAAATTATGTCAATGTATTTTGAAATAAGACAAATATTTATTCACACTTTTGTATTTGTTTTTTTTTTTTTGTTTATTTGAAAATAAGAGGCACATAAGTCCTTTTACGTCCTCTTAACATAAATTTTTCCACGAAAATCACTATAATGAACAATGTGTACTACATAAAGGAAGGTTAATGATAAAAATGTAATGAAAAAATCAACATAAATACGAAAATAAGTAAAATTTATGAAGTTTTAATGCAATAAAAATATGGCGCACCTATAACAAATTATGGTAAATGTAGACCTGGGTCCGAAATTCACAAATTTAAATAGGTTTGAGATCAAAAACTTCATATTTGAAGGTTAGAGATCCATAACTATCCTGCTTGAAAGGGTGAGGACGCCAACTCCAATTTACTTGAAAAAAGTATTATTTCATGTACTTACAAGCATGATTCAAATTAAATTATTGGGGGTGAGTAATGCTATTTAACGCAATCGACATTACAATGCCAGTTTAGATGATAATAAATGTAATTAAATGAACTACATAATTTTACTTTTAATTGAACTTATTATATAATGTCACTTAAATTGATGTTTTAGCACAACTAATACTAAATGACATTATTCTTCTTCAAAACCTTTGAAAATATGGTCATTTTTAATGTAGATAGACCAAAACACCCTTTTGTAGAAATTTCATTAATTTTTGCAAATATGATCCTGAAATACCAAACCCCTATTCCCACTCCTATCATCACATCCACCACCGGCCGTTGACATTTACCAGAAATTTTCTTCAAGAAACAAACAACCACCCGACGTTGCTTACGTCGACATCAACCACAATCGTCTTCAACAAATCAACAATAATCACTCATCTCTACAATATTAAAATAAGGCTTCGTTTCTACAAGTTTTTTTAACCTTCCCGAACTTTCCGATCGATCCCCAGCCCAACTAAATCACCGTAAAACTCCTATTATCGCCAATCAAATGTTTTAAATCTTTTAGACATCTAAATGTTTTCCGTTCCTTACAGATTTTATGACGATAATAGGATCAATACAAATTTAAAACATTTGCATAAAAATACTGCGAAAGTGTCTAAAAGATCTTATATCCTGGTAGAGAAACCGTAGAATTTGGATAAAATTTAAGGGCATTTTTGTCTATTTCTCAAAAAATGGCTATTGATCCACTAGTCATAAAATATGAACAGTGCTGCATGTACAAACAGACCCCTATCAGTCAATACGCATGGAGGGCCTTGACGTAATTTTATTTTTTTAACATGTGGGCCCGCCCCTACAGTGTGGGGTCGGTAAGACCCCGTAGGTTCAGGGCATTTTCCCATAACACATTGGCCGTTCTACAAAATGCATCTTTAAAAATAAAAGTTTTATCCATATTAATTTAAATCTCTTAGAAATAGAGTGGGAAAAAGAGAAAAAAGATAAAATAACAATAACAGAAATAAAAGGCGTTAATGCCGTGAGCGTCATCCTGGGGTCACACTTGCGTGAGCTCTGAATTGCAAATATGGTCCATTCCCCCGCTTTCACACACAAATGCACGCACTTCTATATAGATATATATCGAATTGTGTATACGTCTATGTTTCTGCGCATATACGTATCTCTGTGTGTATATATGGACTGTAATCATTCCCCTCCGTTTCAATTCCTCATCCGATTTCCATATTTCCTGCACATCTTGATTTTTAGCTCCTTTTCTGGTTATTGAATTCTGCCTAATCCAGGTAATTCCACTATATTCATTTTGATTTCGTCTCTGGAAAATTAAGAAAAGCATGTAATTGAAAGAGATAGGATTTTTTGCTTGTTTTTGTTTTATAATATAAATGGAAGGCTTTATGACTCAGTCGACAGATAATTAAGGAGAATAATTGCTATTCTTCATTAATTTCCCTTTTCGTTTATTTGTTAATTTCAATTCGTATCGTAACTTTAATTAATGAAACAATAGTATTGTAGCTCTTTGGGAACCTTCTAAATTTGGTAAATTGATTTAATTGTTGTGCTAATCGTAGGCAAGGGTAATTTAAGTACGGATTTTAATGGGTTATTGTTGTGAGAAGGGCGTTTCTTTCATATTTATTTTTTAGTGATAGGGGTATGTGGGTGATCATGATGATGATGATAGCATTTATTCAAAAATTTGCTGGCCTTTTCTTTTGTTTTTTTCTTGCTCCTGCATGTCTTTTTCGCAGAATTTTTCTGTATCCTAATTGTTTTGTTTATTAATGTTATATCTCTGAGACTCGAAGTATATCATATTCACAAAAAAATGCGATTGGCATGTTGACCATTATAGTTTCAGGGTTTTTAAATATTGAGCGTGATTTCCATTTAATCAAGTGGATCAGTAATTTATGTTGGTTTTTCAGCATGTGCAGTTTGTTAAAGATACTCCCAATTCCTTTTAGCCTTTGAGCTATTGTTTAGTTGGAGTTTGAGAAGTAAAAATTTGATCTTGGTCATAAAGATGAGCTGCAGCATCAGCAATGAACTGTCTGCTGATTCAGCTTTGTTTGATGAAGGTGGCAGTTATGGAGGGAGCTCAAATGTTGGAGTTGTTCAGAAGAAAGGGCCATGGACCTCGGCAGAAGATGCAATTTTGGTGGACTATGTGAAGAAGCACGGAGAAGGTAACTGGAATGCTGTCCAAAAACACTCAGGGCTTTCCCGGTGTGGTAAAAGCTGCCGTCTGCGATGGGCTAATCATCTGAGGCCAAATTTGAAGAAAGGTGCATTTACTCCAGAGGAAGAGAGATTAATCATTGAGCTCCATGCTAAGATGGGTAACAAATGGGCTCGAATGGCTGCACATGTGAGTTGCTCTTACTTGTAATATGTTAGATTACAATTTATATAATATCCCGATGAGGATCTAAAGAATTAAGTTTATCTATATATAGAAACACAACTGCAATATAAGTTATTGTAGTATGTGAGTGGAATTGATTTAGAGTTGATGTTGTGGAAATGTTGCCAAATGAGTTCTAGAAAAAGATGCTAAGTTACATATGTTATATTTGAATATTCTATCATTTAGTATGGAACTGGGTAAAGTGAAACAATTCAGTAACTTATGGCTAAAAACCAACATAATCTCTTGAAGATTTAATTTATTGTAGATCTTGTGTGTGAATTTCTGTATGGAGTATCGTCCATCTCTCTTGGGCACCTAAACTTTTACCCTTGCTCCTCTCGTCCCTCCCTACATACCTGAAGACAAAAAAAGAAAAAAAAAAAAAAAATGGAAAAAACACTTATCAATGAAAGGAAAGAATCATTTAGAAGTTTTGAAAGCAATGGAGTGAAGAAGCCAATCTTATTTGCAAACTAGAGATGCTAGATTGCTAATATGAATTATAGATAAACTATGCCTTATAAAACGGTTTGGTATCTGACTGACAATAATATCCTCAGAGGGCATCTGACAAGAAAAAAAATTGGTAACACTGAGGTATATTTCACCATGAAATTCAATGTCAATTCCTTGTGCAGGCATTATTGTCCGCTGGATTTTTTATTGTCTCCTAACAGGGTAGAAATGACTACAATAAATTACTGGCACAAAAAAGTTTCAGAAAACTGCAAATTGCTACTTCCATATTCGTTAAACCTGATTGTGGAATTTAATCATATAAATACTGTTTATTGTGTCTTGAGATTTATGATGCAACTTCAGATTGTTGCTAAGTTGTAAGCATAAATTGTTCAATCTGAATTTTGTAACACTGGGCATCTTTTTCTCTCCAGTTGCCTGGACGTACAGACAATGAGATAAAGAACTACTGGAATACTCGAATCAAAAGACATCAACGTGTTGGCTTACCATTATATCCTTCTGATTTTTGCTTGCAAGCAATTCGGGAGAATCAACAAAATCTAAATGCACCTGGAATACCTGGTGGAGATACAGGATGTCAAAATCTCTTGCAAAGTAATGGTTGTCAGACACCGGATGTGATGTTTGATAGTTTAAACACCAATCAGGGAGTCTTACCATATGGAACAGAATTTCTAGATGGTTCTGCTAGTAGCTTGTTGATGAAAGGTTTTAATTCTCAGTTTTCTCACTTTATTCCTTCTATGACAAGACGCCAGAAACGGACTCGAGAACCAGATGAGTTTATATCGTGGTATAGCAACAGTACTTCAGATGATAATCCCCCATTTGATAGGGATCAAAATGATGTTTATCAAAATAACACGGCTCAACTAGTAGTTCCATGTTGTACATATGACCCTGATCCAGTCACCAAGAAGCTATTATCTTTTGGTGTAAATCACAGCCATTCTATATTAAATGGCCACTTCTCTGCTTCTAAGCCCACAGCAGGTGCTATGAAGATAGAACTCCCTTCACTCCAACATCAAGAAACTAGTTTAGGTCAGTGGAGATCACCTCCTCTGCCCCCTGTACTCGAATTAGTGGATTCTTTCATCATGTCTCCACAATCTGTGCCCCTGCCCCTGCCCCCAGGTTGTCCTTCACCTCGGAGCAGTGGACTATTGGAAGCTTTAGTTTATGAGGCTAATTCAAGGGGCAATTCAAGGAATCAGTCTTCTGAAAAGAGTACAAGTTCATCTAAGATTTCTTGTAATAATATAACTGACAGTTCTGCCTTGAAAACATCCTCCACTGAGTTCGGAGGCTATCATGACCCTAAGTCCTCATTGGGTAATTCAAGTGGTTCAGTTTTAAGCGAGTGCACCCCTACGAGTGCCACTGGAAGTTCACTGGAAGAAAATGTACCTGGTAAGAATTAGTTTTCCTTTCTATCAGCATTTGTGATGGTGCAATTGTTACAAAACCTTAAACTGTTCCTGAAAACTACAAATATTGTGGCTGTTACAAGTGATTGAAGCATTAACTATTTTAATATTAAGTCATAAATTCATCCTTGTAGTTTCGGAATGAGCTCTAGTGTCAGGAATCTTATCGTTTAATTTTACACACAAGCGTTGACTGATTTTGAGCTCCCTAGAGGTTAGAACTTAAAAGTATATCCGCACTTGAGAGAAGGAGAATGCATGTTTGATCTTAAATCATTGTATGGTGAAAGAGAGAGTGAACTGTCTCTGCATGGTCCTTCTAATTATATACATAAAAGACATGTTTATTGTTTGAATTGTGCTCTATTCAGCAAAATTCAGTTCCGCACTAGTTACGAGGCTAATGCTGCAACTCTTGATAAATTCTGAAACTAACAGTTGTGTAGGCACTATGCTCTTCCCTTCCCTTGTTTACACATTTTGGTCAATAAATTCTACATAATGCAACTACATGTTCTTGTTTCCAGATAAATTTCCACTGGCAGGGGTTCTTTCCTTGGTTCACTTTCTAATCAACATTAAGAGAGAGAAAAAATGTAATTGTGAAAGATAATTTACTTTCTGGGAGGGAAATTGAAGATTTTATTATTCCCAACTTGCCTGGTCTCCTTCCAAAGTTCTGCTACGACAATTCAGCAAGTATAAGAATAAAAGTGATAGTATGAAAAATGCTGGGCCAAATTGCAATTACGTGTAATGTTATGGCATTGTGTTTCCTTTGCAGTGTTACTACCCTTAGCCTCCTAGTCTTAGATGACCTTTGTAGATTACTCGTGAAATTTCTTTCAACCTTGATGGCGAACTGTATTTTTATTTATTTATATATTTATTTGGGTTTTGGGGGGGGGGGGGGGGGGTTTTTTTTGGGGGGGAAGGGGGGAAAAGGGGGG
>NC_036252.1:1903187-1939040 GCF_002742605.1 Olea europaea var. sylvestris
CTGGAGGAGAAGAGGGAATAAGGGAGGAGCTGGGGGTAGTGCGACAAGATCAAAGGTTTTGGGGGATAAGGAGTGTAGTAGTGGACTTGGAATGATGGTCAATGAGGCTTGGTTGCTGCAGATGGGCAACCGGAGGAAATCAAAGGGTTTGGGAAAGGAAATATGGTATATAATTCTATCTTTGAGGAATACATTTTTCTCGTCTAATCTTCTTTTAACATGCTGTTTGCATACAGAATGTCTATCCAGTTTGGATGTTGAGCTTTTTAATACATAAATTAGTAATGAACTGAGTGTACATTATCGAATTTTACCCTGGATTGTGTTTGATTAGAGGATGAATCTGCAAGTTACGCTCCAGTCAGCTGGATCCTATCGATATGGTGATTCTGAAATATTCTTGAGCTTAATTTATTTTAGTTTGTGATGAATTAAGATGGCTCCACTTGAAGTTTACAATGATGAACAAGGAAGTGCCTTTTGGCAGTTTTGAAGGTTCCTGGGATTCATATGCATCATTATTCTCTTATTTTTGTCTATTTTCACACGTAATGAGAGTATACAGGTTTGGTATGTTCCTCCCTGATGATCCTGCTGTTTTTTAGTGGGAGAACTATATAAACTGCTACATATATTTAGTTATAAGAACCAAATTAAGTTATTGCATTAATTATCTTAGCAGGACATGAATTGTTCTCTTATTTGTTTTCTTGCCGTAGGTATTGAACAAAGTTGGATCCTGGATGGAGAGAGGAGAGAAAATCTGAATCAATTGCATTTCTCCAGGCCTGATGCTTTACTCGGTTCATGTTGGATTGAGCAGAGTGCTTTCTGTTCAAAGGAACATGGCACTGTGATGGATGACATAACATCCCTTCTTGGAGATGATTTAGGCACTGAAGTAAAAGATACGAACCCTGGAACTTCTGGTTTGAGTTCTGAATGGAGTCTTACCTGGAATAATATGCCTGCTGTCTACCAAATATCTGAACCTTCCATGAATAATGCTCTTTAAAATTGATCTCTGAACGTCGTTCAGCATGCTCATATCAGATTTTTTCTTGAAGATCATTTCAACAAAAACAAATTCAGAACTTTTCATAGATAATGCAGGTTCATCTATGTTGTGTTTCTATAATTTCTGTGTTCATTAAGGCTTTGTTTCTTCTTTCCATATTGCTCATATGCCTTCTATCTCAACATGGGGGTATATGAATTGATGAAAACATTATGAAGATTTGGTAGAATACCCTTGTATTGTCCTCAGTCTTCAGGCACTGTAATTTGATGATTTTTGAAGTACATGTTTTAGAAATGATGTATTCATCTAGCATAGCATTTCATTGATCGGATACGACTTAGTTCTCTTTTATTGAGGTCCTGTCAAAGGAATCATTTATTGGTGAGAAGATAAATCCTCTATTTGCTGCAATAATACATTCTTTTTGTTGAAATCCATGGGCAATCGTTAATGTGCCTCATTTTTTCTCTCTAGTAATTACCATGCTTAAAGAGTCAACATCTATGATCCGCTCATCTTTATGAATCAAATATTAGTAAATTCCTTGAGCAACCTATCTCTTGTTTCCATTTTGGGTTGGAGACATAATCCCACGACTGAATATAAGCTGCACCTATTGAATTTTCTGTGCTTACTGCAATTGCAATTCCTCTATTAAAGCAAGATTTTAGAGCAACTCGGCGATGCTTAGAGTTACACGCAGGAGATAGCACCATAGGGAATCCCATTATCGGGAGACCAAGAATCGAATCGAATATGAAAGTTAATATACAGATCTAGAACCAGCAATCTGGAGATAAAACACATTGGATTTGTGTACAATGAGCTTTGAAAGATGGTTCAAAAAATAATCTGTTAGCTAGCTTCGAAACATGTTCTGATGAAATTTTACCGGTAAAAAATCTGACATTACGCCTGCAAGAAATGTTACAATTTGTTGGTGCATTTTACTATTAGAGTCCATTTGATTGTAAAGATGGAATTTGGGTGAATTCCAAGGAATTGAATTGATTAGAAATTGTTTTCCTAGGAATTGTTAATTTTTGTGTTTGATTGGTATAACTTTCCACGTGAAAAATATTGAAATAAAAGTGTTTTTTGGGTTCGTTTGGCTTTGTTTTACATGAAAATTGTCAATTAAATGGATCAAATTTACTGGTATTGGGGGTAGAATTTGTTTTCCTTGCCACAAAAAAATAAAACAAATAAAAAAAATCAAGAAAATCATCTATCTTTTGGTGTTCGTTTGACTTTATTTTACATGAAAATTGTCAATTAAAGAGAAATATTTTTTTTTTACAACAATTCTTAGAATTTGTTTCCATTGCATAAAAAAAAAAAAAACGTGAACAGTGGGTTGGAAAACCAAGAAAATACCAAATCCCAATACAACCAAGAAAATAGAATTCCGTGGAAAATAAAACATATGAAACACACAAAATTGGAAAAAGGTGGAATTCGAATTCCATTTTCCATGGAATTCGAACCAAATGGAATTCGAATCAATCAAACATGCCCTTAAATTCATTCATTATATTTTCTTTTAATAGATTGTAGGTTTTGGAAGTTAGGAAAGTGAAGAGGCTGGAAGTTTGGAAAATGAAAGGTGAGAGGATTAGTGTGTTTATGATATTGTTTTATTTTGGGTGGCTTATTTTTCCCTATAAATAGGATGATTCTTTGGTCATTCATCACCAACACAACAATCACAATGCTCTCATCTTCTCTTACATTTTTACTCATTTTCTTTGAGAGATTATTGAGCAAAGAAGGGTGTTTTTTTAGTGGAGCTTTGAATTTAACTATTTGTTCAGAGTTTGTTTGAACTATACGACGAACTATCAAGCAATTGTATTTTGGAGGGGATCAGTCATAGAATTGTTCTACTGCACTGTGATCTAAACTGCAAAGTCATGTTCGATAATGTAGATTAGATGACCAGCCAACAAATTTGGAATGTCCAAATTGATTACCGAGACAAGGAATTTTAGCAAAGAAGTCGAGGGCAGTCCACGAAACACAAGGATGGCTCAGTCGTTGGCATTCAAGGTGCCCTCTTCTACTCGTCATCAACAAACACAAGAAGAAACTATTTTTCTTCAAATAATTTGTATTTTAGTGATTGTAAGTTATTAATTGTTAATCAAATGTCATTTAGAGAGGTGGGTTATGACTATAGTGAATACAATATAGATGAGAAAAAAAGAAATTTTCACAACCTTCATCTATAATTTAACAATCCTGAGAAGAAACAAGATTACAAAGAAACTTTGAATGAGTTACAACTATAAAGACGAGTGTGCAGCTACAACACCAGATTATATTGGATTGCATTGATATTAACTTGGCATACCTAATCAATTAAAATCATACATAGAAGTAGTTTAACTTGAAAAGTAATATCAAACTGAGATACAACAAGAATGGAGGGTTAGTATCAGACAATTTTGTTGATACTACTGCTTGATTTCTTCTTTCTCGTTTGATGTTGCAGGGCTTGGATTCATCAGTGACTCGAATTTTTCAGTCTTCCCCAACACAATTTCAATCTGCATACAAATGCAACTCTGTAAAGTTCTTCCACTATTTCTTGTCAAAAACTAATTGATATAGAGAAAACACTCACCCTGGCTTTCTGAACTTGACGGTTTTTAATTTCGTCTTTCGTCCCAATTGTGGATGTCAAAATACCTGCTTGAAAATCACGATACGGAGTGTTAGATTCACGAGTGGTAATCACTTGGAATGCTGGTATGCAGTGCTCGACATTAACATAGATGAGATTTTGCTTCTCGAGAAATGAGCCATAAGATTGATGGGACAAGTTACTCACTCTTCTCAATTGCAAATCCATTATTCTTCAGAATCTCAGCTATTGTGACAACTGTTGCGATTGCTGTAACAATATTGCCAAACAATGTCAGCAAGATAAACACATCCACTTACAGAAAGGGTGAAACATTGGAGGAATGGAAACTTTCGTTTTCAAGAAATGCATATTTTTTCAAAGATAATATTTACACATCTTCAATAGACAAGGTTCTTTTTAATTTTTTTGAAAGATTTAGTAGACAAGGTTTTGATTGGCTTTTATTCATATTCCTATTCGAGTCTGGAACAAAAATGGTTTGTTTGGTGATATGAATGGTACAATATTGATTATTAAGAGAGAAAAAAAGAAGCAAAATCTGATGTGTTAAGCTTAACAGTCTCCAGAAGAAATGGAGTTTTTACTTGTTACCCGATATTATTATTATTATTATTATTATTATTATTATTATTATTATTATTTATTTTTTTTATTTGCAAAAATTAAAGGGTAGAAAATATAATACAAGGAGAGAGAGAAGATTTAATATTTTAATACCCATGCCTAAAGCTGAGAGCTCGACCTCCATATGTTGCTGTAGGTACTTCTGCATAAAAAAGAAAATAAAGAAAATAAAAAAAAAGAAAAAAAAAAGGAAAAAGAAAAAGAAAGAAAGATAAATTTCAATGATTCCATTAAAAATTTGGCTGTATTTAAAATTTAGAAGTACATTGTCAAGTGCTTTCTTTGAACAAAAAAGTACACTTTAAACATGACTAAACATGTTGAAGATCGATATACAACATATACACACGCAAATATATTTGGAGAGAGGTGCAACCTTGGCAAGGTTGACATAGAAAAAGAGAGGTTTCTTGGTGTTCGACACCTGAATTCTATTTTTCTTGAGATTTTCGGCAGCTTCTTGATTAACTAGAGCTGTTTCAGTCGTCATTTTTTTTCTCCCTTCTCAAGTTTCTTTCTATATCTATCAGAAGAGACACTCTCTCTCTTTGTTCATGTGTGTTTCTTTCTTTCCTTGTTTTCCCTTCAATTTGGCTACCATCTATAGAGGTCTCTAATCCTTTGCCTGTATAACCGGTAAAACAGTTATCTACTGACAACCCGACATTAAAGCAGTGGCTATGCATATTTGTTGATGCTGCTTCTGGTTTAGATTTGTGCCAACAGACTTTGTTTTCCTTAATATTCTCAAAATGCAGGGTTCATAATCCAAAGAATATCCTCCTCCTTCCGAATTCTCTTGGTCATTAGCTATTGTTGATAAGAAAGACTCTCTCAAGAATTAGATGTTAATAATTATGGTAAAGAATCCCCTCGACTGATGCTCTCAAAATTCACTTAATTTTAGGTTACTTATAATAGGAAAGAGTATCTAATTGATTCCGCTAATTCTGCACAATTAGCTATGAATAATGAGATATAATCTCTACCTACTTTGCAGTTAGTAATGGCAAAGAATCCCTTTGATTGATGCTTGAAATTTTAAAGAAACTTTAATTTTAGGTATTTCATTTATATGCATATGTATACGTGTGTGTATATGTTTTTATTGTTAATTTATTCAATCCACCTCAAGAGTAAGGTCGGAGTATTTATTGATATTGACATAAAAATTCAAAATACAATTGCAAAACTTAGCACTGGTTTGGTAGAGATAAAAACCAGATTTTTCAGTAAATTTTGATAAAAATTGATGAAATATATATGGTTGAAAAGTTGTGGGTCCCATAAGATGTAGAGTAAAAATTAGATGTTGACTTTAATTTGGAGTAAAATCTGAATTTTAATTTCTGCTAAATAAGTAAAGAGGGATGGATTACCTTGTCATAAATAAACAAATACAAGTTTAACTAATCTAATTGACCAGAGGCGAAGGGATTAAAAAAGGAAAAAAAATAAAATAAATAAATCCCATTTTAAATTTTGTGTGCACGAGTCAAGCATATTGTCACTATACATCATGTGAAATTATTATTGTTATTATTATTTTTAAAGTTCATGATAATTTTCATAGTCACTATCCACTCTAGATCATAAGTGCAACTCTAAAGCCAATTAAAGGAACATCCAATCCTCTTCAAACTTTCCTCCATGCAAGTACATATTTAGGAAAAAACATAAATATTAGTATTCAAAAAGTGGGAAAAGATGGGACCTAAGTGTGAAGTATGAGGAAAAGAAGATCGGCTCTATTTTGACAACTTATAATGGGAGAAAATCATCAGTAGGGTGGTCGCACCGTCCACGTGGTGTGACCTTCCAATGCCAAGATGCCACCTCGACGGTGGCCCTCCCTTGTAGGGTGGTCTCATCATGTGGCGGTGCGACCGTCCTACTGAAAATTTTCTCTTATAATGGTGGCCTCGGTGGCAAAAGGAGTGACTAGTGTGAGTACGCACCAAAAGGCGCGCACACTTTATTTTATGTTGTTTCGTTTTTATTTTTAATTTTTAAGTTAAATGAGCTAATTAAATAAAAGAGATTATTATTAATAATATTCAAATAATATTAAAGATAAGAAAATGCCTCATAACACTGAATACATCTAATTTCGTAATGTTTGAGGTTCAACTTGGATGCATTGTGGCCCATGTCTTACGCTTTTTAAAACCATAATAATTATACTTTAGCTTCAATGAGTACGCGATCAAAAGTTGTTTTTCTTCTCTTCTCCTTTTGCCACCTAAATTGCATAGGAACAGAAATAGGAAGTTCATTAAGCCCTGACCTTATTGTTACCAACCTAGTAAGAGTCAATGAACCATACACTTTGCATATGATAATGAAGAGTGCGAATACATCGCATAAAGGGTAGTTTCTTCTTTTTACTATCACGTCCGATCTCTACTTTAGGACGGACAAATTTGGTTTCCTTGTATTTAACGTGTTGGAGGTCTCACTAACACCCTTCTAAGTTGTATTTTACTATTTTGTCATTGATATCGGTATTAGAGGAATAGGATTAATGTGATATGGCTGAGGTAAATTAAGGTGTATTACTATATATGAAAATGATTTCCTAAGTACCGGTGACATTAAACATTATTTAATTGACAAATAAGTTAATAGTAAATCCCATGAATTTAATAATTCACTAATTAAATGGTATGTCATGTCATCGGTGTTTAATATAAGCTAAACACCGGTATATATACACACACACACACACACACATTCACATTTACTTATAAGTAGATAAATAAAATTTTATATAAGTTTGTGTTCGGGAAATTATTTTCTTTCGATTTTAAACCATCGCAAGTGTACGGTTCGTTAACAAGTAATAAAGTGGATTCAATGAATCCGAATATCGTTTCACAGAGATTGATTAGTTCAAATTTTATCTAACGTAGCTTTAACCGAAATTGGATTGTCAAAGTGGATGTGAATCTAATTAAAACCCTAATTACGCAAATTTAATGATTAAATTGAAATTAAAACTCAAAACAATATTTTAACACTCTAGAGTAAAACTAAATGTTGAGAACGCACGTTGTTATAATCAATAGAATTTAAACATACTAGGATCACGATTTCCCATGCAATTATCACTTTAAACTCTAGTTTCACAATATGACAACACACTACAATTTTGACGAATCAATGTTCCTAAGTCTATCCAATACTCTCTCTCAAGATGTATCAAATCTATTTCTACATACCACCGGCCTATATTCCTATGTAAGAGCATATGTAAAAATACATGCGGTTTTATGAACACTTAAAGATTTACGTAGGGCATAGCGGTATATTCTATTCCCTATCGGACCCTACGATGATTTATATTACGTCAAATCTATTCCAATTCTCTCGAATGCAAGAATAAATCACTCAAATTCACACAATTACGAGCCCTTAATTGCGAAAACATTAATTGCATATAAATCATTCAAAACAATAAAAATGTGTCTTAATATCAAATTGCAAAACTAGGAGATTAAAATTCTAATTACATGTTTCATCGATCTCCTAACATATGAAAATCTAGCCTAGCATGATTAAAATAACAAAATACATCAAGTTTTGAGTAATAAGTATCACCGGATTATAAAAACTAGAAGAATTCTTGAAATTCCAATAGCCAATCTTCATTCTTGCGCTCCAAATCCTCTTCAAGATGTGTTTTACTGCCTCCCAATGTGTTCTGGTCGTCTCTGGACTTTTTTTGATATTTATATCTCGTGAATATTAGGTTACCAAAGGAGTTTTAATCGTATAAGGAAAGAAAATTTCGTATCGAAAAAATTACCATGCGACCGCATGGTTATTCCATGTTTCGATTTAAATTCCCTGCATCCATTCGTGCGGCAGCACGAGAGTTCTACCATCCGACCGCATGGTAGACTTCAACTTCCATTCTCTTCAATTTAGTCCCTTTACTTGAATCTTTCACTTCTAGGCCTCTTTTCTTCACTCTTTCCTTTCCATCATCCCAAGGCATCATCAATTGGCGTTTGGTTTAACCAATTCCTTGATTTGTTCATCGGGTCAACTTTTGGGTAATTGCACCTTGGTCCTTGAACTTTCACTTTGTGTCATTTTAGTCATTTTTCGCGTCTTTTCTCATGAATTTCACCAAGTTCATCGGTGTTCCCTACAATTCACAAATGTAACGAAATTAAGTCACAATTCAATCATTTTGCTCGTAATTAAGTCATGTTTGTGACCTAAATAAGTGTGCAAAAATACTAAATAAGTGTGTAAAAATACACTTATCAAAACCCCCAAACTTGAACTATTGTTTGTCCTCAAATAAGATAGTGACTAAATTCTGAACAAACATGGCTTAATACCCTGCTGCGGCTCAGGATTGGACTAAGTGTTCGATTTTATGAAATATATCAGTGCAAAAATGACCTCAACCTTCACATGTTAAATGCGTACTTGACGTGTGTATGTGAGTTCATGCCAACATATTAGGTTCATGATGGATTTGAGTCCCGACCCCGAGAGGTCAATTGTATCCTTACTTGCTCGAGAGATACACAACCCCCCAAACTTATGCTTTTCACTCAATTATCCCAGGTTTGTGTTTTAAAATTAGGAATTTACATAGCTGTAATCCTCACCCTCTCGTAGTTTGGATTAATCTCACTATCACAAGTTTACATTTCAACAAGTGAAGGCTCTCCTAAGTTTGATTGCTTCGACACTCAAGATTAAACTAGGTTACTTGCCTCGCCTCAAAGGTATAGTTTCTTTAACCAAATGTCCAAGGGCTTTTCTTCATGTTATCGTCTCTCTTTTCTCTAATTTTTCTAATTTTATTATTAAACTTCTAATTTTTCATTATCATCTTTTCATTTGCTTTCTATATAACCCATGTAACGAGCTTTAGACCGAAGACTCCCAAACCGGTTGGCTTTATGGCACCAGGTTTTAAACCCTTGCAGGCTTATTCACTCGAGTTATAAAGGCTCGATCAGATGACTTTTTATTAACTTCTTTTCCTCTTGCTTTCTATATGACCGTTTTAGCGGGCTTTAGGCCGATGACTCCCGAGCTAGTTGACCTTAGAGCACCAGATTTTAAAATATTATTACAGGCTTACTTGCTCGAGTCATAAAGGCATGAAAAGAAGTGTATTGTTCTCACAAATTTATTTTATGCCCTTATTGTTCTAGACATTTAGTTTCCAAAACCAACCCCTAATTTAAGATTTTCACCTAATCTTCACCTCACTTGTTTAGGCAATCCACACAACAAAATTCATGCACGGAGCTCCACTCATCTCAGTGCTCCCCTATAATAGCTCAATCATCACCAAACTGTCTTAAGGCAGTTTACGGTTTAATTCAATAGAAGGTTATCATTATTTTCCTATTTTGTGCTCAAACTCCTTTCATTTACCCAACATGTAAAGCATGAATAGTGTGCACAGATAGTGTCAAGTTTTGTATCAACAAGTATCAGTTAGCCTAATTGCATCAGATCCAAAATTTTTGCAGTTTAAACTAGTCCAATTATAATATTATAGCTAGCAAGGTTATCAAACCCACACAAGTATGCATGAAAAGAATTAAAGCAAAACTGAATAAAATGCATAATTTTTTTATTATTTATTATTTTTTAATTATCTACCCATCATGCACACATTGTGGAATACAGATACCGATGAACACAGATACTTAGTTAAAATTACACAGATACCTAGTTAAAATTATGTCACCCCCAAACTTAGTTAGTACATTATCCTCAATGTAAAATTAACAGAAGATTAAAGACAGAATTTTACGGACAACATGAAAAAGGAAAGTCAAAATGTGGTAAATAGTACTTTCCCTGTATCAAAATGGATGAGGTGGCGGGAAACTAGGTCCTAATGTACCATCATTTGGCAGTGGAGGGTGTCGTCTAAGGAGCTGCCGCATCATCTCATTCAGTTCCCGCATCAAGGTAGACTGCTATGTCTGCTTGGCCTGGATATCTCTCATGGTCTCCCAAGTTTCATTAACCCTCATTTGGATACCGTCGACTCGACCAACGTACATGTTCAGCCGGCCATTCATGGTATCAACCTCCCGTCGCATGACTGTGGCATGATCCCTGGCATCTCTGATGTAGTTCAATGCAAGGTGATTGTCTCTTTGTAAACTTCTCAACTCAGTCCTCATGTTGCCAAAATCTTGAAAGAAACTGTGAAGGTCTCGGCTGATGCCCGTGGTGGTGGAGAAAATCTATCTCAGCAACTGATTGTCCATGTCAGCTTATGGTGCTAGAGCTCGTGGGTGTTCCTGATTTGCAGGGATTTGGCCTTGTTCTGCCTGCTGTCTATGGCGCTCATTTTCTTGCTCTTCCCTGTATTTAACCGAGCCCTTGTTTGAGCGTCAAATGTAGTTCGTTTGATCAAGGGGCTGGGTTTTTCAGTAACTCCTCAAGTAAGAGTGCAACACCGTAGCCCTACATATGCCACTAATGAGGCTCGGGAATATCAAAGTGGAGCGACGATCTCTCCAAGTTCCCAATGAGTGTAGTTGATTGTATATATGAGTAGCAAGATCAATCTTATTGCCTCGAGCCAAGTGGTAGATGAATCCTGCTGTCTGATCTAGAAATGTAGTCCTGTGTGATATGGGCTCGATATTGTGGCGCATAAAGAGCCATAGAATGGCTATGGAAGGGGTAAGCTCAATCTGATGCCACTCGATAGTTTCGAGGGGCCATGCATTCTCCCGTCCCATTAAAACCTCAGCCACTTCATTCCAGTGAAAGTCAATTGGGAGAGGGCCCACATTCTCCACTGTAAGATGGTAGTAATCATGAATGTCCTTGGGAGAGAACATAATCCATTTCCCCCATACCCAAGTCTGATGGAAATGCTCAGAGCCTGGCGTGTCAATGTCACTGTTGAAATTGGCGAAGAAATCTTGGTATAAAGTCTCATAGATTGGATGTGGTTGCTCCACTAACTTTTGCCACCCACAGATCTGAACTAGGTCGACCAACTCAAAACCCGGGAAGTCATCAAGCTTAACGGGTCTTTCAGCATGTAAAGTCCAATGGCGTATGATGTTTTCATATCATGCCGCGGTATTTTCAGTTAAGAATCGCCGAACTTCCCCCGCAAGCTCTTGAGTACGAGCCGTCCCGGTGGAGGAGCTTGCCTTTTCTTTCCAGTGCAAAGCTCTTTTAGGAGGCATCCTGTAAAGTTTGTAAGATTACACTCATTTAGTGTGACGTGAAAAGAATAGGCAAGAAGTGAGATAATAAAATATGCATTGCACAAATCCCCAAAACTTTCCTAGATGCATGTGTAAGACCATGGTGTGCACTAGTCAAGATATGATGTTCAATTGAATTCAAGTATTATCCCAATATGAAAAATGGAGAAAACTCGGCGTAACTATGCAATTTTTCAGAAATTGGAACCATGACCGAGTGCGCACTTTCGGTCCTTGATATCATCGAGAATTATCAAAATTTTCCTAGGCAATCTCCGGGCATATCAAAATATTAATTGAAGTGTAGCACATATTCGAATTTCAACCCAATTGGATGTCGTTTGGTGTGTCAAATGAAAATGCAAAGTAGGGGACGGAGGGTGCCGTGATGTACGGTGACCTAATCATGTGCCTATGTGGTGCAATGTGAAAGTGGGGTGTTTTCTAAGTCAATTCATGTGGGAATTCGTTAAAATATATTTGGTGCCATGTTGGTGAATCATTATATATGCAAAAGTACCTAATTGTACACAAATGGTTATTGTGACATTTCATCAAACACGTGGTGTGCATTATGTGAAAGTAGTCCTAAATTAATGAAATTGATGTCCAATTCATCCCAAAAGTCACACAACACAATCACAACAAATCCATCCCTATATGAACTAGCCTATTCTCCCTCAATTCATAAAAAGAACGAATTCAAAGACGAATTACCCAAAAAGAAATAAAAAAAAGAGAGATGAGAAGCAATACCTTACCTTGAAGTGGATGTCTTGATGTACGGCGTGTATATTGTGGAGTGGAAATGTGATTTGAATGGAAGAATTGGTGGGTGAAATTTTTTCGAATAATGCGTGAGAGATTGAGGGAAGAAAGGGGAGAAGAAAAAAATGAGGAAGGAAGGAAGAAACCGGGTATGGTTAAAAAAACCACACCTGATTCCACCATGCGACCGCATGGCTTTGTTGCCTACGGCCGCATGGTTCAAGTGGCATTGGCCACTTGAAATTCGGTGGCTATGTATGTCCGACCGCATAAATTTTTTTTATTCCCCCAAAAACACAAGTTTGATTAAATTTCACAATTACGCATTGAAATTTGAAATAATTTTTTTAGAATAAACGTTTGTCTCGAAATGCGTGAACATCACATCCAATCACCAAAAAAACAACTCCAATCAACCCGAACGTGTTTGTGATGCTTAGGGACTCGTGTGGATATCGCTTGGACTCTTCTAATATGTATGAATGATCGATGACCTAAATTTAAAAATTTGAAAAATGAAATTGAAAAATTCCTACTATGATGCAAAAGCAAATTAACTTAAAAGGATACAGTGGGTTGCCTCCCACCCAGCGCTAAGTTATAGTCAATAGCTCGACTTTTCTGCAGTTGTTTTACTTTGGTGTCCCGAGTTGAACGGTGGACTTTTGGTTGGAGAAGTCACCGCCCCAGTAGTGCTTCAGCATTTACCCATTAACAGTGAAGGTACCTTTAGTCTCATGGCTGACTTGTATAACTCTGTATGGTAAGACTTTTGTGACAATGTATGGACCCGACCACCGTGACCGTAGTTTTCCTGGGAACAGCTTGAGTCTCGAGTTATACAGTAGTACTTGGTGCCCCACTTCGAATACTCGTCTCTGAATGTGAAAGTCATGCCACTTCTTGGTTCGTTCAATTAGGCGATATGGAAACATGTCTATCGGTGTTTTGAATGCTGTCTTGTAAGCTCATAATGCATCGTCTAGCTTTTTAGACTAGTCCTTTCTAGATGAATTCACTGTGACTTCGAGTATTCTCTTCAACTGCCGATTAGATACTTCAACTTGCCCGCTGGTTTGTGGATGATATGGAGTAGCGACACGGTGTTTAAAGTTATATTTATTCAACAGCTGCTCAAACTGGCGATTACAGAAGTGTTTGCCCCCGTCACTGATTATAGCTCGCGGTGTACCATATCGGGTGAAAATATATTTCTTCAAGAACCTAATTACTGCATTTGAATCATTTGTTGGCAGTGCAACTGCTTCCACCCATTTTGATACGTAATCCACTGCTACCAAGATGTACTGATTTGAGAACGACGGGGGGAAGGGTCCCATGAAGTCAATTTCCCAAACATCGAATATCTCTACCTCCAAAATATTATTCAGTGGCATTTCATTCCCCCTCGAGATGTTCCCAGTGCATTGACATCGGTCACACCTTTTGACAAACTCAAAAGCATCTCTAAACAATGTAGGCCAGTAGAACCCTGATTGTAGAATCTTTGCAACTGTTTTCGAAGCCCCAAAGTGTCCTGCATATGCAGATGAATGACAATGCTCGAGAATCTCATATACTTCTTTCTCAGGTATGCATCTTCTTACTATCTGATCAGCCCCTCGCCTATAGAGGATTGGACCCTCCCAAAAATAATACTTCAATTCGACGAAGAACTTTTTCCTCTAATAACTTGAGTAGTCCGGTGGTGGGATGGAACTGGCCTAGTAATTGACGATATCTACGTACCAAGGTGCTTCATCCACTCTTAACATCTGCTCATCTGGGAAGATCTCATTTATATCCACTAAATCTTCCATCCCCCCAGGCTCTAATCGGGATAGGTGATCGGCTACTACATTCTCACTGCCCTTCTCGTCTCGTATCTTGATATCAAATTCTTGCAGTAATAGCACCCAACGAATTAATCTCGGCTTTGTATCCTTCTTTGTGAGCAGATATTTCAATGCAGCATGATCAGTGTAGACGATGACTTTAGATCCGACAAGGTATGACCTGAATTTGTCGAATGCATAAACCACAGCCAATAGCTCCTTTTCAGTAGTGGCATAATTGATTTGCGCATCATTTAGAGTCCTACTTGCATAGCAGATCACATGAAAAATCTTGTTCCTCCGCTGTCCTAATACTACATCCATGGCGTGATCACTTGCATCATACATCAATTCAAAAGGGAGTTCCCAGTCTGGTGCCACAATTACTTGTGCTGTCGTAAACTTCTCCTTTAAAGTGTTGAATGCTTTAAGGCATTCCTCATTAAACTCAAAGGTTACGTCTTTCATTAGCAGATTGCACAACGGTTTAGTGATCTTCAAGAAATCTTTTATAAATCTCCTGTAGAACCCCGCATGCCCCTAGAAACTACGAACTCAATTAACTGATGTAGGCGGCGGTAACTTCTCAATAACTTGAATTTTTGCCTTGTTCACCTCAATTCCTTTTACCGAGATCCGATGCCTGAGTACAATACCTTCCTGTACCATAAAGTGGCATTTCTCCCAATTTAAAACCAGGTTAGTCTCCTTTCATCTCTGTAGGACCAAATTTCAGGTGCTCTAGACATTCATCGAATGAAGATCCAAACACTGAGAAGTCGTCCATGAAAACTTCAATAAACCTTTCAATCATATTGGAGAATATTGCCATCATACATCTCTGAAATGTGGCTGGAGCATTGTAAAGACCAAAAGGCATTCTACAATAGGCAAAAGTACCATAGGGACAGGTGAAAGTGGTCTTCTCCTGATCTTCTGGTGTGACAGGTATCTGATTATAGCCCGAGTATCTATCAAGGAAGCAGTAGTGTAAATGTCCAACCAATCTCTCTAACATCTGATCAATGAATGGGAGGGGGAAATGATCCTTTTGTGTGGCTGCATTGAGTTTGCGATAGTCGATACAAACTCTCCATCCTGTAACTGTTGTGGTGGGAATTAATTCATTCTATTCATTTTTCACCACTGTGATTCCCCCTTTGTTCGTTACCACTTGAACTGGACCGATCCATACACTATCTGAAATTGGGTAGATAATTCTTGCATCCAGTAATTTCAGTATCTCTACCCTGACCACTTCCTTCATGTTCGGATTTAATATTCTCTGACCCTCTATACTTGGCTTGCAGTTTTCCTCCATTAGGATTTTATGCATACACAGAGAAGGGCTGATTCCTTTAATGTCATCTATTGTCCACCCAATCACCGTCTTGTTCTCTCTAAGTACTCTGAGCAGTTTTTCTTCCTCCACCTCACTGACTGTGTTTGAAATGATTACTGGAAGTGTATCTGACTCCCCCAAGTATGTATATCTGAGATGTGGCGGTAGTTGCTTGAGTTCTAAAACTGGCAGCGGCTGGATAGTAGGCAGTGGCTTCGTATTTTCTGTCCCCAATTTCTCGAAGTGCTGTTTTCGGGTGTATGGCGGGTTGGTCTCCAAAAATCGTGCACATGTTTCAACTTCAAGAAAACTTGAGTGAACTGATTGGGATTGTGCAATGCATGCCTCATATGCATCAGATGGACCGTGAAGTAGGAATGTTTCCTGTACTGCCCTGTCAATAATGTCAACTTGGTAACAGCTGTTTAATTCTACTAGCAGTTTCAATGCCTTGAATACATTGAACGATATCTACTCCTCTCCCAATCTTAAAATCAACTGCCCCCTTTGAACGTCAATTAACGCTCTTCCTGTGGCCAGGAATGGTCTGCCAAGTATCAATGGGACATCCTTGTCTTCTTCCATATCCAAGATAAGAAAATCTACTGAGAATATGAACTTTTCGACCATGATGAGCACGTCTTCAATTATCCCTCTGGGGTGTGTCAGTGATCTGTCTGCCAGCTGAAGTGTTACAGTGATTGCTTTAGCTTCTCCCAAGCGAGTTTCCTAAAAACAAACAGAGGCATTAAATTAATACTTGCACCGAGGTCACATAATGCTTTATCGAAATATACTTCACCGATTTTGCAAGGAACAGTAAAACTCCCTAGATCTTTTAGTTTTGGTGGGAGCTTATTCTGGATTCTGGCACTACATTCCTCCGTAAGCATAACTGTCTCATGGTTCTCCAGCTTGCGTTTATTTGATATAATATCCTTGAGAAATTTCGCGTAGCTAGGCATCTGAAACAGTGCATCGGCTAGTGGGATGTTGATATAGAGTTTCTTGAAGACTTTTAGGAATTTTTTTGTATTGTTGCTCTACTTTTTGCTTCTTCAAGTGCTGTGGAAAAGGAATCGGAGGCTCGTACGGGTTGACTGTGACCTTGGCCTTATCCTGTGATTTTTCTGAATTTTCGTTTGGAGTTGATACCTTCACAACAGTCTCATTTTCAGCAGAGGAGGATGTCTCTACAGTCACACTTGGTCTCTTGACATGCATTTTCTGTAATTGCACTCCACTTCGAGTTGTAATAGCTTTAGCTTTCTCTTTGGGATTGATTTCTGTATTACTTGGCAAGTTACTTGGCGTTCTGCCAGTCAATGATATGGCTAGCTGCCCCATCTGAATTTCCAAATTTTTGATGACTGCATTTTGATTTTGAAGTGTAGTTTCGGCTTTCTCCATGAATTTTCCTATCATATCCTCCAATTTGAGGCCTCTTCTCTTGTTGTTGAAATTGTCCCTGTGGCTTATTCTGATTCTGGTTACTCCAAGAGAAGTTGGGATGCTTCTTCCATCTGGGATTGAAAGTCTCTCCATATTGATTGTGTTGCTGGCGTTGTCCCCACTGTGCATAGTCTGCTTGCTCAATTCCTTGCATGAGTATTGGGCAATATGATGTTTTATGTTCGGTTCCACATTCCTCACAATTGCTCTTCTTAGCTTGTGCTGCTTGTGATATGCTTTCCACCTTATGATACAGAGAGCCGATTTTTGCAGATATTTCTGAATAAGTGTCCATCTCGTAGACACTTGGAGTTTTCTTTGGGACCGTCCTCTCAGAAGACCACATGGCTGATGTGGTAGCCATTCTTTCAAATAATTCCAATGCTCCATCAACTGTTCGTGTGGATATTGAGCCATCTGATGTTGAATTCACCATGCTCTTGTGGTATGGAAGTAATCCTGTGTAGAAGAATCGGATTTGGGTCTTTTTATCAAACCCATACTGAGGGCACTTCCGGAGCATGTTTTTGAATCTGTTCCAGGCTTCGTCAAATGATTCAGTTTCTCCTTGATTGAATACTGATATGTCATGTCTCAACTTCGCTATCTTGGCTGGGGAGAAAAACTTTGTGTAGAATTTGTGTGCCAGCTCGTTCCATATAGTGATACTTGCAATCGGGAATGAATCTAACCATTCAAGTGCTCTGCCTCGTAACGTATGTGGAAAAAGCCTTAACCTAATAGCGTCATCTGAAATCTCTTGGTATCTGAAATATTGAAACATATCCAGAAATCGAGATATGTGTGTATGTGGATTCTCCTCGGCTTTGCCATAAAATTGGTGTCCATTTTGAAATAGCTGTATCACATTGGTCTTCAATTGCAAATTGGGCTGCCCAAACTGTGGATACACAATGCTGGATTGGCTTTGAATAACTTGAGGAGTCAAGAAATCCCTCAGAATTTCATTTCCATCGTCCATTGCCTCTCCTTCGTTAGCTTGAATAATAGGATTGTTTAATTCGTTGGCCATTTGTACTTGTACTTCGTGGTGATCTCTTTGTCGTCGATGAAAGGTGCGCTCGATTTCAGGATCAGCTGGAATCAATTCTCCGCCAGGCAATTGTGACATGCAAATCTGAGAATTAAAACCAGTACGAGCACCAAGATTCAAACAATTTAAATAACTAAGACACTAATAAAGGATAATAACCTAAAATAAAAATAAAAACAAAATTATACTAGCAAAATAAAAATTGAAGTTCGAATTAGTGACTCGAGAAATAAAATTAAACTAAACTCAACCCCGGCAACGGCACCAAAAACTTGTTCGCGAAATTATTTTCTTTCGATTTTAAACCACCACAAGTGTATGGTTCGTTAACAAGTAATAAAGTGGATTCAATGAGTCCGAATATCGTCCTACAGAGATTGATTAGTTCAAATTTTATCTAACATAGCCTTAACCGAAATTGGATTGTCAAAGTGGATGTGAACCTAATTAAAACCCTAATTTCAAAAAGAAACCCTAATTACGTAAATTTAATGAGTAAATTGAAATTAAAACTCAAAATAATATTTTAACACTCTAGAGTAAAACTAAATGTTGAGAACACACGTTGTTATAATCAATAGAATTTAAACACACTAGGATCACGATTTCCCATGCAATTATCCCTTTAAACCCTAGTTTCACAATATGATAACACACTACAATTGTGACGAATCAATGTTCCTAAGTCTATCCAATACTCTCTGATAAGAGTGTAAAATACCATATTTTCCCCTCTTAACTATTGCATTCATGTGATTATATTATGCCAAAATGCACTCATTACTCTTATATTTTGGTTTAGGTTGCATTTTGGTGAAAAAGATGAAATTCGGAAGAAACAAATGAAAAATGACCAAAGTAGAAGAGAACGAAAGTTCGGGGACTAAAGTGCAAATGATCCAAACTTGTGTCTAAGATTATGATGAAGATTCGAAAGTGTTAGAGGTCAAGTGGATGAGGAAAGAAGTCAAAGGGATGAAATAACGTCAAAGTTTGATCAATACATCAATTTCCAATCGAAAACTAACACATCAGTTTTTAGTCTCATGTTGGGACCCATTTTTGACATGGAAGATGATCGAATCAGGAGATGACTTCTGAATAAAAATTGTGTCCCTTTGAGTTAGCTATCCAATGCAACTTGAATCACCTCAATTGAATATCGAGAAAGAAAGTTATAATTAAAACACTGAAAGCTGTCTGGCGGAACCATGCGGTCGCATGCCTTTTTACTATGCGGTCGCACACACCTATACCGAGAATTGAAGAGGCTAAAAGTGCAGAACCATGCGACCGCAATGACAATAACCATGCGGTCACATAGTGTTTTTTGGGCGGTCAAATCTCAGTTTCCTTATATGATTGAATCTCAGTAACCTAATTTTCACGGGATATAAATGCCCAAAACCGCCCAGAACGAAAGGAGACGCCCCCGGACTTATTTCTTTCATCTTGGTGCTCAAGAAACTCCATGGAAAACTAAGGAACTTGGTGAAGCAACGAAGGATCTCAATCGGTTTTGGTGATTTCGACATCTTTAAATTCATGTAATTGAGTTTTTCATTATTAAACAATTTTAGAATCGAATTTCCATATCTTGAATATGTTTTTGACATTCGTTTAGCAATTATTAGAATTTCCATAGATTCAGTCATGCTTTCTCTATCGAATATTCGAAATACTTGTTGAATTACAATTTGAATTATTTATTGTTGAGATTATTTTAACTTTTGTCAAATCCTTCATAGATCTAGTCATGTTCCTTCTATCGAATGATTGAAATAATTGTTGAATTTTAATCTTAATATTACTTTATTGGCGAATTGATTACTGCCTTATGCTTGATGTATATGGTCGATCTTTGATCTTATTCCAATAAAAAAATGTGCGAATGTGTTATAGGAAATCTAGATTCTAGCAATATAATTGGAATTAAATTGGACTTTATTGTTAAATCTTCCTATTAGAGAGTTGGAAAGAAAATCTTTAATTGAGGAAAAATACATGAATTATTTATATCGATTGATCCAATCCATTGGGCGAATTTCGATGCTTCACTTATGTCGCATATTGATAATTAATTTTTATTCCAAGTGACAAATCAATCCCACATAAAATTACGAAAACCCTAGTTTGTTTGATTTTTTGAGAAAATTTCCATCTCCCTATGGATACGACACCCCAAATCTGTACTACAATCACCGCGTTATACTTTGGGCGTAATCAAATTTTGGCACCGTTGCCGGGGAGACGGTACAATTAATCAAGGGATCGACCGAAAAAGGGTGACATCGTTCCTTTTTCCTTCATTTTTATTTGATTTAATTTTTTTTTAGTGTTATTTTTATTTTGTTTTCACATTTTCTTTGTTTTTTTCTTTTTTTTTGTTTGTGTGTTTAATGAGCAGGGATCGAGGCAATCAAGGGAGTTCTATTGGAGTTCAAACAAATTTAGACCAAGAAAGAGTAAGATCTATCAGCAACTATGTCGTTCAGATTTGAATGTCAACGAAAGTGTTAGAAACGATTATTTGTCCCATTTTAGCTTTAATTGCATTGTTGTAGAAGGAATTTCTTACAAGTTTATTAAAAGAAAAAAAAAAAAGCATATCTTTAATTTTATAATCGAAAGTTAGAACTTGAGCACTGGCTTTATAGTATCAAACTCAAAAAGTTTGGACAAACAATTACAAGTTAAAGATTAATGTTCTCAGACGAGCATTCGTCTTGTAAAATCTATGATTTATCGAAGAATAGAAAATCCATAAATTTAATTACATGCAAGTAATTCATCAAAATGGTCTGTAACCTCTGTATTATTATTATTTTTCAATCTGAAAAGAAATTCTTTGAATGGAAATCAGAGAAAAAATCGAGAGGACACATTGCCGGGCAAAAAGGGCTTCGAGATTCGAGAATAAGAGGTCTAAAAAACGAGACCAATGTCAACAAAGTAAAAGCAAGAAAAATAATGAAGAGACATTGAAATTGTTGCTGTAAGAAAAACATAAAACATCCACTGTAGAGAGAGATAGAGAGCGAATTGCGTTACCTTTTTGTGAGTGTTGGTGGGAGTTTGGAAGTCTCGTCAGGCCCATATCGAAAGGATCGAAGAAAATTGATTTGTAAGAATTAATTATTAGTTTGTTAAGATTACTCATTTTTTTGTTGAGCGATAAGTGGGCTAACAAAATAAGTCGTCTAATGAGTATTAAAGTCGGGCCGTCCAATGAGTGTGAAAGTTGGGCCATGAGCAACACTAATTAATTAGGTTGCTTCCAATGATCCAAATAGTTTTAAGGTCGGATCCTCAATTTTGGGTGTTGATAATTAATTTATTCAACGTCGGTTTAACATCATCGTCCGAGATTATTGGGTATCAAAAAAGCCAACAATATATATGTATTTATATTTCTTTATGGGCTTGTATTACTTTTTCTGAGGCAAATGAGGGACTTGAAACGCTACATTAATTCGTGTGTGTTGTTTTACCTGTTGGGGTTGTTTCTTATAAATTTGGAACGTTAAGGTAGAAATTAAGCTATTCAGAATGATAAATGTGGGCGTTTTGTAAGAAAAGATTGAGCAATTGAAATGGGCTTCTAAGCTTTCGTTCTGATTCCAGCTTCAGCTTTTTTTATTTTTTATTTGTGATTATGGTACGAGGATTGATTGAGTCTATGTTTTTTTTTTTTTTTCAAGAAAATTTCATGTGATAATGATGTGGGAAAATGTATGTCAGCCTGGATTTATTTTAGGGAAAATTGCAGCAGCGATCCCTAACTTTTTCATTTTTTACAGACTTTATCCTTACCTTTGTTTTATGTCAGAAAAGGTCCTTTACCTTTCATAAATATGCACCTAAAGTCCATTTGGAATTGTGCCGGGCAAAAAGGGCTTCGAGATTCGAGAATAAGAGGTCTAAAAAACGAGACCAATGTCAACAAAGTAAAAGCAAGAAAAATAATGAAGAGACATTGAAATTGTTGCTGTAAGAAAAACATAAAACATCCACTGTAGAGAGAGATAAAGAGCGAATAATGAAGAGACATTTAAATACTTGAAACATTTATACTAGATGAAATTTAGAAAATTGAATACCTTATCCTAAATCTAAAATTTAAAAAAATTGGCATTGAAAGAGGTTAAAAGTTCAGATTTACTTGTATTCTTTTTCTGCTACAATTATGAATCAAAATTTGTTCATTTTTCAAAATAAAAATGTAATTGTTAATCAAAACACTTATTTGAATGAAAAAAAAAAAAAAAACTCTTTGAACTAAAACTGACGTTCTTATCTAAATTAAAATAATAAAAAAGAAACATGGATAGTTTCAAAGAGGAGGGTACATCTGTAATTGTCTAAAACATTAGGGCATGCTAGTGTAAATTGATAAATTATTTGTCACTTTGTTTAGTTATATAAAGGTCTTCGATCTTTCCTTATTGTCGCATTCGCATTATGTCCCATCTTTGTATTTTATTTTTTGCGATAATATAAAAATATGAGAAAGTCTTTATACAGTTAACTTTTTGGATGGAAACCATCATCATGTATAATACGGCTAATTAATGAAATTATTATTTTAGTTATTAAACCATTATAGGTGCTTGTTTTATTAAGGGATAACTTCATAAGCACCTTAATATTGTCCAATTTTATATTGTTTAATATCTCTGATCGACAAACATTTTCAACTGAAATAATGTTAGAATATTAATCTCTTTCTACTACATAAATTGACTTAAAAAACAGGCAAAAATGCCAAAAAAAGGTGAAGAAATCTTGTCGAAATTGAGAGAATAAATTATACTGTTGACTTCAAAAATACTATCCATTTTTTGAGGTCGACAATGGGTTTGGAAGATAAAAATAAAAATAAGTCATTTGTATTTTATTTTACAAAAAATAATTATTGGGGATAGTTTGCTCTAAGGGAAAAAAAAGGTAAATATTCATTGACCAAGTAGGGCATATTTAGCCCCAATTTAGTACATATTTTTAAATTTTTTTTCTCAAATTCATTTTAAATCATATATTTTTCAATAAAATATTTTTACACGCGGACTCATAACTTTTATCCACTTTTTAATCGCTTTCTTTAAAATTCACTTTCTGCAAAATTTATTCTAAAAAATAACATCAAATGGGCTTTTTATTTTATTTTATCGAAAATGGGATAAATGATACCTCCCGAAGAAAATATCAAAGGGATCCAAAACTGATGGCTTAAACTCTGGTTTATCAAGAATACACAAGACAAGCACTTCAAATTGTTGATGTTGGGTTTGTAACTATGTAACTAAAGTGCAAGAACAATCTGACACGATGGATAGACTCTTGTAACAATGATATATTTGCGTTTACTTGAACATAATTAATAATAGAAGCAAAAAATAATATAATATAAGTAGAACTTGCCCAGTTCAAAGACTAGACGTACAATTAAAAGCTTAAAAATTATAATAAATGTGCCCTAATTATACTTCTCATATCCATACCAGGAGTATAGTATTTTCCAGGCTTATAGTTGTGGAGGGAGGTGGGGAATATCCTTGACCCCAACTAGAATACAATTTTTTTATTTTATTTTAATATCATTATATTTTGTATTTAAAAATATTCTCGTAATTAAATTAGACCTCTACTGATTCCGAGCTTTGACTCTTTCACTTTCTCTCATAATCACTTTCAGGCTCACTACTTAACGTAGATTGTATATTTATTACCGAATTTCAAATTTGCAAAATCCATAACTTCGTCATAATCATCCTGAATGTACGAAAAGCGACCCAACAATTGCGACTAAAGAATATTTTGAAATATAAGTGCGACGATAAACAAAATTGAATACCTTTAACGCAACTAAAATGTTAGAATAATTCTACTCCTACAAAGTTGGTGTACAAAAGTGGAGTGCCAAAGTGCGTTGGCAAAATTGGATCGTTGATTTCAAATGATTTAAAAATTTATTTTTGAAATGATTGGTGTAGATTTGATTTTGTAACCTAATTTTGTAAACCCCTTTGTCATTGTAGTATAGCTCAAAATATTATTATGGAATAAAACAAAATTGTGATGGCAATAACATGAAAAAAAAAATGGTTAACCAACTAACGATCCATCAGTTGCCAAAATTAACGATGCAAATTAGCTGCATGAAAGTTAAAAATTAACGGTCGAGAGGACCCCCTCATTCCATGGCAATATTCCCCATGCAATTCTCCCATTAAAATCCTTCCGAGCCTCACCTGCATGCACGAGAACCTCAATAGAGATCCTCTCTCTATTCGAAAGTTAAAATCCTCTTTTAACCGCCGCTCCTCCTCCACCACCATCCACGGCTTGCCGAGGCGGTCATATCCTGCTCCGTCATGGCAGCCGAGTAACACCACTCTAATTTTGTTGACTTCTCCAATTTTGTTGAAGGAGATGGAGGAGTCAAATCATCAAGAGTTAATAACGTCGTCGTTGTCGTCTTCCTCTTCTTTCGAGTCTGAAATGGAGGATCTTCGACGCTTAGAAAATGCTCCACCGTTCTTGAAAAATCCTAAGGCAAAGAGATTATCAAAGCAGCTCTCCATGTTAGAGACTCCTCGCGATATTGCATGGGAGAAAAGGCGAGGTCAGATTTTCATGCAAGAGCGGAAGAAAAACGGCATTAACGACTCTGACGAATTGACAGACGAGGATTTGAGCGAGCTAAAAGGGTGCATAGAACTCGGGTTCGGGTTCAATGAAGAACAAGGACAAAAGCTATGCAACACATTGCCCGCCCTTGACCTTTATTTTGCTGTGAACCGCAATCTTTCAATGAGCCCGGTATTGAGTCCAAGCAGTACCGAGTCAGCACCCGCTCTTGGCGGCCGGTCTACGTCGTTTGAGAGCGACTCTGCTGATTCATGGAAGATTTGCAGTCCTGGTTAGACCTCATGACAAATGCTTTAGCCTAATGTTTCTTGCGTATATAATTCTTTTTATTTTTAATTATGAAACAAGTTTCATTGGAACGAAAACAAGAAATGCAATAGGAGACTACACGAGAAAATGTTATTAAAAAATTTAGGACACTATGCGGTAGAAAAATTGAATAAAACTTTTTTATAATTTTAATATAACATCAAAACTCAAATTAAACCACTTATCAACTTTCTGTTGAATTTAAATTAAGCCTATGCTCAGTCCCAATGATTTCAAAAACTCATTTTTTTTATAATTTATTTTCAACCACACATTCTTTCATAAAATAATATTGTCCGTAAATCGATTTTTTGTGTGTGTGTATTTTTTTCCACACATTCTTCAAAAATAACCATTCCAAAACTCATTTCCTTCGATATTTTCATTAAAATGGAGCTCAAACAAGTGCTAAATCATGCAATTAAGTTAATATTTTGAATCCTGCATTTATTTATTAGTACAAGTCCGCAGCAAAGTCCAGATAGAAATAAAATTTCTAATCAAAATTTTAGTATTTTTGTCAAGAACCAAGGATATTTGTATTCTCTCTCTCTCTCTCTTCAAATTGCCATTCACCACAAATATTTCTGTTGGATTTGAAGTGCATATGATATTTATCATTATACAATGGCTCAATGAGTTTGCAGGTGATGATCCTCAACATGTGAAGACAAAGTTGAGGCATTGGGCACAAGCTGTGGCATGTTCAGTGAGGCAATCCTCTTGAAGGATATCTATGTTGCACGGAAATGAGAATCGAAAAATCAATGTGACAAAAACGCCAGAGATTGTTCTTGTTTTGGTTTATCTTTATTTTTATGTATTGAGGCATAACACAAGAAACTTCTGGAATTTTCTTAATTAGAGGACTTGGCAGTTGGCACACAAAAGTCTTGAACTTTTGCAAAATCCAAGTCCAAAGTGTAGCTTCGGAATAAGTTTTGGTCAATCTCAAAACTTATGTAGAAGATCTTTAGACCATTATTTAGATTTTCACCTTCCCCCTTTTTTCTAAACACATCTATGTTGACATCTTTGTAATATTCTTGCAATTTGGTTTTGCGCGATTGCTTTATGATTTTACAAGTGGCGATGCTCGATTCTCATTTATTTCTAATTTATAGTTTCTAACATCATAAAAGTGATTTATTTTAATATTCACTAACCATCAATGTCTTCTATGCATTTTTTCCAACTTCTAAGCATACGACGACATTTCTTGGGATTGTAAATGTTAATTGAGATACATCTAGAAACTACCAACGATAGACAAATATTGCCCGTAAAGATATGTTGTACTAGACATATATATTTCTAAGTCTAGGCTTATTTTTTGAACTCAGGTGTTAATATAAATGGTAAGATTAAAATATTAGGGCTTGACTTCTCAATGTTTCACGAACATGGTGTTATGAATCGATAACTTTCGAAACTAATGTCATATAGGTTCTCAATTCACTTAAATATTAAGTTAGATGAAAACTTACCAAACCATTTATATTTTTTTCCAATTCAACCAAAAGCATTTGTAACTTACACGTTGACGAAGCAATTGCAGCGTGCACCAGAGGCAGACCTATTAAGGGTCCAGTGGGTGCAACTGTCCCCGCTGGGTTTCCAAATGCCTGGGCCTTTTCAGATTCAAAATTTTCAGATTTTTTTTGTGATTTCTTTCACAATTTATTTTAGCTCATAATTTTTAGCCCAAATCCAAAAAAGTCTTAAGTCTTTGACATCAAATTTATTTATATTTTTCAAAGACCCAGCTCACATATTTCCCACTCAAACTCTTGCGGTTCCAATCACGATATTTTGAAACAAGAAGAAGAATAGATTGAAGAAGCAAAATTTTGTAATCCCTCTCTCTTTCTTAATCTTATTGTTTATGTTTTAATAGTTACTTTTGTTCTTGGATAATTCATAAGTATTAAGTGGGTTTTTGCAATTTTGCTTGTTTTGATCTTGAATAAGTGTTTTAATTTTGAGAAGCACTAAGGAGCAATTGTATAAAAAAAAAAAAAAAGTACTATACTTTGAATATTATCGTTGTTGCTATAATTCTATTTCGTTTCCATTAAATCATAATCAACCCATTTCGGGTTGACGATTTTCGTCGGGTGAAAAGTCAAATTAAATTTACATAAGTTAGTGACAGAACTAAATCTAATGACTAATTAAAATTTCATAATTGTTGTTAAATTAAGGTGGATTGCGTGTTTAATTATTTCGTATTCTTCATTTTAGTTGTGTTACAAGAAATCAGCTCAAATCGACTCAACAAATGACCGAAAATCCTCAGATCAAAGGCATCAAGATTTTCATAGATTTAGACTCAGATTATGCATTGTACCCGTCTGTACAACGTCGAAAGCTCATAAACCACAGTCCCAAAGAACAAACACAGAGGCAGTCACTACACTGGACTCAAAACCCCCAAACCCGAACAGGAAACTCTCATCTAACCACAGCCGAACAGTCACACAGACAGGGAGACCACACAGTAGCCACAAAACCAGAGGTTTTATGACTTAATCACCAGATTCACGAAGAAGGAGAAGAGGCAGAAGACACAGAGTCGTCCAAGAGAGAAACCTAGAAGGTTCGAGAGAAAATATCACAAAGAGGCAGAGAAAATATGACTCAGAATTAGGGTAAAACGTCTCAGACCCCGTTTATATATTAATGGGTCATCACCGTAGATGTTAGGTTAAGTAGATCAAAGGGTTCAGAGCGACACACGTGAGTTATTGCTTTTGGGTCGGGTTTCATTTGCTTTCAACATTGAGTTATTGGGCAATGGGCTGGGTAGTATCTGTTGGACCTTTTAATATCATCATTGCCCAAATGGGCTGGACACACAAATATATATTTTTGGCATCACAGCCCAATAAGTTGACAGTTTGCCAAGGCCTCTAGTCGCATTCACTACTTCAACGCTCTTCATCCAAATTCTCTTAACAGATTTTTCTTCGTGCTTCTTTCCTGTTTTAGTTAAAATTAGAACAACTTCTAAAAACAATTTAATGTAATTTCTTCATAAAACTCTTAAACCAGAAGTAAAAGTAAAAGTAAAAATCATGTCAAACAATCTCATATTGTGCTTATTTCCTCGAGGAGTGCAATCCTAGACACTTACGGCACGTGGGATCACAGAACCCGTACCGAACACTCACAACACCAACGATGGGTGGATGGGGTTTTTTGTAGTTTTTTATACAGATGGGTCCCATTGGTGTAAGTGTTGGTAACAGAATCTCCTGTGAACCTAGCATTATTCTTTACTAAATCCATGAGATATTGTTAGGTAATTTGTTGTCAAACGACATCCTCGGACTATGATGTAATCTCGATTTTAGTATCGATCGGCCATGGCCATATGATTGACTAGTACATCGACACAATTATCGAGACAACACAATCTATATTCGTATGGACCGTTCGAAACAACCTATTGTAAATAGTGTTGCTCACGGTTCGCCCCATTTCCTTGGAAGGCTATATTATTAATTTGAGGCCCATTAATATTGAGTCGAGCCTTGTTTGGTCCACAACTTAATTCTAACCTAACTTACCTATTTTGGACATTTACTTGGCTTCTAATTCCCGTTTCTCTCTCAGCCTCCATATGCGTGTGCCCATTTTCTCTCTTTGTGAGACTTTCTTCTTGGCTTTTTGCATCACTTCACTGTGACCTTTGTGGTTAATTCTTAATGGGTATATTATTGGACTTCATCTTCCCAACCTATAGCAACCGGAAGTGGGGCGGTCTTGGTGGTGGTTTTGGAGTTGTCTCAACCTTGGTGGTATCGATGAAATTGGTAAACTGAGCCCGATTTTGTACTTGGAGTTTGCTGCAAATCATCCCTACAGATATGATATTCTTCACGAAATCCATGAGTTATGATGACTGGTCAGTGACATCGTTAAACAAATTAAAAACAATTCACACAAATTTTAACAGCTAGGCTGAAGCAAAGATTGTCTAACAAAATGTTAAAAAATCTTTAGAACCTACATTACCATAGAACAAAACCAACAGAACACATTTTCAATCAGTTCACTATAACCGTCCTTGCATTTCAGATGACTCTACTAGCAGCAAAATTCTGAGCTGGTTATTTCACACCGATCACTGACATGAGAAGTCGGAGACTTCCATAAACCTCTGCAACATCTGATGACTCCTCAGATGATGAGGGGGGCTCAACTCCAGTGAATAAGTACAAAGCCTTGACTTCTTCATAGATGGATGCAGATCGTTGCTCTCTGTAGCCAACTATTGCTTTGACAGCATCGATCTGTGTCCAAATCTTCTCTTCATTAAGCAACACCTACAACATAAGCAAGTAAAACAAAAACCCAATAATGAAATCTAAACAATGCCAATTCCAAGAAATTTGTGAGGACCCTAATTTTCTCGTGATATTTTCTGAAGAAAGCTTTAGTAAGACCTTGTGGAGTCACATTCCCCCAGGTGGGATCTAATGGAATAGTCTGGAAAAGCCATCCAAGAGGTGCTTTATTCAATTAACACTATCTATGCTCTTTAATACCAAATATTACGAGTACCTCATCTTGAAACTATATTGCTGCTCAAACCCAACATGAAAAATAAAGGAAAATGTAAAGCTTAGGCACTTTGACCTATTTTCTATCAGATGTGTAATGCAGATATGTAATGACAACAAAAAATGGCATCTTATCAATAAAAATTAGATTTTGAAGACAAAAATATTTCCCAAGGTGTTCAAGTTCCAATCATTGTCTTATGATCCAATTTAATGAACATCAAATGTCTCTCCTCAGTAATAATAGTCGAAAAGTGCAATAACACTTCCAACATCGAAGATGTCTTATATAAAATTGTTGATCTCGTGATAAAATTTGGTGAACATCAAGGAACAAGGGGCAGCTCGCCTTATAGATTGTTTTGTTAATCCCATATACAAGAATTGTGGTTTGCAATCTGATAATGCGTTCTCCTAAATAAATCTTATAACATTTTGAAAGCAGGTCATATGTTACATTAAAAAAAATAAAAAATAAAATTACTTAGACTGACCTCATCAGAACTTTGAGCACCATCTGCCTCACAAACATTTCCATCGCCTTTCGACTCTGTATCTATATCATGTTTCAACACAGGTACCCTCGATAAGGCTACATCATCCCCAGAACCTTTGGTTTCATCTGGTAAAATAACAACTACAGGTTCATTTGCTGTAAAAGTTGAAAACAATTTTGGTAAACCAACATTGGGATAAAACGGTCCCATATAATAATGGGGACACAAAAAATACTGGCAATTACCTTCTGCTTCGTTGTGATCTGTCAAAATAAACAACTCGCTAATCTGATTCCCACCCTCAGCTTCAGCATTTGAGCTCACTTCTTGACTGATTGTATTTTCCTCATTTTTCTCGCAGCCAGGATCACTATATACAACAAAGCCAGCACCGTCCTTAGAATTCTCTCCCTGCGCGATGTCTTTCTTGTCATTAATCAATTCATTTTCCCTGTCTGTTGATTTCTTACATACCAAATTAATTTTGTTACTATCTGCATCCCATTTTTCAAGCAAGGTGATATCATTTGGAACACTATTTGATCCATCCTTACCATTATGTTCTTCGATTATTTCTACATTCGTCTCCTCCCCAGTTTCTTCATACTTCTCCTTTGGGTCTTGGACAATGTTCAAATCATTTTTTTCATATGTATTCTTAGTTTCTCCAGTGGCTTTTTCTACTTTGCATGAAGATTTTTCATGTCTCTCATCTCTCCTTGATTCAGGTCCTTCCCTATTTCCAGAAATTTTCTGCGTTTTAAAATTTTTCCTTTTACCTCTTCCCTCAGTTTCTACTACACTCCTCTTGCCCTTGGAAATGGTCTGACCTCCCTTTACCTTCTCACTTTCCTGCATCTCAGGCACATCATCATCCACCATTCTCTCCGTTTCAACCGCACTGCTCTTTCCTCTAAATATGTTCTGACCTCCCTTTAACTTTTCTGTTCCCTTCATCCCAGGGACAGCGTTATCCAGCTTTCCCTCTGTTTCAACATTGCTGCTCTTGCCCATAGAAATGGTCTGATCTCCTTTTACCTTTTCTCTTACCTTAGTAGCCAGGATTACTTTATCCATATTTTCATTTTTATCTTCAGGCAGATCGTCTTGTTTCCTACTTAAAATATTTTCATCATACGCATTCTTCACAGAAACATGAGGTTGTATTTCAGAACGATGCACACCATTTTTTGCATCCTTTCTAGCTACCTCATCACCAGTATTTTCATAGGATTCTGTATTCTGCCCTTCAAATTTCCTATCCTCACTTATTCTTCTTGGCTCTTTATTACATTCTAATGGAGGTGCCTTTTCTCTCTCCTCTCTTCCTTTCATCTCAGGGACATCTTTGTTGAGTTCTGCAGTTTTAGATGCGTCTTCTTCTTCCTGAATTGCAACATTCTTGTCCTCAGACATATCCTCTTCTGTCCTACTTTCGACATTCTTGTCAGCCCCATTTTCCACATGATCAACAGGTTGAACTTTTAAACAGCGCACACCGTTTTTCTCATTCTCTCTATCACAACCCACATCCCCAATAAATTCAAGGGATTCTGCGCTCTCCCCTTCAAATTTCCTATCCTCTTCATTTTCCCCAACTATAGGCTTTTGAACATTACATTCTAATAAGTGTTCTTTCTCCTTTTCTTTATCCAGTTCTTCAATTTCAATATCATCCATCCTCTCCGAAGACTCGCCTTCACCATAGCCTCGTTGTTCTAAAATTTCATCTCTGCTAAACACCTTGTCTTGATCATCCTCAATGGCTTCTCTAACCTTATCATCATCATTACCCTTTTCTCTGCTTCCATCTTCCACCAATTCAATTCTTACTTCAATCCCTTTCTTCATATCCTGCTCTTGCTCCTTTTCCTCTTCCTCCATTGCAACCACATCCTTCTTAACAATGGATTCGTTTTGGACTTCTTCTGTTTGTTCCTTTTCCTCTTCCTCCATTGCAACTACATCCTCCTTTAAAAGGGATGCATTTTCAACTTCTTCTTCTATTCGTCCCTCCTCTCGTTCTCTTTCCTCTTCTTCCACTGCAACTACATCAGAATCCCCCTTAACAAGGGATGCATTTTCGGGTGCTTCTTCTACTCGTTCCTCCTCATGTTCCGTTTCCTCTTTCCCCATTGCAACTGCATCAAAATCCCCCTTAACAATGGAAGAATTTCCACCTCCTCCTCGTTCCTCCTCATATGTCAAATTTTGATCATCCCACGAAACAGATGGCACAGTTTCCGGCAGCAATTTGCTCATGAGCCTTTCACTGCAGGCGTAACTGGCATAGACAAACCCAAAAGGAACCGAAAAGGCGAACCCAATTGCAGAAATAACAACAAGAGGAGGAAGAACCAGTGGAGCAGATGATATTACAATACCAGTAATCACTACCTTCTTTCCCAAGCTCAGACTTTTGTCCAGGATCCAACCCATCCTACTTTTCTCAATCTTTTCTTCTTCAAAAGAAGAAGACCCATTTTCATTTTCGATTTCCCACTCTTCGCTTGGATCTTCCATCCTACCCTGTTTAAAAATATACCAACACAATTTTTTGAAAAACTTTGAACCAGAATGACAGCTTGTTGGATAAAAACATTGTAAAATTTTATCAACTTTTCACATGTAACCATATATTTTGTTTCATTTTTATCACATTTTTAACCACACAATTCCTGAACTTTTATCAAATTACGCTAACTTTTTTATCAAGAGCTTTGCCAAACAACCCCTTAATCAGTTTACTGTAAGAAAACAATCCAAAAACCACAATCCAGTAAAAACATAGGAAAGAAAAGCAGAAGAAAAATATAATACTACATCCCTTTGCCTTGGTGCATACCTGATGATGGATAGTGGATTTAGTAGAACTGTTACTTGAATTTCATGATTTCCATTTCCAAAGAAAGTGGAGGTCTATAATCTTGAAGTGCAATTCGAGAATATTGGTGAAGGGTTTTGTCTCAGATTTTGGGTGATGAATAAAAATAATGTTTGGAAAAGTGAGCCACGGACACGCGTTGGGAAAAGAAATGTTGGATTTGCATGAAGGACAAGGAGACGCCAAGTGCATGCAGGTTGAAATTTATCATCTTTTTAAAAAACAAGGTGGTGGTCCACACATCGAGCTGACGCACACGAAATTTATCATCTTTTAAAAATTTATTATATTATGTATTGATAACATCAAATATAAGTAATATATTTATTAGTCTACGTTTACTAAAGTTAGTGAAGTATGATCACTTTCATGTTGTTCATTGAAGTTGTAAACGTATTTTTATTTTGAATAATGTACAAATATTTTGAGGCCAGAAATATTGTTTTGAACTACAATGCAAGTCACTGTATGTCTGTATTGATAATATATAGAGTCAGGTAATATACCATGATGATCCATGCAATGGAAAGAGTAAAAATATCGTGTTAGCATAGAGAAATTATTTAGGAGGCAAATAGTATTGACTGGAAGTTATCATTTGCTAAAGTAAACTATTGGGCCAACTTGTAAGTTTTAGATTTGTAGGGATTTGAGTGAAAATATTGAAATGTATGCTTTTGACCAAGAAATTTATACCTATTTGGCCTCAACTTTATTTTTTTTTTACCTAAATTCATTTGCAATCACATATTTTATGAGATTCACAACTTTTATCAATTTTTTAACAACACATAACTTATATTAGAATTTATTAGAAAATGATTTTGAGCCAAACCAAACAAAGGATGTCATGTTTTTAGCAATGTTCTAAAAGGCATAATGTGTGACGATACATGGAAATCCTTTGCAACTAGTCGGGCTTTATGTGGAGAGCCTAAAATTCTTGGTCCATAGCCTGCTTCCATTCAGGACCTGCAAGGCAACCTTAGTAGAAGATGGTCAATTAACGGAGAATAATCTAAAACATTTGAGCTAATAACCTCACCTGAAAAGATCTTAGGCATGAAAATCCCATCTTCGCCTCTGGTAGTCATTGAATGGGTAGGAATATGTGGTCGAGGCTTACGATGGCTCATGGGAGGTGGAGAAGATGAAACTAATGGATTGTGAGACATAGGTGGGCTAACAGATAGTTTAAGGTTAAAGGTATTTAGAGGTGGCAAGGATGGATTGATTAAATGAGTATCTTTAGTTGATATAGTTATAGGTGAAAGGTCTTTAGGCGTTGAATTTTCACAAGGAATGGTTATAGTATGGTGTTGTTGTGTTTCATAGTGTGAGCGAAGAGACTTAGCCTGCACATTTGGACCTATAGCAGGAGAACTTGAAGATGAGCCATTACTATGTTGGAAAGAAGGATAACTCGAGGATGACATCATGAGGGAAGGAATACTAACCCAAACGAAGCAGTAGTAAAAAAAACCCTCATTGAAAAGGAAATTCTGACTCATTGAACACAACATGACGTGAAATATAAACTCCGCTACTAGAAGTAAGACACCAATAACCTTTATGTGATTCACTATACCGAAGAAACACAAATTCATTAGTATGAAATTGAAATTTTTGATTTTGATATGGACGAAGAGAAAGATAACAAGCACATCCAATTACTTTTAGAAAAGAATAGCTTGGTTTAGAATGATTGAGTTGTTCCCATGGAGATTTATTTTGAAGAACCTTAGTTGGTAAACGATTTATAAGGTAAACAGCTATTTGCAAGGCTTCCCACCTAAACTTTAGAGGCAATGAAGATCGATTGAGCAAAGTGAGACCAAGTTATACAATATAACGATGTTTACGCTCAACTACCCCATTTTGTTCATGTGTGTGTGGGCATAGGTGTTTGAAACCAACTCCAAATTGGGCTAGAAAATTTGTAAAAAAGCAATATTCACCCCTGAGTCACTTTGAATTGTTTTATTGCTCAAATCAAACTTAGTTTCAACAAGAGCTTTTAAATTGGACAAAAGNCCCTGCTTGTTCATTGTGACAACATTAGTCGAGAAGTGAGTGATGTTGTTCATAGTAGTTAATTGTTCAATTCGACTTACTTGACTAAGAAGTATCGATTCAACATCAGACCTAGTGATTGTTGCCTTTTGATGAGTAATAAGAGAGACAGCACTATCATAGTCAAGATCAAGAGCAGCAAGAACAATCGTTATTGAGTCAAATAATGGAAGCGCCTGGCCAACTACCCCCATTTGATTGGAGTAATTCTTCATCTTGGTGACATATTCATCATTGAGCTTTTGTTGGTCAGTTGCAGTTGCTGCCGGTAGTTGAGAGCATTTGCCATTGACGGATTAGCATATAAAGTCTCTAACTTATTCCACACCTTATGGGAGGTCGACAATCGGATGACTTTTGTTAAAACTGATTCATTCATGAAACCATGGAGCCATCCAAGTAATAGTTAATCAATAGTAACCCAATCCTCAGACTCTGGGTTAGGATGAGCTTTTAGAATATGTGCTGCTCCATTCTCAGTTTTAGGTTCAGTCTTATTCTCAATTGTTAGAAAGGCAGGTGAACACGGTTTCTTGCCAAGAAGATTATGGCCTCTAATGATTGGAACAACCATTGATTCCAGAGAAGATAATTGTTGTGATCCAACTTTATCACAAAGGCATCGTTGAGTGTTCCACCAAATGGTGATGAGATTTTTGGGCACTGAGCTGGAAGAGTTTCAGAAATTGAGGAAGACATTATTGGTCTTGTGGACGAGAAATGACGTTTGCCTTAAGTGGCTCTGATACCAACTTAACAATAAGAGAAATAAATTGAATAATCCTCAACTTAATGAATGAGTGTGTTCCTAGCTACTGCTCTGTGTGTTGTGTGTATGTATTGTTACAAAGATAATATAAGATAGAGAAAAAGGTTACAACGAACTATCTTAAATTCACAAAACC
>NC_036252.1:1945701-1947534 GCF_002742605.1 Olea europaea var. sylvestris
GGAGACATTAACGCATAATAGCCCAATAATATTTGCCAACAACAAACAAGCAGACTGTTAGATCACTGGGGCTAAACAAAATCCTTTTTAAATTTTTGTCAAGTGCCACAAGTTTGAGAGGTTATAATTCCTACATGTTTTTGTCTTATGTAATGATATTAGTAAATATCTTCTTAGGATAAATCATCGGGTGATTGACTTATATATTATCAAAGAATTAATGAAATAAAAAGAAGAGAAAAGCAAACCAATAGAACATTGGCTGTAAATGTACATTAACAAAACATTTTTACTATTTAATTGCAGCTTCTTCCCTACCATTTGGAGACCACGTTTTAATCACAGCACCACTGCAAAATTACATCATGTTATTCAATGTACAATACCTAGTTAAGCTGCAAGCAAAAGTTTCAACAATACCTTTCCCCATCTCGGCAATAGAAGCTTCCAACTCTATCTCTCAAAGCAGTCACCGATCAATTTGTCGGAGATGGAGAACGAACCGGGAAAATAAGGAGCTTCAATAGTAAAGAACAAGCTTCAGTCAACGAGCTTCAAATTACAAGCAAAACTTTTCTAGACATCACGAGCGAAATGAAGTAGAGCTTCAGATTACGAGCCCGACAAACTGGAAGTGAAGCTTCAATAAACGAGCCCGAGGTTCAAATATTGGTCAGAGATGGACAACAGACCGGCAAAAGGACGACCTTTAGTCGACGTCAGTGAGTTGGGCGATTTTGAGGGATGAAGTCGGCTGTCGAGGTGGAGGGAACTCTGAGACTAATTGTGTGGTTTTCCCTCGTTTTGTTTGGCCATTTTGCTTTTGTTTTTTTTTGTTTTTGTTTTTTTCATTTTCAATTTTTGTCAAGTGCCACGTCAGCTATTTTGAAATCTTGTAGGTAACCTGTGAAAGTCTTTCTGTATTTGAAGACTTATTCTATTCAAAACTACGAATAGTGGAGATTATTGTGTTTTTTTAAATGTGAGGAGGTGTTTTAAAGTTGCCATATAGCTCACATGATGTCTTTAACATTAAATGAGGAAAGTATTTAGCCTATGTTTGGGACTCATTATTTCAAAACTCATTTTTTACCAAACTCATTTTGAACCACATATTCTTTAAATAAAATATTTTACACATAAAATAAAAATATTTTTTCATACTTTTTAGTCACACATTCTTCAAAAATTCACGATTACAAATCTCATTTTATCAAATAATGTCCACCAAAAAGATCCTTAATTGCTTACAATATCAATGAGTACTATATTTATTAGTCTACATTTACAAATATATGGTCACTTTCATGTTGACTGATTATTGAAGTTGTAAACGTGTTTTTATACACTGAACAATTCCCACAACCATTTTGAGGTCAGAATTAGTCTTTCGAACTACAGTGCAAGTCACTGATCTTATAGAATTGTAATAAAATGTTATATGACTCATTTAACAAGTTTGAAAAGTTTAGAGGTTGAAATTAAATTTTTAGTTTCCAAGGGCTGAAGTGAAAAGAGTAAAATATCGTGTTAGCATAGATAAATTATTTAGGAGGTATAGAATAGTATTGACTGGAAATTATTATTTGCAAAAAGTCAACTTTTGGGCCAAATTGCAATTTTTAAGTTTTTAGGGATTTGAGTGAAAATATAGAAAAATATGCTTTTGACCGAGAAATTTATGCCCATGTTTGGCCCCAATTTTTTAAAACTATTTTTTCATAAACTAATTTTCAATAATACATTTTATGAGATCAACAACTTTTATAAGTTTTTCATTCACACGTTTCATCAAATTTTATTAAATTTACTAAAATTTGATTTTTAGCCAAA
>NC_036252.1:1948333-1957430 GCF_002742605.1 Olea europaea var. sylvestris
GAGATCAACAACTTTTATAAGTTTTTCATTCACACGTTTCATCAAATTTTATTAAATTTACTAAAATTTGATTTTTAGCCAAATCAAATGGGGAATGCCATGAAATTAGTGAAAGTAGGATAATTAATTACGAGAAACCAGATTTGGATTCGTTTGACCCTTTCGAGACTTTTGGGGCTAAATTGCAAATTCGAAACTTCCAAATATGCACATTTCTAAACTTTTGGTAACTTCGTGTTACGTGTATTAAATCAATATAAGGGCATTCTTTTGAATTTCTACTTGTTTTGGTGTAAAAAATTCGTCCTTTGAATTTCTACATGTTTTGGTATAAAATTCAATTTAGGAGTTGGCCGATTGAACAAGATCCAAGCAAGCTAGTTCTCGATTCCACTCCACCAAACAACTTGCAAACTTCGACTACTACTGTACTACTAAATTTAGAGTCATCCATTTTGGTTGATTTGTTTCTAAATGATTATTATTTGGACGATTTAATCTATAATTTGGCCACCATTTTTTCAAAATCTAATTCTTCAAAATTCATTTTTAATTATACATTCTCCCATAAAATAATATTACACGCAAATTAAATTTTTTCCTTTTTCTAACCATATTCTCCAACAAAACATTATTTTAAAATGTAAAATGGGGCTTATACAAGGGCTTAATAAAAAAAGATATCTTATTTTAAATATTTGTCAAAAGATTTATTTTTAAATTAATCGAATCAATTTTCAACTTGACCAACTCAACACTTTACTTGATTTGCTACCAACTTATAGAATTGATCTCCTATTCATAGTGTGTAGGATAAAAACTTCTTATTACTGATAAAAGAACTTTAGTTATGGTTCTTTGAATTTATGATTGTTATAGAGAATCATAACTAAGATTCTTTTGTCGGGTCAACGATGAGAAACTTTTATCCTACTCACTGAAAGCAAGAAATTAGAATTGAATATAGAACTCAACAATAGGTATTGTTCAAGGTTCTTCAACGTTATTTGTACTTTTTGTGATTAGAGTAACGATGGAGAGATGATTATTGTTATCCTGCTATGTTTGTTTGTAATGGTTTGTGTATGGCTTCTGTGTTGGTTCCAACAATTGTGCGTAATGGTTTCTATATTGGCTTCTATAATTTTTATCGCAAATATGCACTAGATCTCCGTGTGTTTTTTTTTGTTTTTTATTTTCTGTATTGATTAAATTATTTAACTTTTAATATTTTTTTTTTTGCGAACAAAATTGCAAATTTTAAACTTTTGATAACTTCGTAAACTTAACTGTACTAAATAAATATAAGGACATTCTTTTGAATTTCTACTTGTTTTGGTGTATATTAAAAAAAAAAAAAAAAAAAATCATCTTTTGAATTTCTACTTGTTTTGGTATAAAAGTTAAAATTAGGGTTTGACCGATTGAACAAGATCCAAGCAAGCTAGTTCACGATTCCTCTCGGCCAAGCAACTTACAAAATTTGACTACTATTGTACAATTAAAGTTAGGGTCCGTTTGATTACAAGAATAAAATTTGGGTGGAAAGAAAACGAATTTCAAAAAATTGAATTGCCTAGAACTTGTTTTCATGATAATTGTCAATTAAATGTGTTTGATTAGTATAATTTTACACTTGAAAAATGTTGAAATTTTGGATCTTTTGGTATTCGTTTGGTCTTGTGTTTCACGAAAATTGTCAATTAAGGAGGTGTTTGAGCCACATTATTTTGGTAATAATGCAATCTTGAATAATGTATTGATGAGAAATGTGTGGTTAAAAAATAAGAAATTTTTTTTGATTTGCGTGTAATATTATTTTATTGAAAAAAGTGTGATTGAAATGATGTTAAATCACTATTTAAGAATGTATTTTTTTAGAATAATGTAGCTCAAACAAGCTCTAAATGGATAATTTTTTTTTTAAATATAATTGTTGATAGATTTTGTTTCCATTGTTGAAAATAAAAACTAAAAAACTGGAGTTTTCCACCATTTCAAGGAAAAGGCACAAGTGTGGGGGAAAAGGTGGAAATGGAATTCTCTAGAAAATATAGCAATCAAACACCATATTTTGGTGGAAAATGGAAAACGGAAAATCCATGGAAAATGTGGCCAATTAAACATGGCTTTAGAGTCATCCATTTTGGTTGATTTTTTTTTTTTTCTAAATGATTATGATTTGGAGATTTTAATAAAAAAGATATCTTAATTTAAATATTTGTCAAAAGACTTATTTTTAAATTGATCGCGTCAATTTTCAACTTGACCAACTCAATTCTTTACTTGGTTAGTTACAAGGTTATACTGGTGAGTAGAGCTTGACGACCTATTGAATTGTTCAAGGTTTCTCAAAATCATTTGTACTTATTGTGATTAGAGTGTAATACCCTGAGCGTAAAATGCAAGTTTTGAGTAATTTAGCAACATTATCATTTTCTAGGGAACTTGTGCTAATATTCTATTATTATCCTGGTAGAATAGCAATGTATTTATTGACTTGTNTTTTTTTTTTTTGAATAAAAGAAAAATCTATAATATATTAAATATCGCATTAAGTGAGAATAATTTTTTTGGATGATTATATTCCTACCACAATTCAATTATTTCAATGACACTTTACTTTTTGTTTTTCAATATATATTTAACATTCAATTATGCATTTCACTATTTACGTGCATGTATTAAATTAACATTTATTTTCAAGGCTTGCATTTCTCTCATATTTTGATTAAAAGGGTGAAAATTAGTTATACTTTATATGTTTTGGGGGCTATTCAATTAATCTAGGAATAAACAAATTATTCAAGTTCATGTATACTTATTTATTTTAAAGACTATTCATTTAATTTATGATATTAATTTATTCTCCGGGTTCACGTACACATCCTTTAGTCTAAATTCTTTTTCAAGATCATGTGAATATAAATAATTATTTTTCTATATTCATTAATGCAAATTAATTAAATTCCATGTTCTTGAATGGATTTAATTGTTCTCATGAATGTTGGATGTAAACGAATTAATCTCTCAACTATTTAAATTATTTTCACAAATTGGTGTTACTTCATTTCAATCATCAAATATTTTGCTCTCTCACATAATAAAATCAAAAGTTATAGGAGACTTATAGGCATATAAAATGAATAGTCCATTAATGTGAATATAGTTTGAATCAACAATATTGGAAAATATGTTATTTTGAGGCTCATTCTAATTGAAAAGGAGGTAATATGTCTACTGTGATGACTATTTATTTTTTAATTACATTATCCACAAACGTCATTAATCTCAATCATAATATTCAATTATTAATTCAATATTTTTTTTGTTCACCATCTTCAAACTTGAGGTAAAACAAAATTTTGTGTGTGTGTGTGTGTGAATGCATGCGGGCACCAAATCTCAATTAAATGTCCCAAGTCGTATGACAACTACAAAGGTTTTAGTCAAGTCAAATACTCTTAATCACATAAAAAATATAGTGTACAAAAAGAATCTCATTGAATAAAAAATTCACTCTACATAAACAATTTTTTACTATTTTTCATACTGACTCATCTTCAAATATTATTTTAACAGTTCTTATAAAGCATTCAGAATAATGTGTAATGCTCGTTCACCTATGACAAATATACTTAAATAGCAAAACACACTACCAAAAATAAAAGAAAAACTTTCCAAAAAGTATAATCAAACCCTTACCAAAACATAAGAAAGCCAATCGAAAAAGATGGCAACGTCAGTGAATTGACTAATTAGGACGGGACTGACATGAAAGCAAACCATCGGAAGCAAAGGCTAAAAAGACACCCAATGTCTACGGAAAACTTCCAATCAGCGAGTGATCATAAGATCAAGGGGCGATGACATCTAGAATCGGTGGAAGAAGAGAAAATGCCAACAATGTTCACGAATGGGTCACGATAGAGGAGTCAGTGAGCGAGTGATAAGTGGTTTATACACTTATTTGGACTTAAAGATAGAGACATTATATTTCTTTTGAATAATTATAACCTAATTTATTTTATATTTTACTTATTAGGTGAAACTCGATTAAAGGAAGTGGAATTGAAAGAAGGACGTGAAAATTGGCAAAAAGGAACAAGATTCAAAAGTGTGGGACTAAAGTTTAAATATTCAAAAGTTGTGTCAAACATCACGATGAAGATTCGAGAATGCTAGGGGTTAATTCGATGCAATTAGAAGTTAAAAGGGGTGAAATATGATCAAAATATTTTCATGAATCAATTTTCAACCGCTCAATGATGTTTCAAATTTTCAATCGAAGATTGAGACTCATTTTTGGCCTAATAAAAATTGAAATTGGATAAGAGCTATATCTAGTAAAGTTGAAGTCCTTTGAGTTTGATTTTCAATGCATTTTGAATCGCTTCCATCGAATATTGGGAAAAAAAGTTATGATTAAAAAAGTAAAGCTGTGTATGGAAACTGAAGTTGACGAGAGTGCTTAGGTGATATCCCATAGCGCCTAGGAGCTATGTTGCTGATTTTTTTCCTAGAAAGTTAGTCCAGGCGCCCAATTGCAGTACCTAGGCGCCTTGCTGCTACCAAATGGGGTTTTCAAGTACAATTCATCTTTTTAAAAGCTCAATTCAACTAAAACTTTTCCAATACTTGAAGAAAACATAAATACAACCTTAGAGAAGACAATTTAGGGGAATTTCTAAACGTTAAGAGGCGAATAAATACAACTTGAGATTGAGAGAGCAAGATCAAAGGGGAGAAAAACAAATAATCATCAAGATCAAGAAGCAAAAGATAGGGGTTGAAGACTTTTAAGGTTAAAAAAGATTCTTGGTGCATGATCAAGATTTCAAAATCGGTTATGAACTCTATACCTTATGTTTTTCTTCCATTATCATGAAAAGCTAAATTTATTATTAGGGCAATCAATGTAAAATTTTGAGACTCTTTATTTCCTTTATTCAAGATTCAAGTTCCTTTTTGCATATTTGTTAATTTTAATTATGTTCTTAATTCTTTGAATTCTCTACCTAATTTTCAATGATATCGTAAACAATAATTACGCGGAGATGCAAATTATTCGTTTAGACCACATATTAAAATCTAATAAATTAATATAACGTATAGAGATACCCATATTAATTACTGCGGTCATATATAAATTCTCAGAACCAATATTTCATTTAACTAAGTTTAATTCGTATAGAGATATGAAATTGAAATTGTTAAATAAGCTAAATGAGAAATCGAGAGGGGTAAATTGAATATAATAGGAGAATTCAACCGAACACTACCTTAGACTTTATGAAGCTTGATTTAAGACTTAGTGATCAATAAGTGAATTATAAATCAATCTTTGTTGCATATACTTATTATTAAGTAGTTAGATTAAAAATCACAATCGATCACTATCCTTGTTTATTTTCATCAAATAGAAGTTGAAAATAATAAATTAAGTATTAAAGTATAGTGTTCGTGCGAACGATAATTCGGACTCATTGGTCCATTATATTACTCGTAATAATATGTATACTTACGGGATATAAAATCAACAACAGCAAGATTAAAATGGAGTGCAGAGAGAAACTGGAGGTGGAGGTGGAGGTGGAGATAGGTTGACAGCGTGGGTGGGTGGCGCATGAAAGCGAGTTTGTCTATAGTAGTGTTGAGTTTAGGTTTGGGTTGGAATAGAGTTTCAAATTTGGGAGATAAAAAATGGGCTGAGTTGAGGGTATGGTTGAGATGATGAGAGGATAGTGTTATGGACTCTAATGCCATATTAAAACTACATCCAATCAGATTTTTTAAGATCCAACTTTAAAAATCAGCTCTAAAGTTTCTTTATACAAAAATCAGATATTAATTCAAATCTTTATTATTAATGATACTACCAAATTTCATCCCAAACCTTACTTCCCCCTTCTCTCTCACGTTAATACTTCCAGTAGTCGGTATCCCAGTTCCTAGTCACTGTCTCATCGTCAGTAAGTAACAAAGTCGTGGAGGCGTCATCATCCCCGTTCCTAACTACAGTCGTCATTGTCAGGTAAATAGTGTAGTCGGGGCAGCATCTCATCCCAATTATCTCTCACCTCCCTCGCGACAACAATTGATTGATGTGAAGTCGCGACGATGCTGCTGTTCTTCCTCGTTCTGCTGTGAACTCGCGATGGCCCTGGTTACTCAAGTCCAACATTGAAAATGATGGGTTCAGATGGTGCGGTGCTATGGTGGTTATTTTGCGATTGCTGTGGTCTGTGATGGTGTTATGGTTGCTGTGGTTGTGGTTTTGCTGTTGCTGTGATGAATGGTGATGTTGTGGTTGCTATGGTGGTGGTTTTGCTCGGTCTAATGCGATGGTGGTGGTAGTGGCTGTGGTCGGGAGTGGGGTGCGGATGGAATGAGATAGGGTGGATTGGTGGGATGGGGGTATATGTTATCAATTATTTGATTGATTATGACTAATAAATTGGTTAATTTGTGGTCAATAAATAGTATGTGACCTAAAAAAATACGATTGTGATTCACAATTTATTAAATTGTGATTGATAATTTTTGATCAATTTATTTGGTAATTTGTGACCTAAATAAGTAGTGTCTTATAAAATTTGTGATTTATGATCGATGAATTGTGATCTATAAATTTTTTAATTTGTGATTGAGAAATACTTTGTGATCAAAATGTATAAAATTGTGACTTTAATATATTTAATTATTTATTTCATAAAAAATACAATTAATACATGAGTTTTGAAATTTTAAACCTTGTTTTTTAATTTTGAAATGGATTATACTTAATCTTTTAGATATGAAAATTTTCCATATTAAAATTTGGAATTCCATTTTAAAAAGACAACTCCATTAATAAGAGTAGCCCAACACTTTATAAGTTAGTCAATATTTTCATATTTATTTAATGTGTGATTTTATCCCTTAACATGTTCATATAAGATGATGACTCGTTTGAGCAGATTAATTTTAAAATTAGTGCACTCATTTTTTGAATCTTAATCAGATTAAAAGTTTGTTTGAGTTTAACAGGTTCTAGGACCATATTAAGATTTGGCACTCCATATTAAAATACCAACCTTAAGAAGAGGAGTAGTTCAATCCTTTATAAGTTAATCTATATTTACGTTTTTATTCAATGAAGAATTTTATCCCTTAACACCTTCTTGATTTTGGTGATTTGGGTGATTCATGGTGGACTTTGGACTTTTTTGAGGTAGGGCTACAATTATTATTATTATTATATTTTTTTTTTCTAGTGACTTGAGAGATGGGGAAATGGCGCTTGTTGATGGTTGTTGGTGTGGCTGCTGTGAAACACCCCTTCTAAACAGCAATGCACACGATAACAATACCTGGGTTAGAGGAGAGCAGGGACCTGTGCTTCGCAGGGCCTGAGACGAACTTCGAAATTTGGGCCCTAGGCCCTAAGTCGTAGCAAACAACCCCTTTTTTAAAAAAGTAAAATAAAAAATTAGAAGTTTATGGAATTAAATTTGTTAACTTAAATCAACAATAAAACAACAAATAAATTTTTTGATATTCTTTCCTTCTCTTTTCATTAAAGTATATATTTGTTTCTTTTGAACACTTGGGCATAGCGAGTTTAAATAAAAAAAGGGGGTAAAAAGTGAAAAATGGGCCCCCGAAAATTCTGGGCCTGAGGCGGAGGCCTCTTGAGCCTCCCATCAGGTCCGGCTCTGGAGGAGAGTGCCAAGTTTATATACTAGTTTGACGACAAATGCAAGCAACAATGATTAATTAAGACGTAAGATAGACAGAGAAGAATGAAAAAAGATAGCTTAGAGAAAGACTTATAGTTTATTTGATAAAAGCTGTGATATATTATAAATAAAGAGTTAAACTAAGATCATTAAGGAACTTGGGTTTCCTCTACAAGAATGCAAAATAAATTGTCTTACAAACACAATAAAACGCAATAATAGAAAACAAGGAAAATACTATAAGATTCAATTCCTCCTATACCTAGAATAGACTTTCTATGTTGCATTAGGTTGTCTGTTAATCCCTTGGAAAGCTCCAAAATCTTCTTATTGGTAGAATCTCCAAAATTTCTCACACTTCATACGCGAGGAATTTAATTGCATTTTCTACTGCTTGTCCCAGTATCCTACTCAGTTTATGAAGATCTAGCTATCGAAGCCGCAAGTAATTCTTATTGGTAGAAGAAATCCCAACTCTTTTATGATTGTCGTACTCTTCTTCATTAAAATCTTGTCATGCTATAAGAGAAAGAAAACTTAGTAAACAAGACAACTCTCATTCTTTCTAATAACTAAACATGTGGTGAAAAATTAAAAAAAAAGATTCCTATGGCAAATCAAGAATTAGTTTTTAATTTCAAATTATGCTCATCCTGTTGGGAATCTACTTATACATGCACAGCGGAAAATTAAATTATTTCGATTCCCATCCAATAGATCTCATTGTGTTTGGTTAGGAATTGTGATAAGATTGTACCTTTTTCAGATCTGCAAACCTTTTGCTTTTCTTTTCGTTCCACAACTTTGATTCGCCACCACAGCTGTCCAATTGTCCAGCCTCCAACGGTGATCCACACAGAGAAAATGATTGCAGCCTCTAGGGTTTTCTCTTGTGCTAGCAAGAATAATGAAAACCTTGATGGACCTCAAACCCTAGTTATGTATTTATATAAACCCAAATAGGCTCGGCCCGGTCCGGCCCAATAATTAATTAATCCAATTAATTAAACCCGGTCCGTGAATTAATTAATCCAATTAATTAATTCGAAAATATAAATAACAAATCCAATTAATTAATTTATCCAACGATTGTTAAATTAATCAATTGGCAATTTGCAATCTTCCAATTCTCTTTTGTGTGTGACCCATTAGGTTCCCGACCACGATGCTTAACGACGTGAAATATTATTTTGATCTAATCAAAATTGATAAATTAAAACCCCCTTTTAATTTATCGTCAATTCACATTCGCCGTCCCTGATTGACATCTAGCAATGTGTCAGGGCAATACATGTGACGGGAAATGTCACGTGGTATGACAAAACCAAATTCGTTCGTTTACCGTGAAACTATAATCCCTTCGTCAATATGATCCG
>NC_036252.1:1963673-2036610 GCF_002742605.1 Olea europaea var. sylvestris
CCGGTCCGTGAATTAATTAATCCAATTAATTAATTCGAAAATTATAAATAACAAATCCAATTAATTAATTTATCCAACGATTGTTAAATTAATCAATTGGCAATTTGCAATCTTCCAATTCTCTTTTGTGTGTGACCCATTAGGTTCCCGACCACGATGCCTAACGACGTGAAATATTATTTTGATCTAATCAAAATTGATAAATTAAAACACCCCTTTTAATTTATCGTCAATTCACATACGCCGTCCCTGATTGACATCTAGCAATGTGTCAGGGCAATACATGTGACGGGAAATGTCACGTGGTATGACAAAACCAAATTCGTTCGTTTACCGTGAAACTATAATCCCTTCGTCAATATGATCTGATCAATTACGAGATATGGATTTGTGTCAATCTCGATCATCGATCATATCTTTCACTCCACTATTAAGTCAATATAAATCGAAAACTCCTTTTCGACTTATGTGTACACCTTGGCCAAGGATTTGATCATTGACTTAATTGAATGAAACGCAGATCATAATCTCCTACTATCTAAGAGTGACGAATCCTTTATTGATCAATCACAACCTTCATACGATTCTTGACGTACCCGAACAATGTCGTATTAGCGGCCCTTTTCAGAGCAACATCCAACACCGCCAAAGTATGACTGTCCTCATATAAGGTACCATGACGACCTCAAGTCAAAGGACCAATTTCACTACCGAACGTTAGAGATTAACCACCGACACTCAGATAGTTATCCATGTGGAATCTCTCGACGGGTCTCCAATGTTTTGTTCTATAACAAACATCTACGTGTTCATTTAAGTGTCACTACACTTTAACTTGTGAGATCAGCAACTTACTTCACAAGTAAGAAATGCCACACGTGATGGTCCATCCGTAATAACGATATCCGTATCTCGTTATTACTTACGACCACGGATGATTTAAGATTCAATCAGATGTAATTTGTATCTCACAATCACAACTCCTTGTGATTAATAAATTACAAATATTTGAATCCACGGACTCTATTATTTATTTAATTGTCTATTAATTAAATAATAGATCTGCCATTTAATTGCATTAATTATATATAAAAATATTTATGTCCAAAGTCGATTGGACCTAGGGCATAATACTTACACATCCTATGATGGATAGTCAATCTATATTATTGGGGAAACGGTAGAGGAAATGCTAAACCCCCTAGCTATAGAGGGTTCACAAGGAGTCCACAGCCAAGGTGGCGGGCTTGCTTAATAATACGTTGATCGGCTATCAGAGATATCACTCATCTGTTAGTCAACTAGCTTAGAAGTTTGTTTGAGTGACCATTTTCAGTATACAACCTTTGCAACCACCATGGTATCACAAGACACTACATCCTATTTTTGTTCCATATTTTAAGGAGCATAGCAAAGTAAGTCTCCATATACATGGGTTGGATCCCACAAGTATAAGTCTTCACCAACCCTTTAAGCATTATAAATCCACTCCTATTTTGCTGGTGTTGCAGCCATCTAGCAACACCATGATAGGAAAGTTCATACCTGAATCACCAACCTTATTAGATCTCTGATCTCTCATATCGTTAAGATAATTATTAGTTCTCCGTATTCTTAACTATTTCTGCCCAAGAACTATTGGTCTATTAAATATTTTATATTATATTCAATGACAATCAAAAAGACCAACATAAACTATAGGTGTAACTATGACTGTGTGGCTTAATCTAGTCAAGAAATCAAGTATGCGTACTAGAACTAATAATATTACTTTGCTATTTAAAACATCATATTATAAATATTATAGTTTTTCTAATAATAGCCGTAAAACTAATAAAAGGAACTGAATTTAAAAAAAATATTCATATATCAAAAAGAAATAGTGTTAGTGCATTTCTAGATATATAAAGGAACATCATCAAAGTGTCAACACATGAATTTGTTCTTCCTCAAATTTTCTCTATTTTCTAATTATGATATGAGCAAAGTTTGATACGAGATTCCCACATCCCAAGTGGCTAGTGTATGAAGTGCCAGTAATTTATGCTGTTTTGATTAGGAATCTTGAGCTGTTTCATTTGAACCTTTGCAAAGCTATAAATCCAGAACCTTTTTATTTTATTTATTTTTATTTTTATTTATTTATTTTTTTGGTCTATTCTAAGCAAAAATTCACTTTTGGTTAAACTTACACTTAAAAGTCTGTGATAGGGTACACGAGAATACTTAAAAATAAAATAATTTGCGTTTATTTTATGCAAACTTCACTTTTGGTCTAAGTTATACTTAAATATATGGAGGGATATAAGAGAATACTTTAAAGTATTATGCTAATTTTTAATTGGCATCTATTCTAAGCCTAAATTCTTTGGTAAGGTAAATGAGAATGCTTTAAAATGAAATGCTAATTCCAAATGCCCCCACTATTGAATTTCTAATTCTTCACTTTGCATTTTTTAATTGCTTTTAATTAACAAATTTATGTCTTTAATTTCTTGAGTACCTGATTCTTATAAATATCTAAGAACATCTTTAATCTTTATGGATTTCTCCTGTCTCCTTAATGCGATACAAGGTTTCAATGCGAAGGGAATCATCAAATAATTGCATTCCTGCCATTTCTTCTGACTTGATGATGTTTATAAATACTGCACCATCAATATGCTACCGTAACTTGCAAACTAGAAAATTGAATAAAAAGACGTGAAATGGCCGATGTGGTAATTTCTTTTGCAGTAGAAATCATTATACCAACACTACGTGAAAAGCTGAGAGAGGTCGGAGGAGTTGAGACCGACGTGGAGAACATCAGAGATGAGTTGGATCGAATGACGGCATTTCTCAAAGATGCCGATAGTGCAATGGATAACTGTGACACGGGGATGATAAATTGGGTCAACCAAGTTCGCGATGTTGCACATGACATTGAAGATGTTCTCGACAAAATTGTACTCGGCTTGAAGAAGAATCATCAGGGCAGTGTGTGGTCCAATACCTTTCTTTATAATTTTTTAAATTGCATTGTAAATTTAAGATTCAGTTCTAGGATTGTTTCTGAAATACAAAGCATTAATACGCGTGTCATCAGTATTGCAGAAGGGCGACGGAGATATTTTGACACTGCAGGAAGTTCAAATTCAAAATCAAATGTTGACACCAGCTTTGACCTTGCATATGATATTAGAGGTGATGCCCTTTTGGAAGAAGAAGTTAATCTTGTGGGAATTGAGGGCCCCAAAAGCGAGTTGATGAGATTACTCTGGGAAAAAGGTTCCGCACTGAGTGTAATTTCAGTGGAAGGACAAGGAGGTGTGGGCAAATCAGCTCTTGTTAGGAAAGTATATGATGATGCAGCAGTGAAGAAGCAATTCAAAAGTCACGCTTGGATAATTGTCCCTCGGTTATTCGATATAGAGGATATCCTAAAGGACTTGATTCAGCAACTCTTTCGTGAAACCAGGGAAGCATTCCCTGAAGAAATGAACGCCATGAATAATATTCGGCTGAAGGAACTAATTAAACTATTCTTACGAGAAAAAAGGTATGTGATCGTTTTTGATGATGTACGGGACATCCAATCTTGGAAGGCTATTAAACATGCGTTTCCTGACGATTCTTGTGGCAGTCGATTAATTGTAACAACACGTAATACTGATGTAGCTTTCTATTCTTGTAAACGAAATAAGGAGAATGTATATACTTTGAAGCCCCTTCCTCCAGAGCATTCTTTGACACTATTTTGTCAAAAGACGTTTCGAGGGAGTCCGTGTCCTTCCCATCTGGAGGAAATTACTAATAATATCTTAAAGAGATGTGCAGGGCTGCCGATTGCCATCAAGTCTGTTGGTGGAATTCTGGCCTCAAAGAGCCGCAGATTGGAAGAATGGGAGATGGTTTATAAGAGCCTTGGAGCTGAACTGGAAAGAGAAAATGGGAATTTGAATATGATCTTGTTGCTTAGCTTCAATGATTTGCCTTACCATCTAAAATACTGTTTGTTATATATGGCCATATATCCAGAATATCACTTGATAAAGTGTGACTCCTTGATTCGCCTATGGATAATGGAAGGTTTTGTGAACGAAGAAAAAGAAGGATGGACAGTGGAACAAGTTGCTCAAGACTACCTAAAGGAGCTTGCCAAAAAAAACTTGGTCGAAGTGGTGAAGGCTAAAGAGAATGGAAGCATAAAATCTTGCCGCATAAATTACTTTATCAGGGAGAATCTTCTGAATAAAGCAAAACGTCAAAATTTTTTTATGACAGTCGGCAAAAATTCCAATGGTCAATGGAACAGCAAAGCTCGTCGCTTATCAATCAATGGCCGTTGGGAAAACTTTAATCCTCAAATGTCTGGTAAAAAACTCCGTTCTTTGCTTGCATTTGATGTGACTGATTCGTCATCAATACTTGAGCTACTTAAGAGTTGTATGATGCTTAAAGTTTTAGACCTGTCAGGATTACCTCTAAAATCATTCCCAAAGGTGATCACCGAGCTCCTACTTTTGAAATATCTATCTTTGAGGCATACAGAAATTGAATCACTTCCAAGGTCAATCAAGAAGCTTCAAGAACTAGAGACGTTAGATCTTAAACATTCACTTGTCACTGAGTTGCCCGTTGAGATCTTACAACTCCGAAAACTGAGACATCTCATAATATGTCGCTATGGATGCTGTGATGTACATTCAGATGTTCAGATCAACAACGTTCTTGGTTTCAAGCTACCAAATGGAATTGGATCTCTAAAGTCTTTATACGAACTCTCTTTAGTCGAGGCAATCCCCGGCACAATAATAGAGATAGGGAACATAAAGGAACTAAGAAGGCTTTTCATATTCAAATTGGGAAGAGAGGATGGAATGGTGGTCTGTTCATCCATTGAAAAGCTCCAAAATCTTCAATCGTTAGCCTTGTTTTCAAAGGCAGAAAATGAGATCCTTGACCTGGATCACATTTCATCCCCTCCTGCATCCCTTCAGGAGCTCTCTATGTCAGGACGTTTAGAAAAATTTCCGCATTGGATAAAATCTCTCAACAACTTGGTTAAACTTTATTTTAGGTGGAGTCGGTTAAGAGATGATCCACTCCAATATCTCCAAGATTTGCCAAGCTTAGTCCGTCTTGAACTTCATGATGGATACGTTGGTGAAGAACTATGTTTCAAGGCGGGAAAGTTTCAAAGTCTTAAAAGGTTATATCTTGACAAGTTGAAGCCTCTGAAACAGGTGGTAATTGAGGAGGGAGCAATGCCAAATCTGAAAAGAATGAAGATTCAGCGGTGCAAATATCTGGAAAGTGTTCCATGTGGAATTGAACGCCTTACCAAGATGAAAGTTCTTAAACTTTTCTACATGAGCCAACAGTTTATTGAGAAATTGACTGCTGAATATTCCCATAAAATTGCACACATTCCTAAATTACAGTTTTGGGAAAAAGATGCATTGGAAACAGATGAAGATTGAGTTTTTAATTATCTTTGCGTTAGTATTTTATTCAGATTTTAATTTTCTTTATTTCGGAATAATTCTGAACATTAGGAATTTTAATTTCGCCCCTACCTTTAAATTTTCATAATTATCTAGATTTAGCGTTGATCAAAATAAAGGTTGTAAGCTTTAATTGCAAGTAGTGGTTTTCGAATAAATATTATAGCGATTGAAAATTTTTAATCTCTTAAATTCTTGGTATTTGATGCTTAAAATCAATGAGTCCAGTTTCTCCGTATTCATGCACAAATCAGAGAGTTTTGATGCCTAAATTTCTAGCATTGTTAGGAATCAATAGAAATTAGAAGCTGATTTTGTTGCAATAATTATTTGAAATCAGCGAAACTTGTTGCTTCCGCCCTACATCATAAACTCATACATTAGAGACCAAGCATGAAATTAGTACCCATAATCGGCTTCTAATGAAACTCATCCAATTTATTTTAACTTAGAATCAATTGTAGAACGGACTCTAGTTCATCAAAACACTGCACAATATACTACAATGGCTAAATATGTGATTGAGAATGTGTATTTGCGATGTTGAAATAAAGTGTACTTCAGTTATAGTTTTGCGTAGAGATTTAATTACTTTGGCAATTTTTTTCACAATTTTTGTTATTCTTCAATAATGCATCTCTAGCTATGTTCTTCTTATTTAACTAATATTTGTTATACAAAGATAAATTTTATTAAAATGCAATAAAGGATCTTTAACTTGTATTCCATTTTGATGCTCAACCTCCAAAACGGAGCATCTAAGTTTAGTATTTTTGTGGACCAGGCTCAAGCATACTCAACTGAACTTGTAATCATAAATTTTAATGCAAATAATGTCTTTATTAACGCATATTTGACAAGATGATCCATTCTCTAAAAGATGAGTTGATTTAAAATGTTTTGGATTTTATTGTTCATTTGTTAGATTTTGCTGTAATTAATCAATGTGTATTGTCTCCATCATCGTGTGGTATGAGTTCTACCATGTCACATTATCTTCCCACTCACTTGAACACCGACTTACTTGACGAGTTAGGGAAACCTACAAAGGTTAATTCTAAAGGACTAACTAACTTCATACTAGATGTGATAGGAGAATTCAAAGATATGCTCTAAGATTGATGCATCAGTATTTGATCATGGTGATGTGATGAAACTTGTTGCTTGTACTCTATTTGGGTCTCAAGGTATAAATTTCCAGTTGTTGTTAAATGGAAAGGCGACACCAACGTGTTTCTCTTGGGTAATCAATCCCAGCTAAATCACAATTCGGGAAGCTTTCTGAGAAGACTACTCAAGTAGTTGTATATAATTGTGGAAAAGAGAGCCAAATTTATTTGGATGGTTATGCATCAGTGGACTCCCCGAATGTATTGTTTTCGTTGCGAAGAATTGGGTGAAGGGTGATCCAAGATTCGAGGACGTATCTATTGGAAAATTATATTCGTGTTTTCTCCCATGAGAATATTGAAATCATATATTTACTTGTCAAAAAATGATGTTTGGGTGAATAAAAAATTTGAGTTCTAATTGGACCCAATTGGACGATGTGTTGGAGAAAAAACTATCATAGTTTGTTCTAAATAGGAAAAATAAATAAGGCAAAGACTAATTTATATATGGTTACATTAATTATAAACAATGTACAGACTTTCTTTATATGCATGGGCTAGGAGATGCAAATCAAGAACTGGATTACCACCTCTCTTCATTAAAATTGTGTGTGAGCGCGACCTATATGTTAAGACTTAAGGTTCTATCTTAAAATGTTAACCTTGTTAAAAGAAGTATCCCAATACATTATAAGTTGGTTTATATTTTTATCTTTATTCGATGTGGAATTATATCCTTAACATGCCCCCGCAAGATGTTGGCTCGTTTGAGCAGACCAATCTTGAAATTCGTTTGCTCATTTATTGAGTCTTAATCAGATTGAATCGTTCATTTGAACTTAAAGAGCTTTAATACCATGTTAAGATTTGGAGTTCCATTTTAGAAGGTCAACCTTGTTAAGAGGAATAGCCCAATGCCTCATAAGTTGGTCTATATTTTCATCTTTATTCGATATGAGATTATATCATTTTACACTATATACATGAATTTTGAACCTTTGGTTGACCCTTAAGAAAGGCCCACATTTTGCCTTTAATTCTATATTTGTTTTTAATTTTTCTCCAACTAAATTTTCAACTTCTAAAACTCTTTTATTTAATGGTCTATGTTAATGGAGAAGTTACATAGTCAGGTTCATGGTGATGTGTTAATAATAGTAACGCACATAACAATTGAGCAGTTAAGCAACTTATTCTTAGAACCTATAACATCAATAGAATTTTTTCACTGACAAAATTTCCTTCTTTGTCTTCTATTTTTTGTGTACCAAATATTTTCTAGTCTATATCCCTAAATTCTCGAGAGAGATATTCACCACCTTAATCTAATCATGTCTTAATACTCTTACCTAAATGTTTCTCGACATTGGTCTGTTACTTTTTGAATTTTTTAAAAGCATCTGATTTTCGAGCCATTAGGTAGATGAATTCAAATTTAGAATAATTATCTATAAAGGCGATAAAATACTCATAGCCCCTTCTTGCAGGTGTATTCACAGGTTCATATACATCAGAATGAATTAGTTATAATACTTCTTTAGCTCTTTCTCCTTTTGCTAAAAAGGGTCTCTTTGTCATTTTACCTTCAAAACAAGAATCACAAACTGATAATGGTTCAATCTTAAGTGTGTTCAATGGACCATCTATAGCCAATCGTTGTATCTTGTTAAGGTTAATATGACGAAATCTAAGATGTCATAGATATGTGTTACTAGTATGGTATGACTTTTTTTTATGGTTTGCAGAAGTAACTGTTTATTTTATTTGTGGAACAATTTAAAATATAAAAGCCATTCACCAAATATTCAGCACAAATAAGAACTTCGTTCTTTAAAATATAAAGCACATCATGTGCAGAATTTACAGAATAACATTGTCCTATTGTCAGTCAAATTCCACTTCATTCGCGGGACATAATAACAGTCTCTAAGAACTAAATATCACTGCTACTGAAACAAAAGTAAATTACTCTTATAATTCTCATTGAAACTATAGATCCTGTGTCGATGATAATTTTAAATTGGCCCTCATTAAGTCTTTTGCTCTCTTGAATCACATGTATAAACATACATATATAATTAGTGGTTCCAGAGTCTACAACTTAGGAATTTGTAGAATTAACCACTAAATATGTCTCAACAATACAAAAATCACCAGCACCCTGCTTTTTAGCCAATGCATCATAAGAGTCTTTCTTTTAGTGTCATTTGTGACCACAGTGGAAACAATTGCCTCTCGGCATTCCATCTAATTTGGGCTTTTTGTTGCTACTTGACTTCTTGTTAGGTATCTTCCCATTTTTTCCAACTCTGCCTTTTTGCTTGGAACTAGAGGAGCTAGCAATTGCTGAATGAGCGTGGCTACCTTTATCATTAAGACTAGTTCCACATTTTACAACTCATTCATCAACTTAATCAATGCTAATTCATCTTGGGGTATAAGGAGGGCGTGCTACCGGTACGTTATCTTGGTGTTCCGCTTATCTCTACCAAATTGAGGGCTTTGGATTGTAAGATGTTGGTGGATCGTATTATAGCTAGGGCTAAGAGTTGGACCTGTCGAGCGCTCTCCTATGCAGGGAGGTTACAACTTATTAAGTCGGTGTTATTTTCTATTCAGGTCTACTGGTCCTCTGTATTTCTTTTACATAAGGCTGTGATCAAGCAAGTGGAAAATTCATTGCGGGCCTTCTTGTGGAAGGGTAGTGACCTTGGTACCGGTGGGGCTAAAGTGGCTTGGGCAAAAATCTGTATGCCTAAGGAGGAGGGTGGTTTGGGTCTGTGGGGCTTGGAGATTTGGAATAAGGCTGCCATGTTAAAGCATCTTTGGTCCTTTTGTATGGATTCTGCCTCCTCTCTTTGGGTTTCGTGGACAAGATTTATTTACTTAGAGGATGGAGCATTTGGGAATTGAAATGTCCTGGGGATTGCTCTTGGAATTGGAGGAAAATTCTTGGACTCCGGGATATAGGGAGGGACAAAATGAAATTCAAAATTGGGAATGGTAGAAGTGCCTCACTTTGGTTTGATAATTGGCATCCTCTTGGCCCTTTAGAAAAGATTCTTGGAGAGAGGTTCATTCGTGAATCCAGATTGAGTAGACCTGCTAAGGTGGCTGATATTGTTGAGGGTGATACTTGGAGATGGCCATCAGTTCGCTCCCCAGCTTTGTCTGATTTGATGCGAGCTATGCTTGATACTTTTCGGCCGGACAGTAATAGAGAGGATGTATTGCGATGGGAGGATGATGTACATGGAGTCTTCTCTGTTCGGAGTGCTTGGGAGTCTCTTCGACTGCGCTACCCTAGGGTGACTTGGTATCACATTGTATGGTTCCCTAAATGTATTCCAAGACATGCATTTATCCTTTGGTTAGCAATTCAAGGTGGCATCTATACACAAACAAAGTTTCTTAGCTTTGGTTTGATTCAATCTATGCGTTGTGTGCTATGTGGATGTTCAGTGTAGGATTTGGATCATCTTTTCTTTGCATGCCCATTTTCTGAGCGTGTTTGGAATGCTCTGCATGTGAAATGTAACTTGCCATGGGTTCAATGGAGTTGGCTTGATTCTCTCTCTTGGATGGAACAATTTCGTGGGAGGTCATTGTCCTCTATCGTTATCCGGTTAATGTTTGCGGCTTCGATTTATGCTATTTGGCGTGAACGTAATGCTAGGATCCATGGGAGGCTCCTAAAAATGAGTCTATTGTTATTCAAGATATTGTTTTTACTATTTGTGCACGAGTGAACTTGTACAGTAGCTTGGTTCCATCTAGTGAAAATAGATGGCTCCAACGCTCTTGGGGATTTTTTACAGATATTTTTTGTTCTCGTGATTAGGATATGAGCACTTTCTTGAATTTTGCTATTGTTGTTAGGAAGACATTAATTCCTAGCATTGTTTTATGGGGTTTGCCCCTGTGATTTGTACTTATTTTTATACTTTGGATATAATGCACTTACCTTATCCAAAAAAAAACATATCAATTTGTGTTTCTTGATCAATGGTTACACCCAGCTTCTTCGTCACGTTGAAATATGCAATCATAGTTAGCATATAATTCTTCATAGGTGTTCTGATTTTCATGCTGATAATTTGTAAGTTATGAACAACCTTAAAACGAGCCGTCCTACTTTGGTGTCCAAACATGCCCTTCAAGCGTTCTTGTATGCCATAATAGGTCACCTGATATTCAAGCTTTTGTTATAACACATTTGACTTTGATGCCAAAATGTAACGATGCTCCATCTTGTCTGTTATGATCCATTTATCATATGCAACCCTCTTGGACTTGCCTATTGGCTTACTAGGTTCCTCAGGACATTTGTCTTGAAAAACATAATCAAGTTTTTAGGCAATAAGCACAAACATCAAATATGTTTTATTTTAGAAAAAAAGATGTGCTTGGAGACATTTTGCTGAAAAATAAACATTCACTGTATATTAAAACTGTGCAACAAATAAAAATTTAGCATATGATGTGTGAATGCATATGTAGATCAATCTAATTACAATAATGCAACGACAACTTACTCCTTGTGATTCAACAAGCCCCTCCATTGGGAAAGGTCACGATATCCACTAGTAAAACTGAGATCATCCCACTAGATAAATTATACCTAACAACAAATGTCTATATTAAGTCTAAAATCATTTTGTTTGGTCACCAAAATCATAAACGAGAGTATCTATTGGAGGTTTGTAGATAATTTTTGATTTGAGTTATAACCTTTGTCTAGATCTTTAGATACCTTAACTTAATTTTGTCATCTATAGGGTATTACAAATTATATTCTGTCTAGACGATATTACCATGAAGGAATTCAATCAAGCAATTCGAATTATGTGGCCTTCTTATAAGAAGTATGTTGCATTATCGATAAGAGAAAATTGTGTTCTTTTGCTTATGGATTGATCAAAGGAGACTATATTTTCATTTAAATAAACACCCCATCTTATTCAATAATTTAATATAATGAATTTTAATTTTAAATAATTATTAGTTGTTCACATTAATCAGATTAACATACAATTTCATTATTACTATTTTTTCATTCAAAAAAGTTTAATCTAAATTAAATTAATCGAGAAAAAAATTATGTTCAATGATATGTATCAAGACCAAACTTTGGTAATATATAAGATCACAGAAATCAATAAATCTATAATACTTTCCTCTCACCCGTCGTATATGTATTTTATCCCCGTGTTAGATTCGATAATTTGGTACGTGTATAAATGATCGTTTTGCTATTCTAATTATTTTCACTAATTTAAGAATCATTTTCTTCAACAATCAAATGAACCAATTACAAATGTCAAAATTTAGCCGTCACAAAATACTGAGCTTAAATTTTAACCACTCAACGGAAAGATTTAAGTTGTCCCTCTATCCAATCTTCAAGGTGACGGTTCTCACCACGACTTCATGTTCTCTATTTCGCACACTCTTAAGCTCCCAATTTACCTTGATATTTGATCAATTAAATTGAAATCACCCATTGGTGAGTCAAAGAACTATTAAAGTCACGAAAAAGTATATATAACCATATCAATGGATTTACATGAAATCACGACGATCAAATGAAATTTAATTCTCTGCATGATCATGCTATAAAACTAAATTCGACACATAGCCTGTTCAATAAACTTTAAGTGTACTAGTGTCACCTTTAATTATTTACGGGATAAGAACAAATCATAATCTCAAATAGTGAATTGATCAACACTACAACCTTCTAGTACAAAGTGCCAACCTTGTATAAGTTGTGTCATATTGTACTTCTCAATACAAGTAACAAATTTATATTATCATAAATACTTTAATTAGCATGTTTAATAATAAATAAATGAAATAATCACAATTTTATTTATATAAGAATATTGTTATTTTTTACACAAACAAAACTATACTGTATGGGCACACAACCAACAAGATGATAATGGTAGGTGCAGGTCGGGCCTGTTAAAGTTTTTGTTGGGCTGGAATTTGTTAGGTTAGATCTGTTGTAATGGAGGTGTGTGTATAGAGCTGTTTGGTTTGTGGGCATCGATTTTGTTGGGTAAATATGGGATGTGGTTAATGGGCTGGGATTATATTAGGTTAATTACGGGCTTGGCTGAAAATCTGTTTTGATTTGTAGCGGTAACAAGTAATGCAGTAATTCTGTAATTGAATTTCTGGAATTTCTTTTTGAAAGAACTAGAAATGATAAACTGCAATTTAATATAAAGAATTAGTTTTTAATGTCATATTATGCTTATCATATGATGGATAGTCAATCTATATTTGTGGGAGAAACAGTAGAGGAAATCCTAATTTTATGATAACTCAAATTCCTTAGTTGAAATTCACAAGGACCCAAATTCTTAAACTGTACTTAATGAAATTTTTGGTGCAAGGCTAGTCCTGGAGGGGGCTTCTTGCCCCCCTTCCAAGCCCACGACGACATCACTGCAGAGATCAATCCATATACTGGCTTCACTGAACAACAATAATTAAGCTTCAAAACTTAATAATGCTAATTGGTAAACCCCCTTAGCTATAGAAGGTTCAAAAGGAGTCCATAGACAAGGTGGTAAGAGTTGTTCAATAATAGGTCGATCAGCTATCAGATATACCATTGATGAGTCAGTCGAATAGCTAAGAAATTTGTTTGAGCCATCATTTTTCTTTACGCAACAGTTGCAACAACCGTGAAGACCCCAGATCCTATTTTTGTTCTGCATTTTAGTAGCATAGCAAAGCGTCGCTCTATATATAGGGGTTGGATCCCACAAGTATAACTCTTCACCAACCCTTCAATTTTTTCCAGCATTATAGATCCTCTCCTCCAATAGTGGTTTCTCTCACCAAATGGCAACGAGGGAGATAGGCCCGCCACTTTCGCAGGTGTTACGGCCGTCTAGCAACATCATCAGCATGGTAGGCAATTTAATAACAGCATCCTAATGTTATTTGATCGGTCATATTATTGGGGATGATTATCATTTCTCCATGTTCTTAACTATTCCTGCCCTAGAACTATTGGTCTACGTGCCTTTGTTTGAGCCACATTCTAGGAAAAAATGCATTATTTATGTCAAATCAATGTGAAATGTGTGGTTAAAAAATAAGAAAAAAATTTAAATTTGCGTGTAATATTATTTTATTGGAAAATGTGTGGTTGAAATGATGTTAAATCATTGTTGAAAAATGTATTTTTTTTAAAAATAATGTGGCTCAAACAAACTATATTCAATAAGAAAAGTGTATGAGGTGCCATTCAGAATCTAAAAATTAAAATTTAGTAATTTATGCTGTTTTGATTAGGAATCATGAGTTGTTTAATTTAAACCTATGCAAAGTTTTATATCTAGTGCTTTTTTTCCTTTATTTGCATCTATTCTAAGCAAATTTTCACTTTTTGTTAAAGTTATACTCAAAGTCTGTGGTAGGGTACACGGGAATACTTAAAAATGAACTAATTTTTCAATTTTTATTCCAAGCAAATCTTCACTTTTGGTCTAAGTTATACTTAAATTCTATGATACGATATACAAGAATACTTTAAAGTGTTATGCTAATATTTAATTGGCGTTTATTCTAAGCAAATCTTCACCTTTGTATAAAGTTATTCTTAAATTCTATTGTATGGTATATGAGAATATTTTAAATGAAATGCTAATTCCAAATGCCACCACTTTCGAATTTCTAAATCTTCACTATGCATTATTTGATTGCTTTTAATTAACCAAATACTGTCTTTAATTTCTTGGGTACCAGATTCTAAGAAATATTTAAAGAACATCTTTAATCTTTATGGATTACTCTTGTCTCCTTAATGTGATACAAGGTTTCGATGCCAAGGGAATCATCAAATAATTGCATTCCTGCCATCTCTACTGACTTGATGAAGTTTATAAATGCTGTGAGGACCATCAATCTGCTAGCATAACTTGCAAACTAGAAAATTTGATAAAAAGACGTGAAATGGCCGACGTGGTAATTTCTTTTGCTGTACAATGCATCATACCAATACTACAGGAAAAGCTGAGAGAGGCGGGAGAAGTTGAGACCGATGTGGATAACATCAGAGATGAGTTGAATCGAATGATGGCATTTCTCAAAGATGCGGATAGTGCAGTGGATAATAGTGACACAGGGATGATAAATTGGGTCAACCAAGTTCGCGATGTTGCACAGGACACTGAGGATGTTCTCGACAAATTTGTACTCGGCTTGAAGAAGAATCGACAGGGCAGTGGGTGGTCCAATCCCGTTCTTCCTAACTTTTTAAATTGCATCGTAAATTTAAGATTCTTTTCTAGGATTGTTTCTGAAATACAAAGCATTAATTCTCGTGTCATCAGTATTGCAGAAGGGCATCGGAGATATTTTGACACTGCAGGAAGTTCAAATTCAAATTCAAATGTTGACACCAGCCTTGACCTTGCATATGATATTAGAGGTGATGCCCTTTTGGAAGAAGAAGTAAATCTTGTAGGAATTGAGGGCCCCAAAAGCGAGTTAACGAGATTGCTCTGGGAAAAAGGTTCCGGACTGAGTGTAATTTCAGTGGTAGGACCAGGAGGTGTGGGGAAATCAGCTCTTGTTAGGAAAGTATATGATGATGCAGCAGTGAAGAAGCAATTCAAAAGTCACGCTTGGATAATTGTCCCTCGGTTATTCGATATAGAGGATATCCTAAAGGACTTGATTCAGCAACTCTTTCGAGAAACCAAGGAAGCATTCCCTGAAGAAATGAACACCATGAATAATATTCAGCTGAAGGAACTGATTAGACTATTCTTACGAGAAAAAAGGTATGTGATTGTTTTTGATGATGTACGGGGCATCGAATTATGGAAGGCTATTAAACGTGCGTTTCCTGACTATTCTTGTGGTAGTCGATTAATTGTAACAACACGTAATACTGATGTGGCTCTCTATTCTGCTATGCGAAATAAGGAGAATGTATATACTTTGAAGCCCCTTCCTCCAGAGCATTCTTTGACACTATTTTGTCAAAAGACGTTTCGAGGGAGTCCTTGTCCTTCCCATCTGGAGGAAATTACTAATAATATCTTAAAGAGATGCGCAGGGCTGCCGATCGCTATCAAGTCTGTTGGTGGAATTCTGGCTTCAAAGAGCCGCAGATTGGACGAATGGGAGAGGGTTTATAAGAGTCTTGGAGCTGAACTGGAAAGAGAAAATAGGAATTTGAATATGATCTTGTTGCTTAGCTTCAATGATTTGCCTTACCATCTAAAATACTGTTTGTTATATATGGCCATATATCCAGAATATCACTTGATAAAGTGTAACTCCTTGATTCGCCTATGGATAGTGGAAGGTTTCGTGAATGAAGAAAAAGAAGGATGGACAGTGGAACAAGTTGCCCAAGACTACCTAAAGGAGCTTGCTAAAAAAAACTTGATCGAAGTGGTGAAGGCTAAAGAGAATGGAAGCATAAAATCTTGCCGCATAAATTACTTTCTCAGGGAGAATCTTCTAAATAAAGCAAAACGTCAAAATTTTTTGATGAAAGTCGGCAAAAATTCCAGTGGTCAATGGAATAGCAAAGCTCGTCGCTTATCAATCGATGGCCCTTGGGAAAACTTTAATCCTCAAATATCTGGCAAAAAACTTCGTTCTTTGCTTACATTTGATGTGACTGATTCGTCTTCAATACTTGAACTACTTAACAGTTGTATGATGCTTAAAGTTCTAGACCTGTCAGGATTACCTCTAAAATCATTTCCAGAGGTAATCACCAAGCTCCTACTTTTGAAATATCTATCTTTGAGGCATACAGAAATTGGATCACTTCCAAGATCAATCAAGAAGCTTCAAGAACTAGAGACGTTAGATCTTAAACACTCACTTGTCACTGAGTTGCCTGTTGAGATCTTAGAACTCCGAAAACTGAGACATCTCATAATATGTCGCTATGTATGCTCTGCTGCACATTCAGATGTTCAAATCAACGTTCTTGGTTTCAAGCTACCAAATGGAATTGGAGCTCTAAAGTCTTTATACCAACTCTCTTTTGTTGAGGCAATCCCTGGCACAATAATAGAGATAGGGAACATGAAGGAATTGAGAAGGCTTTTCATATTCAAATTGGGAAGAGAGGATGGAATGATGGTTTGTTCATCCATTGTAAAGCTCCAAAATCTTCAATCATTAGCCTTGTTTTCAAAGGCAGAAAATGAGATCCTTGACCTGGATCACATTTCATCCCCTCCTGCATCCCTTCAAGAGCTCTCTGTGTCAGGACGTTTAGAAAAATTTCCGTATTGGATAAAATCTCTCAACAACTTGGTTAAAGTTTATTTCAGGTGGAGTCGGTTAAGCGATGATCCCCTTCAGTATCTCCAAGATTTGCCAAGCTTAGTCCGTCTTGAACTTCTTGATGGATATGTTGGTGAAGAACTGTGTTTCAAGGCGGGAAAGTTTCAAAGTCTCAAAAGATTATGTCTTGACACGTTTGAATCTTTGAAACAGGTTATAATTGAGGAGGAAGCAATGCCAAAACTGAAAAGGATAAAGATTCAGCGGTGCCAATATCTGAAAAGTGTTCCATCTGGAATTGAATGCCTTGACAAGATGAAAGTTCTTAAACTTTACTACATGAGCCCACAGTTTATTGAGAAACTGACTGTTGAAGATTTCCATAAAATTGCACACATTCCTAAAGTACGTTTTTGGAAGAATGACGTCACGGAAATGGATGAAGATTGAGTTCTTAATTATCTTTTAGTTAGTGTTTTACTAAATAACATCAGATTTTAATTCCGTTTATATCGGATTAATTCTGAATATTAGGAATTTTAATTATCTAGATTTAGTCTCTCTAAAGATTTTGGTTTTTATCTAGTTTTTTTGGTTATTGCTTTAAATAAGGATTGTAAGTCTTAATGGCAGAAAGTGGATTCCGAATAAATATTTTAGAGTTTGGAATTTTTCAACCTCTTAATTCGTGGTATTTGATATTAAAATCAAGGCGTCCAATTTCTCCATATTCATGTCGAAGTCAAAGAGCTTTGAAGCCTAGATTTCTACCATTTTTAGGAATCAACGAAAATTAAAAGGTGGTTGTGCTGCTGGATTCATTTGGAATCAATGGAACGTCGATAGCATGTTCACATATTATTTCAATCGCTTTCGTCCAAAATCAGAATTTCATCTATTAGAGACCGAGCATCAAATTAGTACCCATAATCGGCTTCTAATGAAACTCATTCAATTTGTTTTAACTTAGAATCTATTGTAGAATGGCCTTTAGTTCATCAAAGCACTGCACAATATACTACAGCGGCTGAATATACGATTTGAGACTGTATTTACGATGTTGAAATAAAATGTACTTCAGTTGTAGTTTTGCAAAGATGATTTAATTATTTTGGTGATTTTTTTTTTTTTTCACAATTTTTGTTAATCAATAATGCATCTCTAGCTAGGTTCTTCTTATTTAACTAATATTTGTCCTACGAAGTTAAATTTTATTAAAAGGCATTAAAGATTCTTCAACTTGTGTTGCATTTAGATGCTCAACCTCTAGAACAGAGCATTTGGGTTCTTAACTCTTCAGTTTTGTTGTGGACCAAGCTCAACCATACTCAAACGAGCTTGTAATCATAAATTAGAATGAAAATAATGTTTTTATTAAAACATATTTGACAAGATGGTACACTCTCTAAAAGATAAGGCGATTTAAAATGTGACAGATTTTATTATTTATTTGTTAGATTTTACCGTAATTAATTTAGAATGTTCTAGGAATACTTGCTCTAGATACACCTGGTATTTCATCGTCATATACTGTGTTGGGATCAACATGGTTAACTTGAGCGTGGACAATTACAGCCAGAGAAAATTTACTATTATGGGAAAGATTCCGGAGACCAAGAATCATTTTTAGTGTGTCCGTGGAAGAGATGTGTTGTAAATTGATCAGAAGATTATGGCAATAATGAAGTAAACAAGAACAAAATAAGAACACATAGATTTTACGTGGAAATCCAAGACGGAAAAAAATCAAGGACAGAGGAGAAGAATTTACTATAATCAATAGCAATTGTGTTTGCAAGATCTCAATACTCTCAACTAATATCTAAAGCTCTCAAAATGTTGTATTTTTTGTTCTATATGACAATACACACCGTTCTGTATATATATAGAAAGCCCTAGAAACCAAATTACAGATGAATATGTGTCCAAAATGAGTTAAAATGTCGCTTGAGAAGCGTCGAGCGACAACCCAGGAGGAGAGAAACTGGCGATATTTTTCTGTTCCGAATTTGACAATTTCGCTTGTATGTCCAACTAATGAAGAGATAGTGAAAATGTAATAATTTTTCCTGGTTCATAAGTTGATTTCTCCAAAACTACTTCAAATTAGAACTCCAATACCCACTATAATTTGGATCACACTACAACAAATCTCCACCTTGAATCAAATTCCAATAAAGGAAACTCAATAAACACCACTCCACCTCTTCCAAACAAGCCCCAGTGGACTAAATCAATGACAAACATCAATTAAGTTTAAGCAATGCTCAAACTTAGTAATGAGAAGTGGTTTTGTAATTATATTAGCAGGATTAATTATCCTCGATATCAACCTTGTTCACTACAATATCACTATGAGCAATTACTTTACATATAAAATGGTACATCATATCAATGTGTTTATTCCTCTCATGGAACATCTAAACCTTATTGAGAAAAAATAGCACTCTAGCTATCACAATATACTTTAGCTGCAAGTCTTAAATGATTTCACCAATTAATCCCCTCAACCACATAGCCTTCTTACAAGCCTTTGCATTTTGCAAAGTTACTTTTCAGCTGATAGCACAACCTCCAAGGATAAACACATACCTTGCAACTGATTTCCTTTTGTCAAGATCCCCTGCATAGTTTGAATTCGCATACCCAATAACTCCATTAGTCTTTTTTACCAAAATGCAAACAAGCATTGTTCGTGAAATTATTTATTCCGATTTTAAATCCACCGCAAGTGTACGATTCATTAACAAGTAGTAAAATGGACTATAAGTCCAAGTATCGATCCCACGAGGATTGAATTAATTCAAATTAATCTAATATGACATTAACCGAAACATGACAACCAAATGGCGATTTTGTACTTTAACTAACAAAATGTAATCGTTGATGCAATTATGGACGAAGGATTATACTAAGTTCAAAATAAATTGGATGCAATTTAACTAGAATTTTATAGAATTAATGGATGTTCTAATACACTAGGATCACGAATCCCCAAGTAATACCCGTTCAATAGTCATTTATGCAAATTTGACACACAAATCCACAAAAGATGAATCGATATTCCTATTTTAATTTAGCAATCTCTCTCGAGCAATGCCAAACCTATCCCAATATATGATTCGACTATATTTCTATGATGAATACTAATATACCGACATGCATTATAATTCACGAATATCCAATGATTCACACAAGGCATAAAGGTATATTTCTATCCTCTATCGGACCCTATGATGATTTATATTATGTCGAACCTATTTTCCTTATTTCGAATGCATAAAACAGGTCACCACAATCATATAATCATGTGCACAATAATTATATGAAAATAAAAATGAAATAAATCAATCAATTCCGGAATTTGTGTTCACATACGTCAAAAATCCAAAACAACAATTAAACGTAGTATTACAAGGTTCATCGATCTCCTAGTAGTAATAAATCTATCCTAACATGCTAAAAAGAACAAAAATTAAAAGTATTTGAAGAAACGACATCACCCGAATCAATCTTCAATCCGATCTTCAATTGGCACGATGTTGTTCTCTTGTTCTCTCCCTTGTTTCTTCTTCAAAATCTCTCAAAAACATGTAAAAACGGCATCCCATTCGTTTTGGTCGATTTTTTGTATTTATAGGACCCTAAAATTGTTGTTTCTATAAGAGTTTCGAAAAAAAAGGAAACTAAATTTTCCCAACTTTTTGTTCTATGCGACCGCATAGAGTAATTCTATGCGGTCGCATAGAAGAAATTTTTCAACCCTTTTTGATTTCGCTATGGTACTATGCGACCGGATAGAGGATAATACTATGTGGTCGCATAGTACTATCAACTGTGGTAGAAATTACGTTTTCGTCCTCCCACTTGCATCCTTCACTCCTTAGCATCTTCTTTTTATTCTTTTCATTTCATCACCCCCACGATATCGTCAATTGGTAATTGGCCTAATTGATTTCTCGATTTGTTCATCGGATCAAATTTTGAATATTTGCACTTTTGGTCCCTGAACTTTCACTTTGTGTCACTTCAGTCCTTTTTCGCATCTTTTCTTCTGAATTTCACTATGTTCATCGTTGTTTTCTACAATTCACAATTTTACAAGAATAAGTCACAATTCAATCATTTTGCTCATATTTAAATCATATTTGTGACCTAAATAAGTGTGCAAAAACACACTTATCAAACCCCCCAAATTTGAACTATTGTTTGTCCTTAAACAAGATAGTGACTTAATTCTGAACAAACATGGCTTAATACCCTGTTGTGGCTCAGGATTGGACTAAGTACTTAAAAATTTATCTGTGCAAACGTGACATCAACCTTTACCTATTTAATGCAAATTGACGTGTGTGTGAATTCATGCCAACATATCAGATTTATGATGAATCTGAGTCCCAACCCCAAGTGGTCAAATATATCCTTACTTGCTCGAGAGATACACAACCCCCAAACTTATTGTTTTCACTCAATTATCCCAGGGTTGTGTTTTAAGGTTAGGAATTTATATAGTTGTAGTCCTCACCCTCTCGTAGTTCAGATTTAGCATTACTATCATAAGTCTACATTTCAAAAAGTGAAGGCTCTCCTAAATTTGATTGCTTTGACACTCAATATCAAACAAGATTACTTGTCTCGCCTCAGAGGTACAATCTCTTCAACCAAATGTCTAAGGGCTTTTCGTCATGTTTTGTCTCTCTTTTGTTTTTTTCACCTTTCTTTAATTCTGATTGATTTTCATCTTCTCATTTGCTTTCTATATAACCCATGTAACGAGCTTTAGGCCGGTGACTCTCAAATCAGTTGGATGTAGGGCATCAGATTTTAAACCCTTACAGGCTTATTTACTCGAGTTATAAAGGCTCGATAAGATGACTTTTTATTAACTTCTTTCCCTCTTTCTTTCTATATGATCCATGTAACGAGCTTTGAGTTGGTGCCTCCCAAACCAGTTGGTTTTAGGGCACCAGATTTTGAAGTATCCTGACAAGCTTACTTACTCGAGTCATAAAAGCATGAAAAGAAGTGTTTTATTCTCACGTATAAAAATTGTGCCCTTTGTCATTTTTTTAGACATTTAGTTTCCAAAACCAACCCCCCAATTTAAGATTTTCACCTACTCTTCATCCCACTGGTCTAGGCAATCCACACAATAAATTTCATGCACGGAGCCTCCGCTCATCTCAATGCTTTCCTATAATAGCTCAACTATCACCAAACTGTCTTTAGGTAGTTTATGGCTTAATTCAATAGAGGATTATCATTCTTTTTCTATTTTATGCTCAAAATTCAGTCATTCACCTAATATGTCAAGCATGAGTAGCGTGCATAGATAATGTCAAGTGTTGCATCAACAAGTATCAGTAACAAGTATCAGTTAGTCTAATTAACACCAGATCCAAAGTTTTGTAGTTTAAACTAGTCCAATAATAACATTATAGCGAACAAAGTTATTAAGCCCACAAAAGCATGCTAAACCCACACAAGCATGCATGAAGAGAATTAAAACAAACTGAATAGAATGCAAATTTTTTTTTCACTCATCATGCATGCATTATGCAGTAATGAAAAACAGATAATGATGAACACAGATAAAGATTTGAAATTATGTCACCCTCCCCAAACTTAGTTAATATATTGTCCTCAATGTAAGATTAACAAAAGATTAACGACATAATTTAAGGACAAAATGAAGATGAAAAATCAAAATGGGATAAACAATACTCCCCTGATCAAAACAGTGGCTGGGATGGAAAGCTGAGCTCGGCATCATCATCGCGAGGAGGAGAGGGAAGGCGAGACAAGATCTCCCTCAACATGGCAGACTGCTGGGTCTGCTCCATCTGCATGGCTTGAACCCTCGTCTCCAAATTCCCTAGACGGTCCCAAGACTCGTTTACCCGCCACTGTATACCATCCATCCGGCTAAAGTACATGCCCAGATGCCTGTCGAAAGCACTCATCTGTCGGCGTGCTGTGATGGATTCACTGCTGGCAGTGGACGCGAAGTTTCGTGCAGATGCCATATCTGTCTGTACTTGCTGGATGGTGGTAGTCAGTGCCCTAAATGACTGCTGAGGCTGCTGCATGTCTCGCCCGTATCCAGTCATAGTAGCAAACATCTGCCGCAATAACTGAGTGTCCTCTCTGCAGCCTGTTGCTGTCGCCGGCGCTCGTTTTCCAATTTCTGCTAATGTTTAATCCTGGCGCGGTCCTGGGCTTCCAGTGCGAGGCATTTGATAAAAGGACTTGGTTTCTCCGGTGCCTCCCCTGGCTGAACTTGTATGCCAGCAGCTCTACAAATTCCACTTATCAGGCTCGGGAAAATCAATGATGTGTGCCTGTCACCCCATGCGCCTATAACGTGTATCTGATTGTAAATGTAGGTGGTTAAGTCAATTTTGTTCCCCCGAACTAAGTGGTAAATGAAACCTACCTTCTGATCTGTGAATGTCGTCTGATGGGAGATTGGCTCGATGTTGTGACAGATGAATAACCATAGGATGGCTATGGACGGAGTGAGGTCTATCTAATACCAATCAGCAGTAGGGAGCGACTAAGCATTTTTCCGTCCCAATAAAACTTCGGCCACTTCAACCCAGTTGAAATCATACGGGACTAGGACTACATTTGTCTAGGTGAGATGATAGTAGTCATATATTACCTCAAGTGAAAACATGATCCATTTGCCCCGAACCTAAGTCTGATGCAGATGGTCGGATCCCGGTGTGTCTATTTCAGCATTGAAATTTGCATAGAATTCCCATACCAAGTTTTCATAGACAGGGTATGGTCTTTCAATCACCTTCTCCCACCCGCAGTTGTGGACTAGATAAACCAGTTCAAAACCCAAAAAATCATCTAATTTAACTAGTCTTTCGGGGATGAGCGCCCATTCCCAGACAACATTGGCATAGCGGGCTGCTTGGTTGGAAGAAAGAAAATGTCGGACTCCCCCTTCAGGTTCTCTAGTCCGGGCTGTGCCAGATGTGAAACCAACTTTCTCCTTTCCGTTTGATGTATGCTTTGGGGGCATCCTGCAAAGGTAAAGATACAGTAGTCAGTAAACTGCATTATTAAAAACGATAGGGGAAATGAGGTAAGCTAGACAAATAGTTTACAAACTCCCCAAACTTGCTTCAACAAGCATATAGAACACCATTGTGTGCACGCATCAAAGTATGACAAAGAGGGAAGTGTAAAGAGAATGTTGAGGTGAAAAATTGGAAAGTTAGGCCAAAACAAATACATGTAAAAAAAATCATATCCATGACCGAGTGCGCATGTTCGACCCCGGATATCGTCGAAAAATATCGATATTCCCCGGGCAAGTTCCGGGCGTATGAGAGTATTCAATGAGATCTACCATATATTCAAATTTTAAAGCAAATGGACTACGTTTGGTATGCCAATTAATGGTGGAAAGTATGGGACGTAGGGTGCCGTGACATGCCATGTGCTTATGCGTTGCAAGATGGAAGTGATGTGATACATGGTCGTTCAAGTGGTTGTGAATGTGGTCACAAGCAAATGTCAAGAAAACATGCTCAAGAACGTACAAGGAAAGCAAAATAACAAGTCACACACAAACATAGGTTCAAACAACCAAAATGAATCAAGTAACCCAATGATTAAGTGTGCACTTTCGCCCCCGGACATCATCGAGAAAACTAGAAGTTTTCCCGAACAACCTCTAGGCATATGAAAGTATGTAGTGTGGAGTGACACATATTCAATTTTCAAGCTCATTGGACGTCGTACGTGTAATTAACGCAAGGGACGAAGTGTGTGCGATGAGGTGATGTGAACCTAACACTTGAGCCGAAAGGTGTGGGGTTGGTAGGTGAGTGTGTCGAGCTCAATTTCGATGGCAATTATATGGGAATGCGTGTACTCAAAATGTCTAATGCAGAATTGTGCAAAATGTACTACAATTGTCACGTAGGCAATTCATCGAACAAGTAGCATGCAAGATCGGAAAAAAAAAACTACACAATACCAAAGTGACAATGTTCCACCAATCCACAACACAAGCCAAGTGTAACGTACACAAAACCAACGAAAAGCATTGCCCATCCTCCACAATCAGGCTTAAATAGCATAATCTCATGGCGAACCAAATTTAAGAAGATAAATGCATAGAAGAAGGAAAGAGGAACATACCTAGACTTCGCACGGGATGCGTGGAATGTTGATTTATGGAGTAAATGGGGGGGGGGAGTCGAGTGAAGTTCGGCGTGTTGATGTGTGTTGGAGAGTGGTGTGGGAGGAAATTAGGGGGGAAATGGGGGATAATGGCTCGGTCATGGTTTAATACCATGATCGAGAGAGTACTATGCGACCGCATAGTTCATAACTATGCGGTCTCATAGTAGATATAAAAAAGCGCCTTTTGTTTTTGGTAAGGGGCTATGTGGTCGCATAGATTAACAGTCTATGGGACTGCATAGGTTTTTTTTTTAAATTAATTATAGCACTGAAATGCAAAAGTTTTTTTTTTTTTTTTATTTATATAGCACTGAAATGCAAAAAAAAAAAAAAAAGTATTTCCGTCGAAATTTTTTTAAAAAAAAACGTTTTTTGATCTAGAAAAGCGTGAACCATGCTCCCAAACACCCAAAATCATTTCAAACTCACCTACCATGTGTGTAATGCCTAGAAAATTATGGGGATGATAATTCGATCCAATTAACATGCATGTACAATCGATGACCTAAAAAAAATGCAAATGCGAAAATGAAATAATTTTAAAAATAATGTGGAAAGTAAGCTAATAAAAGGATACAGTGAGTTGCCTCCCACTCAGCGCTAGATTATAGTCGATAGCTCGACTTTATTGTGTTGCTTCATTTTGATGATCGAAGATGAACGATAGTCTTTTCCTTTGAAAAATCGCCTTCCCAATAGTGCTTTAGACGCTGTCCATTGACCTTGAATGTCCCCTTGCTGTCGTGAGTGATTTCAACTGCCCCATGTGGAAAAACCTGGGTAATAGTATATGGATCAGACCACCTTGATCGCAGTTTTCCGGGAAATAGCTTAAGCCTAGAGTTGTAGAGCACTTTCTGCCCCACCATAAATCCACGCCTCTGAATGTGCATATCATTCCATTTCTCTGTGCGCTCTTATTGGTTCTTGAATTCTCGTAGGCTTCCATTCTGAGCTCATCCAGCTCATTAAGTTGTAGGAGACGTTTTTCACCCGCAACCTTCAAATCCAAATTCAATTTCTTCATTGTCCAGTAAGCATGATGTTCTATCTCAAGAGGTAAGTGGCATGCTTTCCCGAAAACCAGTCGATATGGTGACATTCCCGTAGGGGTCTTGAATGCAGTCCTATAGGCTCACACGGCGTCGTCCAATTTCTTAGACCAATCCTTTCGTGATGAACTTACTGTGACTTCGAGTATTCGCTTTAATTGTCTATTGGACACTTCGACCTGTCCGCTGGCTTGGGGATGATATGCAGTGGCTACACGATGTTTAACGCCATATTTAGCCAACAATTGATCGAACTGACGATTGCAAAAGTGTTTGCCCTCGTCACTGATTATAGCCCTCGGTGTTCCAAAGCGGGTAAAAATATGTTTCTTTAGAAACTTAATCACCACCTTCCCATCATTGGTAGGCAGTGCAACGGCCTCTACCCACTTTGATACGTAGTCCACAGCCACTAATATGTATTGATTAGAGAAGGATGGGAAAAATGGTCCCATGAAGTTGATCCCCCAGACGTCGAATAGTTCCACCTCCAGGATACTATTCAAAGGCATTTCATTTCTCCTGGATATATTTCTGGTGCGTTGACATCGATCACACCTTTTCACGAATTCAAAAGCATCTTTAAATAGTGTAGGCCAATAAAAATCTGATTGAAGGATCTTCGCTGCTGTTTTTAAAGCAACAAAATGCCCTATATATGTAGATGAATGACAATGTTCTAATATCAAAGACACTTCTTCCTCAAGTACGCAGCGATGAACAATTTGATCAGCCCCCCGCCTGTATAGAATGGGATCCTTCTAGAAATAATATTTAATTCAGAGAAAAATTTCTTCTTCTAGTGATTGGAGTAATCAGGCGACATGATAGACCTGGCTAAGTAGTTAACAATGTTTGCATACCAGGGTACCTCCCCCAAACGAAAAATCTGTTCATCTGGGAAGACTTCATTGATTTCCACTATTTCTGTCTGTTCTGTGGCCTTGAGTCGAGATAAGTGGTCTGCCACTACATTTTCACTGCCTTTCTTATCCCTGATTTCCATGTCAAACTCTTGAAGCAACAGTATCCAAAGAATGAGACGGGGCTTTGCATCCTTCTTTTCCATTAAGTACTTGAAAGCAGCGTGATTTGTGTAAATGATGACCTTTGATCCCACGAGATATGACCGAAATTTGTCAAATGTGTAGACTACGGCAAGGAGCTCTTTGTCTGTAGGGCATAATTGAGTTGAGCGTCGTTCAAGGTCTTACTTGCATAGTAAATCACGTGAAATATCTTATTTCTTCATTGTTCTAAGACAGCCCCAACAGCATAATCACCGGCGCCGTACATTAATTCAAATGGCAGATTCCAATCTGGCGTAATGATCATGGGTGCTGAAATCAACTTCTCCTTCAAGGTGTTAAAAGCAAGCAGACACTCATCTGTAAACTCAAATGTAGATTCCTTCATCAACAGACTGTACAACGGTTTAGTAATCTTTGAGAAATCCTTGATGAACCTTCTATAGAAATAAGCATGCCCGAGAAAACTACGAACACCTTTCACGGATCTAAGTGGCGGTAATTTCTCGATCACCTGAATCTTTGCTCTGTCCACTTCTATACCCTTTGCTGAGATTCTGTGTCCTAGCACGATGCCTTCCTGCACCATAAAGTGGCATTTCTCCCAATTTAATACCAAGTTAGTCTCCGTACACCGCTGTAGCACAAGACTCAAATGCTCCAAGCACTCATCAAATGAAGACCCGAACACTGAGAAATCGTTCATGAAGACCTCGATGAATTTCTCAATCATATCTGAGAAGATAGCCATCATGCAGGGTTGAAAAGTTGCAGGAGCATTGCATAAACCAAATGGCATCCTACGGTATGCAAAGGTACCGTAGGGGCAAGTGAAAGTTGTCTTCTCCTGATCGTCAGGTGCTACTGAAATTTGATTATACCCAGAATATCCATCTAGAAAACAATAATGTGAATGCCCTGCTAGTCTTTCCAGCATCTGATCAATGAACGGTAGTGGGAAGTGATCCTTTCGAGTAGCAGCGTTTAGTTTGCGGTAATCGATGCAAACTCTCCATCCAGTCACAGTCCGTGTAGGAATCAACTCATTTTTCTCGTTTTCTATCACTGTGATACCCCCTTTCTTGGGAACAACTTGTACTGCACTGATCCAAGCACTATCTGATATTGGATAGATGATGCCTGCGTCGAGCAACTTCAATACCTCAACCCTAACCACTTCCTTCATGTGTGGATTTAGTCTCCGCTGACCATCAATGCTTGGTTTGGATTTTTCCTCCATAAGTATTTTGTGCATGCATAGCGACGGACTGATCCCCTTGATAACTGCAATCGACCATCCAATGGCTGTTTTATTTTCCCTTAGCACCCGAAGTAGTTTCTTTTCCTCCACCTCACTGACAGTACTTGAAATAATAACCGGAAGTGTAGAAGATTCCCCCAGGTAAGCATATCTCAGGTGTGGTGGCAGTTGCTTGAGTTCCAATTTGGGAGGTTCCTGAATAGATGGCACTGACTGTGCAGTCCTGGTTCCCAGTTCTTCGAAGTAGCATCTGCGCATGTATGGCAGATTAGTCTCCAAAAATCGTGCACATGTTTCAATCTCACTCGAATCAGTATGAGTGGATTGAGAATGTGCAATGCACGCCTCGTAAGCATCTGAAGGATGATGTAGCCGAAATGTATCTTGAATTATTCTATCAATTACATCGATCTGGAAACAGCTGTCTGACTCAGTCGGGAATTTTATTGCCTCGAACACATTGAACGAGATTTGCTCTTGGCCAAGCCTCAATATAAGCTGCCCTTTCTGAACATCAACAATCGCTCTTCCAATAGCTAGGAAAGGTCGCCCCAATATAAGTGGAACATCCTTATCTTCCTCCATATCCAAGATAAGAAAATTGGCTAGAAATATAAACTTCTCCATTTTTACAAATACGTCTTCAATGATCCCTCTTGGATGTGTAAGGGATCAATCTGCTAACTGTAATGTAACCGTTTTGGCTTTAGCTTCTCCCAAGCCAAGTTTTTTGAAAATAGAGAGAGGCATTAAATTAATACTTGCACCTAAATCACACAATGCTTTATTAAAATAACAATTTCTAATAGTACAAGGTACAGTAAAACTCCTTGGATCCTTTAGTTTTGGAGGCAACTTTCTTTGGATTTTGGCCTGCACTCCTCAGTTAGCATCACTGTTTCGTGTTTTTCTATCTTTCGCTTGTTGGAGAGAAATCCTTCAGGAATTTTGCATAACTTGGCATCTGAACAAGTGCTTCAACAAATAGAATGTTGATGTGTAGTTTCTTGAAGACTTCAAGAAATTTACTGAATTGCTGATCCAATTTGAGCTTTTTCAATCTCTACGGAAACGAAATATGAGGCTCATGAGGGTTGATAGGAATGACATCCCGTGATGTATTGGAATTCTCCTTGACCACATTCCCTGTTGTTTATTCAGTTTGTTCCACAATTTCGTCATCTGAGGTTGGTGCTGATTCCTTGCTAGCTACGATCTTTTGACATGTATCTCCGGTAGTTGTACTCCACTTCTCGTTGTTATAGCCTTTGCATGCTCCTTAGGGTTGATTTCAGTGTTGCTGGGCAGATTTCCTGGTGCTCTACCCGTAATGGAGATTGCTATCTGCCCCATTTGTGTCTCCAAAATTTTGATTGCTGCACTCTGGTCTTGAAGAGTTGCATCTGTCTTTCGTATAAACTGATTGTTGGCTTCCATATACTGGTTGGTTGTTACCATGAACTTTTCAAACATCTCTTCCAATGGTGGCTTTTTATCCTGCTGCTGATATTGACCTTGTGGTCTGTTTTGATTCTGATTGCTCCACATGAAGTTTGGATGTTTTCTCCAGCCCTAATTGAAGGTTTCCGAATGTGGGTTGTTTTGTTGCCATTGACCCCATTGCACAAAATCTGCATGTTCGACTCCTTGTGCGAGAATTGGACAATTAACGGTATTGTGGTCTGCTCCACATTCTTCGCAACTCGACTTCTTGACTTGTTTAGTAGTGGTGGTCTGTGAAATGCTCTCAACCTTATGGAACAAAGAGTCTATCTTTGCAGATAGTGCGGAATAAGTATCTATTTCATAAACCCCCGACGATCTCTTTTGAACCACTCGATCTGTAGACCACATGGCTGAAGTTGTTGCCATTCTCTCAAATAGCTCCGATGCTTTATCAATTATTCTCGTGGAGATAGACCCGTCAGATGAGGAATACACCATGCTCTTGAAGGATGGAAGTAGTCTAGTGTAGAAAAATCGGATCTGTGTCTTCTTGTCAAAGCCATGTTGCGAGCACTTCCTCAACATATTCTTGAAATAATTCCATGCCTCTTCAAATGATTTGGACTCACCTTGGTTGAAAATAGATATATCATGCTGCATTTTGGCTACCTTTGCTAGCGAGAAGAACTTGGTGCAGAATTTGTGGGCTAGCTCGTTCCAGGTGGTGATGCTTGCGACGAGAAGTGAATCCAGCCATTCAAGTGCCTTATCCCACAAGGTGTGTGGAAACAACCGTAGTATTATAGCATCGTCTGAGATACCCTGGTACCTGAAGTGTTGGCACATATCCAGAAATCGGGATATGTGTGTATGTGGGTTCTCACTAGCCATCCCGTGGTATTAATGCCCATTTTGAAATAATTGAATCACATTTGTTTTCAGCTAGAGGTTCGGTTGCCCAAATGGAGGATACTCGATGCTAGATTGACTTTGGACTACCAACGGAGCCATGAAGTCTCCAAGTACTGTATTCCCGTCATCTTCAACTGCCATGCCTTCGTTGAGTGGAATTACCGGTCGATTTTGCTCATTAGCCATTTGTTGGGCCGCTCTTGCTTCTCTTTGCCTGTGACGAAATGTGCGTTCGATCTCTAGATCTATGAGAACCAAGTCTTGATCAGGTGCTCCTTGTATACAAGCCCAGAGATAGCAAAATTAACACAAAATTAAGTTGACGTAATTTTAAACTAAACCTAGTAAGCTAACTACTACTAATCTAGATAAGTTTGAATTAGTGTCACAAAAGATAAAATTAAAACTAAATTTCAATCTCCGACAACGACGCCAAAAACTTGTTCGCGAAATTATTTATCCCAATTTTAAATCCACCGAAAGCGTACGATTCGTTAACAAGTAGTAAAATGGACTATAAGTCCAAGTATGATCCCACGAGGATTGAATTAGTTCGAATTAATCTAATATGACCTTAACCGAAACATGACAACCAAATGGCAATTTTGTACTTTAACTAATAAAATGTAATCGTTGATGCAATTATGGACGAAGGATTATACTAAGTTCAAAATAAATTGGATGCAATTTAACTAAAATTTTATAGAATTAATGGATGTTCTAACACACTAGGATCACGAGTTCCCAAGCAATACTCGTTCAATAGTCATTTATGCAAATTTGACATACAATTCCATAAAAGATGAATCGATATTCCTATTTTAGTTTAGCAATCTCTCTCGAGCAATGCCAAACCTATCCCAATATATGATTCGACTGTATTTCTATGACAAATACTAATATACCGACATGCATTATAATTAACGAATATCCAATGATTCACACAAGGCATAGAGGTATATTTCTATCCTCTATCGGACTATATGATGATTTATACTATGTCGAACCTATTTTCCTTCTTTCGAATGCATAAAATAGGTCATCACAATCATATATTCATGTGCACAATAATTATATGAAAATAAAAACGAAATAAATCAATCAATTTCGGAATTTTTGTTCACATACTTCAAAAATCCAAAACAACAATTAAACGTAGTATTACAAGGTTCATCGATCTCCTAGTAGTAATAAATCTAGCCTAACATGCCAAAAAGAACAAAACTTAAAAGTATTTGAAGAAACGACATCACCCGAATCAATCTTCAATCCGATCTTTAATTGGCACGATGTTGTTATCTTGTTCTCTCTCTTGTTTCTCCTTTAAAATCTCCCAAAAAATGTAAAAACGGCATCCCATTCGTTCTGGTCGAGTTTTTGTATTTATAGGACCCTAAAATTGTTGTTTCTACAAGAGTTTCGGAAGAAAAAGGAAACTAAAATTTTCCCAACTTTTTGTTCTATGTGATCGCATAGAGTAATTCTATGCGGTCGCATAGAAGAAATTTTTCAACCCTTTTTGGTTTCGGTATGGTACTATGCGACCGGATAGAGGATAGTACTATGCGGTCACATAGTACTATCAACTGTGGTAGAAATTACGTTTTTGTCCTCCCACTTGCATCCTTCAATTCTTAGCATCTTCTCTTCATTCTTTTCATTTCATCACCCCATGATATCGTCAATTGGTAATTGGCCTAATCGATTTCTCGATTTGTTCATCGGATCAATTTTTGGATATTTGCACTTTTGGTTTTCGCGTCTTTTTTCCTGAATTTCACCATGTTCATAGTTGTTTCCTACAATTCACGATTGTACAAGAATAAGTCACAATTCAATCATTTTACTCGTATTTAAGTCATGTTTGTGACCTAAATAAGTGTGCGAAAACACACTTATCAAGCATTAGTTGAGCTCTTCGAGTATCTGAATATCCATTGAACTGCTTTTCAATGTTTCTTGCCAGGATTTGTCATGTAACTGCATGTGAACAAAACTGGTCATGTACAAACCATAGTATACATTAGCGAACCAACTGCACTGAAATAAGGAACCCGAGACATGTAATCAATATCTTCATCTGATCGAGGACATAATCCAGATGACAATTTGAAGTGAATAGCTAAGGGAGTATTGACAGGCTTAGCATTCAGCATGTTGAATCTTTGAAGCACATTCTCAATATATCCCTTTTGACTTAAGTACAATCTGCCAGCCTTTTTGTCCCTCAAGATTTCCATGCCAAGGATCTTATTTGTTGTACCCAAATCCTTAATCTCAAACTTCCTACTAAGTTGAGATTTTACATTTCTGACATCTGCTTTATTCTTGGCTGCAATTAAGATATCACCGACATATAGTCGCAAATATGTTATCGATCCATCGGCTTTCTTCCTGAAGTACTCACAGCTGTCATAGTTACTTCTACTAAAACTGCGAGTAGTTATGAATGAATTGAACATTTTGTACCATTGCCTCAATGAACGCTTTAGTCCATACAATGACTTCTTCAATAAGCACACATAGTCTTCCTTCCCAGAAGCTATGAAACACTCTAGTTATTGCATATATATGTTTTCCTCAAGTTCTCCATGCAAGAAAGTTTTCTTAACATTCATTTGTTCAAGTTCCAAGTCATTCTTTGCCACTATTCCAAGTAAAGCCCGAATTGAACTATGCTTTACAATCGGCAATAACACATCTATTAATTTAACACCTGGAATCTGACTATAGCCTTTTGCTAACAATTTGGCCTTATACCTAGTATCTTCATTCCCTGATGTCCCTTCTTTTCTTTTAAACACCCATCTGCTGTGAACAACCCCTTAATCCTTTGGTAATTTTTCCAAGTCCCAAGTACAATTTTTATTTGATGACTCAATCTTCTCCTGCATAGCAATCAACCATCTGCCAAATCACTGCAATTGACTATCTCTGTATATATAGCAGGCCCCTCAGTCGAATCAATTTCTTCAGCCACATTTAATGCATATGCAACCAATATGCCTCACCATACTTCTGTGGAGGTTTAATTTGTCTGCGAGGTCTATCCTTAGCAATAGAATACTGTGGTGCTGCTTGTTGTGTAGGTAAAGTAAGCAAAGTATTGCTATCTATTAGTTCTGAACTGGACTGTTATGATATAGACGGTTCTTTAACCTCTGATTGTTCCCCAGGACCAATTTTCAACTTCACCTGAGTTGGATGATTCCATTCCTTTATTTTATCAAAATCCACACAAGGTAAATCATGAGCCATAGCAAGTTCATCAAATACTACATCCCTACTAATCACCACATTCCTTATCTCTGGATACCACAATTTATATCCATTCACACCAAATTTGTACCCAAGAAAGATACACTTTCTAGACCTAGGCTCTAACTCCCATTATCCACATAAGCATAAGTAGGACACCTAAAAATCTTCAAATTAGTAAAACAAGAAGGTTTACCATACTATACCTCTTTTGGTGCCTTTTTCCCAATGGCAGTTGAGTGTGAGCATTAATTAGAAAACGAGCTATGATAGCAGTTTCAGCCCAAAAAGTCTTTGGCAACCCAAAGTTTGAAAGCATATACCGAACATTTTCCATCAAAGTTCTATTCATCCGTTTTGTCATACCATTTTGTTGAGGAGTTCCGAACACGTCAAGTGTCTCAAGATGCCTTTAGCCCTATAGAAGCTATTGAATTCATCTGAACAAAACTTCAACCTATTATCTGTGCATAGACATTTGATTTATTTTCCAATATACTTTTCTATTATTGTTTTCCATTCTTTGAAGGTCCCAAACACATCACTTTACTGTTTAAAGAAGAATACCCAAACTTTTCTAGAAAAATCATCAATTACTATCAATAAGTAATAAGTACCTCCTCTTGAAGGTACCTTGGCCAGTTCTCAGAGATCTGAATGTATATATTCAAGTGTTCTTTTCATGTTGTGTCTACCTATAGTGAATCTGACTCTTTTCTGTTTCCCAAGGACAATGCTCACAGTACTTTGTATTACCGATCCTCTATCCATCAAGAAGCCCTTTTTTTACTCAATTCAGCCATACCATTCTCACTCATATGTCCAAGTCGCATATATCAAAGTTTAGAAACTTTTTCATCAGTCAAGGAGAAACAAGAGACTGTTACATCTTTGTTGTAACTGTGAAATCCTACAGAATGTACAGTTGTGCAGAGTTTTTTATATCCTTTCATGACAAGAAGAGTGTCCCAACTTACTTTCAAAACTCCAAATTCACTTGTGTACGAGTTAAGTGAACTTAAGGATATGGGATTTTGCTTCAATTCTGGAACATGCGTGACATCTATGAGTGTTCTGATAAAACGTTCAAACATTCTGAGTGTGATTGCACCAACTCCGACAACTTTACACTGCGCATTATTCTCCATTATCACTGCACCTCTCGTAACTCCCTCATATGTTGTAAACCAGTCCCTGTTGAGACACATATGGAAAGTACAAGTTGAGTCAATGAACCCATTCCTCACAAGGTTTGGAATCCATGTCAAAAATTACAAGAAACTCTTCTTCACTTTGCCCATCTTCCACAACATCAGCCTTTGCTAAATTAACAGGTTGCTTTTCTCTTAGTAGCACCAGCAATCTTATTCATTTTTTTTTTCAAGAAATAGCAATCAGCCCTGATATGTCCATTCTTCTTATAGTAAAACTTTCTCTGCATGTTTGGATTTTGATCTGCCTGTCATACTCCTACCAGATTTCTTGTCCTGATTTCTCCCTATAATAATCAGGCCTTCTACCTAACTCCTAGATCTTCCAACAAGATGCATCATTTTTTTCTTTGATAACAAAGCAACATAGACCTCTTCCAAAGTGAGAGTGTCCCGACTATAGATAATTGTATCTCTAAAAATTACATATGATGGTGGTAGAGAACACAACATCAATGCCAAGTCCTCATCATCATACTTAATCTCCAATGTCTCCAAATCGGCCACGATTTCTTTGAACGTGGTTGACTGATCATCCAATGATGCACTTTTTGACATCCAGTGAGAATACAAGCGCTGTTTTAAGTATACTTGCTGGTCAAGCTTTTTGTAATACAAAGTTGCTCCAACTTTAACCACAATGCAGTGGCACTATTTTCCTTGAAGACATCTTGAAGAATTCGATTTTATAGATGTAGATGAATTTGGGTTTGGGGTTTTCGATCCCTACGCTGCTTTTCTTCTTGTGTTCAGGTTGAAAGCATCTTATCAAAGCTAAACAAGACTTCCTTCAAATCCATCCGCTAGAGGACTGCTTACATCTTTACTTGCCATAAAGTAAATCACGTGCTTCGATCCAATAATGGAATATCAAACTTCATCGTTACCATGTAGAATAATCAACCTTCACTCTAATACCCCTTGCTGTGAATTGATCGAAAGAATATGACAATAATGAAGTAAACAAGAGCAAAACAAGAACTCAAAGATTTTATGTGAAAATCCAAGATGGAAAAAAAACCACAGGTAGATGAGAAGAATTCACTACAATCAATAGCAATTGTATATCTCAATACTCTTAGCTAAGATTTAAAACTCTCAAGATGTCGTACTGTCTTTTCTATATGAGAATACACGCCATTATGTGTGTGTGTTTGTGTGTATATATAAGTTGTAGATGAATAAAAGTCCAAAATGCGTTAAAACGTGAAAATACAAGAAACACTGTCGCTCGAACAATAGGGGACGAGAAGCAGGTAACAGTTTTCTATTTCGAATTTGACAATTTTGCTAGAGTGTCTAGCTAGCAAAGAGCTAGCGAAAATGCGGTAATAATTTATCTCGGTTCATAAGTTGATTTCTCCAAAACCACTTCAAATTAGAACTGCAATACCCACTAGGGGACACACTACAACAAGATGGTTATTGGCAAGAGATGCAGGTTTATGTTATTGCTACATTATGTTATTGATTACATTTTTAAGTTTATGCTAGTTTGAAAACATATATTTTACACCGTTTTTCAATATATTATATTTCTTGCTAGGCATGTTGAATAGAAAATCTTAAGAGTAATTCTCAAGGCGAAATGGCATATGAGCTTTGTTTGTTTTAAAACTTATTCCGACGGAGGTTTTGCTTCATTTTCATATATACATATATCAATGTATTTTCTTTATCATCTCAAAGTTATTGCATTTATCATGAACTTACTGTAATTTATAAAAAAAAAATTGCTTACATTTATCATAGCCTTACCGTACAAGTGCTCAAGGAACTAATAGATTGTGACTGCATTCATGAAAGGTCAAAGCGATAGCTTTTTTATTTCAATTGTTTTAGGTGAGGATGCTTTTCAAATTATATGTGAAAGAGAAATATTTTCTTGTCTCGAATCAACTGCAAATAGAATTCGAGGTCTTTGTATTTTAAAAGGAGGGAGCTACAAGTCTATCAGTTTTACAAAGCAAACGGCAAACCTACTGGCTCCACCAGAATAGGAGTAAGTCAGATGACGTTGTTTGAGCAACTTGAGCAAAGCTTGATTGAATTGAAGGCCAACTTTGACAAGTTCTTTCAACAACTAGAAGATGCCAGATGGGACACAAACCAAATAAATCTTAAGGTGCCTAGGGAAATATAAATTGATGAACACCTGACTGTCTTAATAGAGACTTATAATGAAGAGACTGTTTTCTTATGCTCTCGGTCAAATGTACTTTTTTACATTCAAATTTGAGCTATCGTTGCTCCAAGGCGTTTAGAGGCGGCATCTCCTTATTGAATTGATCTCGAAATGAGCTAGATACAATTTGCTATCCATCTCTACCTTTCTTTCAAGCTTCATCAAGCAGCAAATGAATTGTAATATTAAACAACATTTGTAGAAAATATGTTACATGAACTTACTAGCAATTTTATGCTCAGTTGGTACTACAAATCTCTCAATTTTTTATACTTGACTTATAGAGTGTTAAGCATAAAAAAAGAATGTTCTAGATTTCATTGTTGATTTCTTAGATTTTTCCATAATTGATCGTTTTGTGGTATGAGTTCTTCCATGTCACATTATCTACCCATTCATGTGAACACCAATTTACTTAAAAAGTGAATCTAATATGAACTAATAAACTACAATCAACTAAATTATTCTCTGACAATCTCGTCCTCCCTTTAAGGACATAAAATCACATTGAAAAGAGGGATGTGAAGTAACACACATGAGCTCACCTAGATACCGACGAAGCAAAGCCTTCTATGAATAAACCATCTACCATGGAAGAGCCACATCCTACAAGGAATCAAAATAAGCCCTTGCATAGAAGAGTTAACCCCTTGTAAAAAAGTAAAATCGCTTAAAAATGAGAGGTGTAAAGCAACCTACAGAGGCCCACCTTGATACCCACGATGCGAAATCTTCAATGGATGAACCATCCACCATAGAAGAAGTCCTTGCATGGAAGAGCCACTTCTATAAGGAAACAAAATAAGCCCTTACATGAAGGAGTTAACCACCTGTAAGGAAGTAAACCCACTTCAAAAGTAAAGATGTGAAGCAACCTCTTGAATCACCAAAGATCCCTTTTTTACATTATACCAATCAAATCCATTAGAAAGATTCGAAATCAACAAAAGAAAAAGTAAGTGGACCAAACAACAGAAAAACCTACTTCTGCAAATGACACCTACGAAGTTTCCATGAATGAACCATCCACCACGAAAAAAGTCGTTGCATAGAAGTGTCACCTCCTACAATGAAACAAAACAAGGTCTTGCATGCAAGTTGAAAACATGCAAGGACCTCGCTGTCGTCTAGTGGGAAGATAAGGCATTTCTAATCATTTTGCACAAGTCCGATCAATCTCTTGTCATGTCAACACCTCACATCCACCTATTGGGTTCTTTATACATTAGTTATTCTTCAATATGCTAACTCTTATTGAAGGGTCTCGCCAGATTAATATTTTATTGTTATCACGGGCTTATCTACTTCAACAGGCTTTCCCTCTTCGAAGGGCTTCGCCAGATTAATATTTCAACCTTATCACAAGCCACATCTACTTCAACAAGCTCGCTCTCATTGAAAGGCCTCATCAAATTTTTATTTAAACCTTATCACATGCCGCATTTACTTAAACAAGCTCGTCTTCATCAAACGGCTTTGCCATATTAATATTTCAGCCTTATCATAGGAAGCACCTTCTTCAACTAACTCACCTACCTTGAAGGGCCTTGCCAATTCATATTTCAAGCTTATCACATCCTACATCTTCATCAACAGGCTTCGCTCATTGAAAGGCCTTGTCAGATTCATATTTCGACCTTATCACATGCTACATCTTCATCAACAGGCTTGTCCTCATCGAAAGACTTCACTAGATTCTTAATTTAGTCTTATCATAGGCTGCATCTTCATCAGTAGGCTCATCCTTACCGTAGAGCCTCACCAGATTAATATATCAGCCTTATCAAGGTTCGACCTTTACAATGGGCTTGTCCTCATGCAAGGACCTCGTCCAAATTCAAGTTCACAAGCTATTTCAAAAATTTACTTGTATTATACATTTTAAGTCTACGAATTTTATATATAATCATGCTTTGACTTGAGGGGCTATTGTGCTACGCTATCCCTTCGCAATTGAGAGAATTACGAAAGCACATATTCAACCAACTTAAAATAGTCAATGCCTCTTCTAGTAAGGCTCTATCATGGCCATGTGGTAGCCACATAAAAAACAATCTTGAGCTCACATTCCTTGTTATTCCACCCATATGGTAAATTTTTGCAAAACCCCTATGGTTGGGTCGAACCTATATGCAGGGGACGAACCCATTTGAAGGATCGAGCCTTTGTGAATAAGTCAATGTAGTTAGAGTCGTTGCATTAGAATTTCTACAAAGAATCTTCCATGATTGACTGATGTGACTTCTTATTGCAACAGCCATTTCTATATATTAATCTTCCACTCATTCATCGTTGCATGGTCTATTTGTGTGAGTTCAAAAGTTGCTTATAATTAATTTTGTGTTCTTGATTGACTAAGCGAAGAGTAATATTAATTCTCACTTATTATTATTAAAACAGATATAAACTTTCTAGTCTTGAAATTTGAATGGAGATCTAGATGATGAAAATTAATTTCTATAATAAAGAATTGAAAAGCTTCAGGGATGAATATATAATAGTTGTGTGGATGCATAGTATTTAAATGAATGAATTTATTAAGGAAAATGTTGGAATATGATGTGGACTAAAATAGTTTTTTTTTTTTTTAAATATTAATAGGGATGAGTTTAAAGTGGGATAGATATATAAAAAATGTGAACGGGAATAGCGGCATACTTTTTTTTTCTTGCAAATTCCAATTTCTATTTTGTTCTTAAATATATTTCTATATTCTGCATTTTACTTACAGGATCTTCTTTTGTGAGGGGATGATGACGTAGTGGAGCAAGCATTGAATTATTAAGTGAAGTATGAGTGCTTGAAGGAAGCGTAAAGAGGAGGCAGAACTTCTGATTCTGTTTAAATTGTTTCTCTCATTTGCATTTATTCCTTCAGTTTTAAGTCCTTTTAATTATGCTTTGTTAAATAATTACCGTAATCGGTTAGGGGGCTAATTGTCTTTTAGTTAGTAGAGAGCCTCTCTTATCTTTGCATAAAAATGTCAAAATTTAGTTATTCTCAATGGTCCCCAACCCTCTCCCCCCATATATATATATATAGGGGAAAGAAAACAAGAAAAGATGAAATTAAAAACAAAGAATTTGAGTAAAGAGAAATTTTATTAATAATAGAAATGTTACAAAATTGAAATTTTTGCAGAGAACAAACTTCTATTGCCAAATTCGATCTGTCTTGAATGAAGAAGAGGCTTCCTTCTTATAGAGGAGTCCAAACTTCAAATTTTTCTTCATTTTGAAGAGTATTGAAAAGCAGCGTCTTCTTTTGAGAAGTGGGGAACAAAATCTTGAATTACTTTTGGCATCTTTTGACTAACTTTATAAAAGTAGAAACTTTACTTTAATAAAGTTAATTTTGGCATGCACATCTTGAAATGAATGTCTTTTGCTTTTGTAACCCGGTAATTTCTGAATTCTTCAAGAAAATTGGGTTCTTGTAGTCATTTGATTCTTACAACCTTCTCTTTTTCATGTGCAAGAAAATCGTCATAACATAAATCAATTAGGTCATCACCATTCTCTGTCTCTTGAGAATTTTGGGTTTCTTTATCTGAGTCTTGAGTATTTGATTTTTTAGATCCAAAATTAGAAATTTGTTCATAACTTTCTAATAATTCTTTCAGATCTTTGCATTTTGATAACATTGAAATGATCCTTTATTTTTCAGTCAGAAAATCTACCTGACTTTCTTGTTATTTCTCAACAATTTGTTTTGTTGAATTTTGACCACCATTTGACTTTAAATCTTCTGGTAATATTTTGAGTGAAGAATTCATCATTTTGATTCTGAAGCAGAAAGAAATCCCAGCAAAAGATCCATGATACTTTCATATTGAAGGCAAATTGAAACAAAGCATTTTCATGAGGCTTTAAAAATGTTTTCGCCTCTCTTTTGAAGTATTCATATCCTTGAAGAGTAAGACTCGGTAAAATTTTCTCTCCAAGTCCATGATACACAAACCAAGTTTGAAACCATTTTGAAAAATGAGAACGACAATTTTGATTAAAAGGAATGAACCATGAATGAGTAATATGTCTAAACCAAGCATTCAAATAATCAAAATATTCAAAAGTTGAAAAAATTGTTGAAGAGAGCTTAAGTCTCTTTTCTTCCAAAGGATCTTGTCCCCAGTTTTCATAAGACAATACCCTGAGGATACTGATTTTTAAATACATTGTTTCTTCTTTATTTTGAGAATCTGGAGTATGAGAAATTATGGCTAATCCTGTTTTTAAAAGGATAGTTTCATAATAATCTCGGGATTTTTTGACATTTGATGGCATAAACCAGAAATTTTTTGGAAAAATATTTGGAAGACAATCTTCCAAGTTTGAGTATCTATTAAGCCAAGATGTTACTATATCAAGACAATTTTCAAAGATACTTTTGCTGAAATGTTAAAAAAAATTTGGCAGATTGATTTGAGGAAGTTTTTCAGAACTTTGAACGGTTTTTTTGTAATTTGAAGGGGTAGCTTTTTCTTTGAGTTTATTTTGATCAGGTTTTTTGATAAGAGAAGAAAGGGTACTTGAAGAGGATGAAGCTTCTTGAGCTTCTTTTTTGGAATGATCTTTTAAGAGATCATTAATTGAGGAAATTGGAGTAGAATTTTTCTTTCTACTTTGTTTCTTTTGAAACAAATTTTGATCTTCTTCTTCAACTTGCTTCACCCAACTCATTTTTACTCTTTTTATGGATGAACTCTTTTGTGAGAAAGTCTGCCAAGAAGTTTGATTTCCCTTGTATATAAAGAATTTCAAAATCAAAACAGGACAAAATAGCCTGCCAACTTGCATAGATTTGTTTGGAAACAATATTTTTCTCATCTTTTTGTAAAACATATTTTGAGGCTTTACAATCAGTTTTCAAAATAAATTTTTTGTTAATAAGATCGTCTTGAAATTTTGAAATACACAGTACTATTGAAAGAATTTCTTTTTTGATAGTGGAGTAATTCTTTTGAGGGCCGGTCTATACACCACTGTGATACTTAACTAACTGTTCTTGAGATGACTCTAGTGAAATTTGTTCTAACACACCACCAAACCCAATATTTGATGCATCTATCTCAATAATAATTGAGGCTTTGGGGTAAAGGATTGAAAGACATGGAATATTTTTGATTGCTTTTTTGACCTTTTGAACTGCAACTATGTGCTCATGACTCCATGGGTCAGGATTGTTTTGTAATCTTTTGAATAATGGGGCACAGATTTGACGTATACTTTTGACAAAATTAGCCACATAATTGACACAACCTAAAAAATGTTGCAAACTTTTTTTATCAATGATTTCATCAGGAAATTTCTCAATGAAATTAAGACTTCTTTGAATTGAAGTAATAGTGTCATAATGAAGTAATGTCCAAGAAAACGAATTTTTGTTTGAAATAAAACAATTTTCTGAGTAGAAACTGCTAAGCCATTTTTCTTTGTAATATGAATGAATGTATGTATATACTTGAAATGTTGCTCTATATTTTCAGAAAATATAAGAACATTATCAATATAAACAATAATGAAATTTGAAAAAGGATTAAAAATGTTTTTCATAATTTTTTGAAATTCAAAGGGAGCACTTTTGAGACCAAAAGGCATAACATTCCATTCTTATTGTTCGAAAAGAACATTGAAAGCAATCTTATATCTGTCTTCTTCTTTAATTTGAATATACCAGAAACCTGACTTCATATCAAATTTTGAGAAGATAACAGCTTTACAAAGATAATCAAAAGAATTTTTTGTTAAGGAATAGGATATCTAATCCATTGAAGAGCAGTATTAAGATGTTTATAATTGATAACCAAACGAGGAACTCCCCATTTTATTTTAGCAAAATTATTAACATAGAAAGCTGAACAGCTCCAAGAAGATTTACTTGGTCGGATTAAATCTTTTTCAAGTAAATCATCAATTTCTTTGATGCAAAAATCAAGTAACTCTTTGTTCATTTGAATAGGACGAGATTTTATAGGAATATTTGATTCATGAAAATTAGAATTGTACGGAAGAGAAACAACATGTTTCTTTCTATCCCAGAAGGCATTTGGAATAGTTGAACAAATTTCATTTTCAATTTTATTTTGAAGTTTTGAAATTTTTTTCTTGAAGAAAAGATTCTTGCAATATTTTTTCCATTTTTTGAAATTGAATTTCTTCTTTAAGAAATTAAATATGATTTCTTTTTAAATTAATATTATTGATAATTTTTTAAATTGCAATTTCTTTTAAAGAATTGATATCTTTATAAGAAGGAGGATTTGTAAATTCAAAAAATATTTTTCAACCAAACACTTTTGTAATTAATCCTTTAGCATCGGCTTTAAATAGAGTTGGACAAAACTTCCGAACCGAACCCGACGGTTCTTCAAGTTAAATACCCGAACGGGTATTTGAATCAAGAACCGACGGGTATGGTTCGGTTCTCTGTTTTAGGCCAAGACCCGAAGAACCGAATAGGAACCGAATCTTCGTAATTTTTTTAATTAATTTATTTTAAATAAGTAAAATTATTTTATTTTTCCTACATAAATTTGTTAACTAGTTAATTTAGTTCAAACCACAAAATATGATTTTTCCTATTTCTAATTTTCAGATCAAAATCAACTTAATCAAATTGATCTCAATTTTATCCAAATTTGGTATTCTACTGTAGTATCGTTTCTACCGGAGAAAATCGAATTAAAGCTCTACAATATCTTTTTTAATTATTTTGAGCTCGCTATCTTTCTCTTTCTATGATTTTAATAGTCAAATTTATGAAGAATTCAGTAAAGAGATACGTGAAACACATAAGATTGAACTACATTATTTTGTAAGAGCTAATATCGAACATATCATTAATTAAATTAACGTAACTTTGTATATATTAAAAAAATTAATTATAATACGGAACCGAATGGAACCGAGTCGGACTGAACCAAATCGAATGGAACCGAACCCGAACGGTTCCTTAATTAAATTTGGATCCAATGGTTTCACTTACTAAATACCCGAAAATTTCGGGTCCGTTTGGTTCTCGTTAGAATCAAACCGTACCAAACCATGTCCAGCCTTAGCTTTAAAAGGATAAATTTGAACAATAAAAGGTGTACCAAAAATATCTTCTTGATCTAAATCTTTTACAAAATAAAAAATATTTTTGAAACAAATATTTGAATTGCAAACATGAGCTTTTGAAATTTTATAATTAATATTAAATTTTTTTCCACTAGCACCATAAAGACACTCAGTGATTTTTTCAAAGTATTTTGTAGGAATTAATCATTCTTTAATACAATTTTGATCTGCTCCTGAATCAATAAAAACCCTAGTTGTAAATTTGAATTCTTTATTTACAACAATGATCATATTGCAATACCATTTTTGAAGTTGAATTCGGTTAATAACATTAACATTTTCTTCTTCAGATTTAAGAATTTTGAAATCAGAATCTAATAAGCAATCAGATGAAGATTTAGAATGTTTTGAAGATCGCTTGGAAGAAACTTTTGATTTTCCTTTGAATTTTGAATAAAATTCATCATTTAAGTCTTTTGCTTTCATACAAACGACTTCCATGTGAATTTATTTGACTTGACTTTCAAGATATGAAATTTGAGTTTTCATACCTTTAATTTCTTTTTGAAGGTCAGGAATGGAAGGTTTAGAACCTTTTGAAAATTCTTTTTGAGTACGTTTGAGAATATGATTAATATTGATATCATCAAAATCTTGTTTTGAAATAGAAGGTAAAAGGGAGGAGAATTTTTTCTTGAGATCAAGATTATCAATCCTATCAAAAATATCTTGAATAATCTCTTCTTCTCGAGATAAAACATTCATAGTTTTACAACCACGAATTTCTTTATCTGAGTTTGAAGAATTATCACAGGAATGAAGGGTAGATAATCAGAATTTTCTTGATCAAGAAAAACTTGTTCTAATTTTGAGTTAGACTCATTATCAGAACTTGATTAAATGAGATTGAGAAGTTGGGTTTTAGTATCTTCATCAATTTGAAGAGTATTAATTTTCTTTTTGAGTGGACATTTATTGGAATAATGACCAGTCTTATTACATTTGCAATAAGTAATACTTGGAGAATTTTTTGAAATTTTCTTCTTTGAAAAATGTTTTCTTTTTGAAAATTTTCTTTTAGAAAATTTCCTATTTTGATTTTTTTTTAGATTTTAAAGAAGAAGGAATGATTTTTTCAAAACCAATTGTTCATAGAAAGATCCAAGATTTTTTTGACTTTCTGACTTTTCTGTTTTCAATTTGGCTTTGAGTTTTAAATCATTGCACAAATTTAAAGCTTCACAATTAATATAATTGATAATTTCACCTTATGTAAGTGTTTGAAGGTCATCAAATTCTTTAAAAATAGAATTTTTGACTCTTTCTGCAAAGAGTTTTGGAAGACCTGAAATAAATTTTTCTTTCCAAAAAGATTGTTGACAATTTTCTCTAATCATGATACGAGATAAAAACATATCTTTATACCATCGAAAATCTTGTAGTTTTGGACATCTTAAATTTATTAAAATGTCATTTTGCATTTAAACAATATTTTCGGGAGTACCAATAAAATGTTTGATAATAGTTAAACTAAGAACAGAAAAACTATCACTGATTTCATTTCCATTTTCATCATGAATAATATTATTATTTTCATCACGTTTAACAGCAGAAAAGATAATATCCTTCTCAGTTTGAGAAATGTAATTATCCCACTATTGACCAAGTTGTCCAGTGAATCCAAGAACAATATTATTGGTAGCATCTCTTCTTGAAGTACCTTTTGCAAGATAAGTTTTATAACACATGGTCATTTGTCCCATAAAATTGATTATTTGATATTCGGTAAGTCCATCGAGATTCTATTTGACACCGGAGTTACCATCATATGATTTTTGAGGTTTAGCTTTTTCTTCAGAAAGTTGGTTTGGGAATGAAGGACGTGGATAAAATTTTGGAAGATTTTGATAATCAAATTTCCTCAATTTGTTAATTGAATCAAATTTTTCATCAATAAATTGAGATTCTATTTCATCAATGGTATTGATATTTTTAGAGACATGAAAATTTTTTAATTGACTAGAGAATTCATAAAGAATTTCACTTTCAGTTTGAAAAGTTGAAGATTTTCCAAATTGAGGAATAATATCATTGCTTTTGAAAATTGAAGAGGAAGAGGATGATGCTTTTGAAAAATTCTTATCTTTACTATTACTTTCTCTAGATTCTTTAAAATAATCTTTTGAAGAAGTAATATTCTCAGATTCAGAATTTGATTCGATTCTATTGAGCTAAGAACACATAGATTGAAGAACAACATTAGTATAATTGTTCTGAGATTGAATATTTTTGATATCCTTAGTAACAATCTAAGATTCATCAGATCGTTCTTTAGGAATTCTTTTGAGTGGAGATGCAAGGATTTTAGTTTTTCCATGAGGAATAACTATTTCTTGCATTGGAGGATGAATAGATTGGAAAGTATTTCCTTCTGGAATTTTCCAAGTATTAATATGAGTTTTTGAAGTAAAATTTTTTGTCCTTTCTGGTTTTTTACCAAAAACTTCGAATTGAGTCAAATCATAGAAATTTAAATCAGTAGAAGATTTAAAATAATCTTCCCAATAAGATTCTTTTTGTTTTAAAGAAAAACTTTCTCTAAAAAGTCTTCTGAAATTTTTAACACAAATATCTTGATCATATTTGAATTCTTTCTTCTATCAATTTCAGAAGAAATAACATTACATTGATTATCAAGATTGGAAAGAGGAACCATATCTGAAAAAGTTGGTGATTCTGGTTGATTATCATCTTTTTTATATTCATTTTGATAATGAGGTTTTGGAATAATAGGAGTAAAATCTGTTCCTTTATATAAAGAATGAAAAGATGATCTAGGTTTCTCTTCAGACCTAGTAAAAAAGGATTTTGCAGAATTAGATCTTTGAATCTTTGAGGATGAACCTTTAAGAAGAATCTTAGCTTTTCCATCTGGTAAAGTAAGAATTTGATTCGGAGTTGTTTGATTTTGAGCAGGAACAGGTGCTTGAACATTATCAAAATTTCATTTGAGTCCTCGAGACTCAAGATTCCATGGAATTCTTTTTGGGATTTTGACATTTGAATGAAAAAGATTAACTTCAACTAAAAGACTTTCATCTCTTGGTGAAGAATGAAGAGCTTCAATATTGAGTTGAGTGTTCGTAAGTTTATAATATACTCTGTATATTACAACAAAAGCATTTGATCTACTATTAAATTCAAGATTTTTAGTTTGAATATGAAGATTGAGAGAATTGAGAATTGCTCCATCAGTGAGTTTGATAGAAAAATTTGGATAACAGTTTGAAAATACTGGACTACTTTCTAGATTTGATTCTAGAAGTGAAAGTAGTGAGTTTTCAAAATTGAAGTGTCTCTTATCTCTAAGAGTCATAAGAATTGGAACATCAAGACCAAGTCTAAACAAGGGATTGACCGCTATGTGATCTAATCCAACATGAAAATATTTAAATTTCTTCTTGTGGGATTCAATAGCTTCTTTTGTAAGTAAATTAATGAAAGAATTTTGATTATTGATTGAAACAGTTTGTTCAATAGTTTTGATAACATAATTTTGAGAAAAAAAATCAAATTTTCCTATTTCATAGGTCGTATGTTTGTCCATCTTTGGAATAGTCCAATTTTGAAAACGTTGTTCAATTTGAGCAATTTGAATTTCATGAGAATTTGAATCATTTGATTCAGATAATGATGCTGATGCATGATCAAATTCTTCTTCTGTTTGAAAAATATTTGTTCTATTCTCATTTGATTGATTTTCTTGTCTATTTCTAGATTTAGATCTCCTTAACCAATTAGTTACTGAAGACATAATTGAATAAAAATGAAATTAATGTGAAACAAAGTAAAGACAAAACAATAAGAAAGACAAGTTCTCACCAAGCCTACAATGGGACCACCCTTCAACGCCTACACGGGCAACACGGGCTGATCAAAACTTAACAACAGACGTCCAGATTTGAACAAGATTTTCCTAAATATTTTGTGCCCATACACACACACACATATATATGTATATACATATGTATATCTATAGTGACAAGGTACAAATGTTTGAAAATGAAGAAAATATTATTGATAAATAAAAATTGAAATACAAATATTGAGATGAACATTGAATTATACGATTGAAAATAAAATTTGAAAGATAAAGACGGTGATTTATGTCCGCTAAATCAACTCTCTTGAGAGCTATACTGAATAAAATCTAATGAGAGATGCACTCAATAAACTCTGAAGAGATCTTAAACACTTGATTTGTTTTTATACTTGATATCTTGAGCTCCAATCTTGAAAAAGAATTTTGAATAATTGCACATTTTGAAACTTTTGCACCTTCCACTTGGAAAATTTGGAAAGTAGTCATCATACTTTTCCTTTGATTGAAAACCATTGTCTTCTCTTTTGCAAAAGTAGGCATCAACTTTAGTCATAGCTCTTGACTAAAATTCATTGATTGATCATCACCTTTTGAATTTGTTTGCTGGTCACTTTTGAATCTTGAAACATTTGCTCAACTTTTGTCTTAAAAATTAAGCAAATTATTGAGATTGAATAATTCTTCATCAACATAACTGAGACTAGGCCCTTGAAAAGGTTCTTCATTTCTTTGATAAATATCATCAAAACAATCTTGAGACATTGATAGTTCATCATCAAATATTTTCTTGATCAAAGGAACTTGAGTTTGAGTCTACTTTTCTTCATCAGTAAAAATGATGTAATGTCCATCATGAAACATTAATTGCAATCTTGCATCATCAATATTTGTTCCAAGCTTATTCTTTGCAGCAAGAATGGATTTTGATCTAATTTTTGTAAGAATTTCTCTTACATCATTTTTGAGTATGATATCTTGGTCTTCAAGACTGTAAGCTTTTGAAGAGATATTTGAATTTGGCATTGAAAGATTATTTGACAAAGTACTCCGGATAGTAACAATTTATTTACCTGGAAAATACTCATTAGTAAAAAGAGTATCATTGAATTTGACTTCATCTACAATCCATTCAGGAAGAAGGTTGATAATTCAATTTTGAGGGTTTTAACTTTGAATTTAAAGAGATGATTAATAACTCTTTTAAGAGAGCTATTAAAAAGAGAAATATCTGTTTTCGAATCAATATAAATTGAGAAAATAAATCCCTATTCAATCATTTGATGAATTTCTTCATTAACGACGTTAATGATTGACGTATCTTTGAGGGTAAAATAAAGTTTGTGATAACTTTCACAATTTGCAAAACAATTGAAATAAAAGTTATCAAAAATTCTAAAAATAATTTGTTTGAATTTTTTTAGCACAAGTAGAGTCTCTATTGATAATATTTTGATAAATGTCATCAGGAAGTTTTAAGACTTCCTTCATAAGATTTCTTCTATTCCTTTTCAATAGGAATATATTTTGAGAAGAAGATTCTTTTGAAATATTTTGAAAAATAATTCTTTCCTTTTTCTTAGAATTTTTTTGAAAATTTTTGATAATTTTGTTACTACGGTCAAAAATTTCAGTAGTACTTTTTGAGTCTTCTAATAATAACCTTATTACTTCTTTGATAATAAGTAGTAAGAATATCATCAAGATTATCCTTTTGAAATTTTAAAAGTCTTATATGAGTTTTAAACTCATAGAATTTTGATTCAGATCCTGAATAGGAATCTGATTAATAAGATTTGCCTTTGTTCGAAGAATTTGATTCTTTGATTGAGAACGGTTTATATCTTGAAATATTTTTGTCTTCCAAAGACTTTGGAGAAGATCCAGAAAGGAGAAAAAAATCGTTTGTAGTCATAACTCTCATCGAAGAATTTGCAGGAGAAAAGTCTTACATGATAGTTTGAATTTCATTAAATAAATAGTGCCTTGAGATGAAATAAAAACAAAATATCTTGTCATTTAGAAATTTGAAAAAATTGAAAAATACTTGACTTGACATATTTGGAATCTGCTTTAACACCCCCACCAAAGCCTAAATCAGAGGCATCGGTTTCTACAATAATTGAAGTAGTAGGGTCAAGAATTGATAATCATGGAATATTTTTGACAACTTTTTTGATTTTTTGGACAGCTAATGTGCACTCGTGTGACCATGGGTCTGGGCTCTTTTGTAATCTTTTGAAAAGAGGAGTACAAATCAACCTTATCTCTTAGATAAAGTCATCGGCATAATTGACACAACCAAGGAATCTTTGAAGAGAAGATTTGTCCAAAATTTCATCAAGAAATTTTTCATTAAAATCTAAACTTCTCTGAATTGGAATAATTGAACCATTTTGAATATTATGACAGAAAAATCTTATCTTTGTTTGACAAAAAATAATCTTTTTAGTAGAAACTGCTAAACCATTTTTCCTGATAACATGCATGAATGTATTGATATGCTTGAAATATTGTTCTATACTTTTAGAAAATATAAGAACGTCATCAATGTAAATAATGATAAATTTGAAAAATGATTGAAAATATCATTCATGATTTTTTTGAAATTTAGAAGGAGTGTTCTTGAGACCAAAAGGCATAACATTCCATTCGTATTGACCGAAAGGAACATTGAATGCAGTTTTGTACTTATCTTCTTCTCTAATTTGAATCTGCCAGAAACCTGATTTTATATCAAATTTTGAAAAGATAACAGCTTTGATTAATCTATTAAAAAGATCTTTCTTTTTTGAGGAAGTGAATATCTAATCTATTGAAGAGCATTATTGAGAGGCTTGTAATTGATAACAAGACATGGAGTACCACGTTCAATTTCTGCCGAATTATTGACATAGAATGCTAAGCAACTCCAAGGAGATTTGCTCAAACGAATTAAACCTTTGTAAGTAAATCATTGATTTTCTTGATACAAAAATCTAACAATTCTTTGTTCATTTGAACATGACGAGATTTTGTATGAATATTTGATTCATGAAAATCAGAATTGTATGGAAGAGATACCACATGTTTCTTAAGATCCCAAAAAGCATTTGGCATAGTAGAACAAATCTCTTTTTCCATTTGTCTTTGAAGATTTGAAATTTTTTTTTGAATTGAAGGATTTTGCAATTATTCTTCAATTCTTTAAAATTTAATTTCTTCTTTGAGAAATCGAATATGATTTTTCTTGAAATTAATATTATTGACAATTTTAGAAATTGATGCTTCTTTTAAAGAATTAACACCTTTATAAGAAGGAGGATTTGTAAATTTGAAACAAATTTCTTGATCAAATATTTTTGTAGTTAATCCTTTTGAAATAGCTTGAAAATGATAAATTTGAACAATAAAAAGAGTACCAAGAATTACTTCTTGATCTAAATCTTTTACAAGATAAAAAATAATTTTGAAACAAATATTTGAATTACAAACATAAGCTTTTGAAAGTTTATATTGAATATTCAGTTTCTTACCACTAGCGCCATAAAAACGCTCAGTAATTTTTTCAAAATATTTTGTAGGTATCAATCCTTCACGGATACAATTTTGATTCGCTCCAGAATCAATAAGGACTCTAGACGTGAATTTGAATTCTTTATTGATTACAATAGTCATATTACAGTACCATTTTTTAAGTTGAATACGATTAATAACATTAATCATTTCTTCTTCAAATTGAATATTTGAAGGAATGAGAGGATTTGATTCTTCACCAGAAGAACTGGAAGAAGATGAATAAGAAAGAGTCTTTGAATTTAACTTCTTATCTTGAGTTTTGAGAAGAGAAACTTCCATCCTAACATCTTTCATTTGACATTCAAGAATAGAAATTTGAGATTTTATGGAATTGACTTACGATTTTAAATCAGAACTAGAAGATTTTGAAGTTTTAAAACGATTTAAAACTTTTTGCATATTGAAAGGTTCAGCCTTTGAATTTGAATTAAGAAGGGAATTAAACTTATTTTTGCGCTGTGGATCTTCAGTTTGATCAACAATCTCTTTAATGAGTTCTTTTTGTTAAGTAAGAACATTTATAGTTTTACAACCACAAAGTTCTTTACTTTGACTTGAAGATGATTGAGAGTTTGAACTAGATTTAGCATCTGAATCTTCTTGATTTTGATAAACATGTTCCAACTCTGAGCTTAACTCATTATCAGAACTGGAATTTGAATCAATAAGATTGAAAAGTTGAAGCTTAACAACTTCTTCAATTTGAAGATTATTAATCTTGCCTTTGAGAGAACACTTAATAGAATAATGCCCAAATTTTTGACATTTTCAACAAGTAACATTGCTTTTTTTCTTGAAAATCTTTTCTTTTAAAATTTCTTTTTGGAATAATTTTTTGAATAAGAAGGTTTTTGAAAATACTTTTCTTTTGAATAAACTTTTCTTTTTGAAAAATGTTTTTTTTCGTTTTTTAAGGAGAAATAATTTTCTCAAATTCATATTGTTCACAGAATGATCCAAGTTCTTTGCGACTATCTAATCTTTCTGTTTGCAATTTGGATTTAAGCTTGAGTTCATTACAGAGATCTAATCCTTCTCTATTAATGAAGCAAATCAATTCTCCGTATGAAAGAACATCATAAGGAATATTATTTGAATGTTCATTTTTTATAGAATTTTTAACTCTTTTAGAAAATAATTTTGGAAGTCTAGATAAAAATCTTTCTTTCCAATAAGTTTCATTACAATATTTTCGTAAAAATACACATGATAAAAATATGTCTTTATACCAACGAAAATCTTGTAAACTTGAACAAATTAAAGTTAATAAAATACCTGAAATATTTTTCTAAAACATTTGTTGGAGATCCAATAAAATATTTAATAATACAATAAATTATTGACAATCATTTGAACCATAAGGTTTTAGAGCTTGAGCAATTTGCATTTTTTCTTGTTTAGTAATATAATTGAACCACCAATTATTAATTTAATCAGAGAATCCTTGAATAATATTGTTTTTTTTGCTCAATTGGAGAAATTTCTTCTTGAATATAGATGTTATAAATAGCAACCATACTTTCAAGAATTTAAAATTTTAGATATTCAGTTAAACCATCTATATTCCAGATAGTTATTCTTGAACCAAAAAATGTTGTAGGCATTTTAGCCTTTTTGTTTGAAAAGTAAATTTGGAACAGTATTTTTTGGATAATAAGGAGGAATTTTTTAAAATTGAACTTTTTTCCCTTGAAGCTTATTGATTTGAGGAACTTCATCATCAATAAATTGAGATTCAATATCATCAATAGTATTGATGTTATTTGAAGTAGAGGATGATGATATTTTTTATAACTGAGTAGCAAGTTCTTTTAGAACATTAATCTCAATTTTGATACCAATTTTGTGTTTAGCCTCATGCCTGTTAATTAAAACTGACTCTATTGACTTAATACCTTTTGAAAAGGATGTTGTCTCAGATTCATAATTTATTTCAATTCTGTTAAGCTGAGAACAGACAGATTGAAGAACTACATTAGTGTAGTTATTTTGAGCTTGAATATTTTTGATATCTTTAACAACAACTTGAGATTCATCATGTCGTTATTCAAATACCTTTTTGAGAGGAGAAGCAAGAATTTCTGTGTTTCCATGTAGAACCACAATTTCTTGCAAAGGAGGATGAGGAGATTGAATATTCTCACCAAAAGGAGTTTTCCAAGTCTTCTGTGGAATATTAGTAAGTTGAATAGATTTTTCTTTCTTTGATTTTGAAGAAATCTTTGAAAAAGTAGGTTTTTTTATTGAAAACATTGAATAAGCACATTCAGAAAAATTTAAATCTTCAGGGAATTCTTCAAATTCTTCCCAATAAGATTCTCGTTCTTCTTTTGAAAAACTTTGATGAAATATTTTTCGAAAACTTTTAACATCAGGAGTTTGATCAGTTTTGAATTCATTTCTTCTGTCAATCCTAGAAGAAATATCGTTAGTTTGATGATCAAGCCTTTCATTTTGAGTAGAAAACATATCAAAAAAAAGTTGGAGAAGCAGGTTGTTCTGATTCTTCTTCTTTTTCTGTATCTTTTTCAGAATATTAAGGTTTTAGAATATTTGGAGTAAAATCAACACCTGAAAGAGAAGATGTTAAGAATCTTGCAGATTGATAAGAAGATCTAGGTTTTATCTTCAGATCTCGAAGAATAAGATCTTTGAAACCTTTAGGAAGATCCTTTTAACGTTATTTGTCGTTTCCATCTGGAAAAGTAAGAATTTGATTTGGAATTGTTTGAACAGGGCAGGAATATGATTTTGAACATTTTCAAAATTTCATTCTAGTCCATGACTTTGAAGATTCCAAGAAATTCTCTTAGAAATTATGGTGTTTGAATGAAAAGGATTACATTCAACTAAAATACTTTCATCTTTAGGAGATGAACGTAAAGCATCAATATTGAGTTGAGTATTCATGAGCTTGTAATATATCATGTATATTACAGCAAAAGCATTTGAATGATCATCGAAGTTGAGATTTTTGGTTTGAATATGGAGATTTAGAGCATTAAGAATAGCTCCATCATTAAGATTAATTGAAAATTTTGAATAACAATCTGAATAAATTGGACCACTTTCTAGATTTAATTCTAGAACAGATAATAATGAATTTTCAAATTTGAGAAGTCTCTTATCTCGAAGAGTTAAGAGAATTGGAATGTCTAACCCAAGCCTAAACAAAGGTTTGACAGTAATTTGAACTAATCCAACATGAAGGTATTTAAATTTCTTCATGTGGGATTCAATTGATTCTTTTGAAAATAGATTGATATGAGCATTTTGATTTTTTATAGATAATGTTTGTTCAAAAGTTTTGATAACATAATTTTGAGTAAAATCAAACTTTCCAATTTCATAGATATAATTCTTTTCTACCGTTGGAATTGTCCAACTATGCAATCTTTGTTCTATTTGAGCAATTTGAAGTTCATTACTATTGAAATCATTTGATGCTAATGATGCATATGATTGATCAATTTCTTCTTCATTTTAAAAAACACTTGAAATATTTTCAGATCTATTTCTAGACCTCTGAAACCAATTTGAAAAAGAGGATATAATTAAATTCAATGAAATTATAACAATTTACCACAATAAAAACAGTTAAATAAGATAGACTAATTCTTATCAAGCCTACAAACGGGACCACCCTAACACGCCTTCCCCGGCTAACAACAGGCTGACCAACGTTAATTCAGTAGACATCCTGAAATTAAATCAGGTTCTCCTACTTAAACATTGCATATGGTGATAAACCACTACAATCTCACCTCACTCTATTATAGCTCTGATACCAAAATGACCCAGGGTATAGAAGAGTAGAAGTGAAAAAGAACAAATATTTGAAAATGAAGAAAATATTATTGATATATAAAAATTGAAATACAAATATTGAGATGAACTTTGAATTACACGATTGAAAATAAAATTTGAAAGATAAAGACAGTGATTTATCTCCCGCTAAATCAACTCTCTTGAGAGCTATACTGAATAAACTCTAATGAGAGTTTGAAAATGAAGAAAATATAATTGATATATAAAAATTAAAATACAAATATTGAGATGAACTTTGAATTACACAATTGAAAATAAAATTTGAAAGATAAAGACAATGATTTATCTCCCGCTAAATCAACTCTCTTGAGAGCTATACTGAATAAACTCTAATGAGAGATGCACTCAATAAACTCTGAGGAGATCTTGAACACTTGATCTACTTTTATACTTGAAATCTTGAGTTCCAATCTTGAAAAGAATCTTGAATAAAATGACCCAGGGTATAGAAGAGTAGAAGTGAAAAGTAACAAATGTTTGAAAATGAAGAAAATATAATAAAAATTGAAATACAAATATTGGGATGAACTTTGAATTACACGATTGAAAATAAAATTTGAAAGATAAAGACAGTGATTTATCTCCCGCTAAATCAACTCTCTTGAGAGCTATACTGAATAAACTCTAATGAGAGATGCACTCAATAAACTCTGAAGAGATCTTGAACATTTGATCTGCTTTTATACTTGAAATCTTGAGCTCCAATCTTGAAAAAAGATCTTGAATAATTGCACCTTTTGAAACTTTTGCACCGTCCACTTGAAAAATTTGAAAAGTAGTCATCATACTTTTCCTTTGATTGAAAATCATTGTCTTCTCTTTTGCAAAAGTAGGCATCAACTTTAGTCATAGCTTTTGACTAAAATTCATTGATTGATTATCACCTTTTGAATTTGTTTGCTCGTCACTTTTGAATCTTGAAACATTTGCTCAACTTTTGTCTTAAAACTCAAACAAATTATTGAAATTGAATAACTAGGCCCTTGAAAAGGTTCTTCATTTCTTTGATAAATATCATCAAAACAATCTTGAGACATTGATATTTCATCATCAAATATTTTCTTGATCAAAGGAACTTGAGATCGAGTCTTTTTTTCTTCATTTGTAAAAATGACATAATGTTCATCATGAAACATGAATTGTAATATTGAATTATCAATATTTGTTTCAAGCTTTTTCTTTGCAGTAAGAATGGATTTTGATCTAATTTTTATAAGAATTTCTCTTACATCATTTTTGAGTATGATATCTTGATCTTCAAGACAATAAGCTTTTGAAGAGATATTTGAATCTCGCATTGGAAGATTAATTGACAAAGTACTCCTGATAGTAACAATTTGTTTACCTGGAAAATACTCTTCAATAAAAAAGAGTATCATTGAATTTGACTTCTTCGACAATCCATTCAGAAAGAATGGTTGAGAATTCAATTTTGAGGGTTTTAATTTTGAATTCAAAGAGATAATATTAACTCTTTTGAGAGAGCTATTAAAAAGAGAAATATTTGTTTTTGAATCAATATAAATTGAGGAAATAAATTTTCATTCAATCATTTGACGAAATTCTTCATTAACAACGTTAATGATTGAAGTACCTTTGAGGGTAAAATGAAGTTTGTGATAACTTTCACAAGTTGCAAAACAATTGAAATAAAAGTTATCAAAAATTCTAAATATAATTTGTTTAAATTTTTTAGCACAAGTAGAGTCTCTATTGATAATATTTTGATAAATGCATTAGGAAGTTTTAAGACTTCCTTCATAAGATTTCTTTTATTCCTTTTCAATAGGAATATATTTTGAGAAGAAGGTTCTTTTGAAATATTTTGAAAAATAATTCTTTCCTTTTTCTTAGAATTTTTCTGAAAATTTTTGATAATTTTGTTACTATTGTCAAAAATTTCAGTAATATTTTTTAGACATCTAATAATATCCTTATTACTTCTTTAATAATAAGTAGTAAGAATATCATCAAGATTATCCTTTTAAATTGAAAAGTCTTATATGAGTTTTAAACTCATAGAATTTTGATTTAGTTCCTGAATAGGAATCTAATTGAGAAGATTTACCTTTGTTCAAAAAATTTGATTCTTTGATTGAGAACAGTTTATATCTTGAAACATTTTTGTCTTCCAATGACTTTGAAGAAGATCTAGAAAGGAGAAAAAAATCTTTTGTAGTCATAACTCTCATTGAAGAATTTGCAGGAGAAAAGTCTTGCAGGATAGTTTGAATTTCTTTGAATAAATAGTGCCTTGAGATGAAATAAAAACAAAATATCTTGTCATTTCGAAATTTGAAAAAATTGAAAAATACTTGACTTGACATATTTGGAATCTGTTTTAACACCCCCACCAAAGCCTAAATCAGAGGCATCGATTTCTACAATAATTGAAGTAGTAGGATCATGAATTGATAAGAATGGAATATTTTTGGCAGCTTTTTTTATTTTTTAAACAGCTAATGTGCACTCGTGAGACCGTGGGTCTGGGCTCTTTCGTAGTCTTTTGAAAAGAGGAACACAAATCAACCTTATCTCTTTGATAAAGTCACAGACATAATTGACACAACCAAGGAATCTTTTAAGAGAAGATATGTCTAAGATTTCATCAGAAAATTTTTCATTAAAATCTAGACTTCTCTGAATTGGAATAATTGAACCATTTTGAATATTATAACCTAAAAATCTTATCTTAGTTTGACATAAAACAATCTTTTTAGCAGAAACTGCTAAACCATTTTCTTGATAATATGCATGAATGTATTGATATGTTTAAAATGTTGTTCTATACTTTCAGAAAATATAAGAATATCATCAATGTAAACAATGATAAAATTTGAAAAAGGATTGAAAATATCATTCATAATTTTTTGAAATTCAGAAGGAGCGTTCTTGAGACCAAAAGGCATAACATTTCATTCGTATAGATCGAAAGGAACATTAAATGTAGTTTTGTACTTATCTTCTTTTTTAATTTGAATCTACCAAAAACCTGACTTCATATCAAATTTTGAGAAGATGACAGCTTTGAATAATCTATTCAAAAGATCTTTCTTTTGAGGAAGTGGATATCTAATCCATTGAAGAGCATTATTGAAAAGCTTGTAATTGATAACAAGACGTGGAGTCCTGTGTTCAATTTCAACCGAATTATTGACATAGAATGCTGAGCAATTCCAAGGATATTTGCTCGGACGAATTAAATCTTTGTAGTGGTTTATCACCATAGGCACTGTTTAAGTAGGAGAACCTCATTTGATTTCAGGATGTCTACTGAATAGACGTTGGTCAACCCATTGTTAGTCGGGGAAGACGTGTTAGGGTGGTCCCGTTCATAGGCTTGGTAAGAATTAGTCTATCTTATTTAACTGTTTTTATTGTTGTAAATTTTTATAATTTCATTGAATTTAATTATGTCTTCTTTTACAAATTGGTTTCAGAGGTCTAAAAATAGATCTGAAAATATTTCAAATATTTTTCAAAATGAAGAAGAAATTCATCAATCATCTGCATCATTAGCATCAAATGATTTCAATAGTCATGATCTTCAAATTGCTCAAATAGAACGAAGATTGCATAACTGGATAATTTCAAAGGTAGAAAAGAATTCTATCTATGAAATTGGAAAGTTTCATTTTACTCAAAATTATGTTATCAAAACTTTTGAACAAATATTATTTATAAAAAATCAAAATGCTCATGTAAATCTATTTTCAAAAGAATCAATTGAATCCCACGGGAAGAAATTGAAATATCTTCATGTTGGATTAGTACCTAGAATTACTTCTTGATCTAAATCTTTTACAAGATAAAAAATATTTTTGAACAAATATTTGAATTACAAACATGAACTTTTGAAAGTTTATATTGAATATTGAGTTTCTTACCACTAACACCATAAAGACGCTTAGTAGTTTTTTCAAAATATTTTGTAGGTATCCATCCTTCACAGGTATAATTTTGATTCGCTCCTCCAAAATCAATAAGGACTCTAGACGTGAATTTGAATTCTTTGTTGACTATAATAGTCATATTGCAGTACCATTTTTGAAATTGAATATGATTAACAACATTAATCATTTCTTTTTCAGATTGAATATTTGAAGGAATGAGAGTATTTGATTCTTCACCAGAAGAACTGGAAGAAGATGAATAAGGAGTCTTTGAATTTAACTTCTTATCTTGAGTTTTGAAAAGAGAAACTTCCATTCTAACATCTTTAATTTGACGTTCAAGAATAGAAATTTGAGATTTTATGGAATTGACTTCTGATTTTAAATCAGAACTAGAAGATTTTGAAATTTCAAAACGATTTAAAACTTTTTGCATATTGAAATGTTCAGCTTTTGAATTTGAAGGAAAAAGGGAATTAAACTTATTTTTGAGCTCTGGATCTTCAATTTGATCAACAATCTTTTTAATAAGTTTTTCTTGTTTAGTAAGAACATTTATAGTTTTACAACCACAAAGTTTTTTACTTTGACTTGAAGAGGATTGAGAGTTTGAACTAGATTCAACATCTGAATCTTCTTGATGTTCATAAACATGTTCCAACTCTGAGTTTAACTCATTTTCAAAACTGGAATTTGAATCAATAAGATTGAGAAGTTAAAGCTTAATATCTTCATCAATTTGAAGATTATTAATCTTGCCTTTGAGAGGATACTTATTAGAATAATGCCCAGATTTTTGACATTTCCAACAAGTAACATTGCTTTTTTCTTGAAAATCTTTTCTTTTAAAATTTCTTTTTGTAATAATTTTTTGAATAAGAAGGTCTTTGAAAATACTTTTCTTTTGAATAAACTTTTCTTTTTGAAAAATCTTTTCTTTTCGTTTTTGAAGGAGGAATAATTTTCTCAAATCCATATTGTTCACAAAATGATCAAAGTTCTTTGCGACTAATCTTTCTATTTGCAATTTGGATTTAAGCTTGAGTTCATTACAGAGAGCTAATCCTTCTTTGTTAATGAAGCAAATCAGTTCTCCGTGTGAAAGAACATCATAAGGAATATTATTTGAATGTTTATTTTTGATAGAATTTTTGACTTTGTCAGAAAATAATTTTGGAAGTTCAGATAAAAATCTTTATTTTCAATAAGTTTGATTACAATTTTTTTGTAAAAATATACGTGATAAAAACATATCTTCATACCAACGAAAATCTTGTAAACTTGAACAATTTAGAGTTAATAAAATACTTGAAATTTTTTCTAAAACATCTGTTAGAGATCCAATGAAATGTTTAATAATACAATAAATTATTGTATTAAAACAATCATTTGAACCATTAGGTTTTAGAGCTCGAGTAATTTGTAGTTTTCTTATTCAGTAATATAATTGAACCACCAATTATTAATTTGACCAGAAAATCCTTGAATAATATCATTTGTTGCCTCAATTGGAGAAATTCCTTCTTGAATATAGGCGTTATAACAAGCACCAATACTTTCAAGAATTTCAAAATTTTAATATTCAGTTAAACCATCTATATTCCAGATAGTTATTCCTGAATAAAAAAATGTTGTAGGCATTTTAGCCTTTTGTTTGAAAAGTAAATCTAGAGGAGTAATTTTTTGGATAATAAGGAGGAATTCTTGAAAATTGAACTTTTTTGTCTTGAAGCTTATTGATTTGAGGAACTTCATCATCAATAAATTGAGAAACAATCTATCTTATTTAACAGTTTTTGTTGTGGTAAATTGTTATAATTTCATTGAATTTAATTATGTCATCTTTTTCAAATTGGTTTCAGAGGTCTAGAAATAGATCTGAAAATGTTTCAAATATTTTTCAAAATGAAGAAGAAATTGATCAATCATCTGCATCATTAGCATCAAATGCTTTCAATAGTCATGAATTTCAAATTGCTCAAATAGAACGAAGATTGCATAACTGGACAATTCCAAAGGTAAAAAGGAATTCTATCTATGAAATTGGAAAGTTTGATTTTACTCAAAATTATGTTATCAAAACTTTTGAACAAACATTATCTATAAAAAATCAAAATGCTCATATCAATCTATTTTCAAAAGAATCAATTGAATCCCACGGGAAGAAATTTAAATGTCTTCATATTGGATTAGTTCAAATTGTTGTCAAACATTTGTTTAGATTTTGGTTAGACATTCCAATTCTCTTAACTCTTTGAGATAAGAATTATATATTCTAAAGTCAAATCTAGAAAGTGATCCAATTTGTTCAAATTGTTATCCAAAATTTTCAATTAATCTTAATGATGGAGCTATTCTTAATGCTCTAAACCTCCATATTCAAACCAAAAATCTCGATTTCGATAATCGTTCAAATGCTTTTGCTGTAATATATAGGATATATTACGAGCTCATAAATACTCAACTCAATATTGGTGCTTTACGTTCATCTCCTAAAAATGAAAGTCTTTTAATTGAATGTAATCCTTTTCATTCAAATACCATGATTCCCAAGAGAATTCCTTGAAATCTTCAAAATCGTGGACTAGAATGAAATTTTGAAATGTTCAAAATCCTATTCCTGCTCCTTTTCAAACAATTCCAAACCAAATTCTTACTTTTCCAGATGGAAACGTCAAAATGACTTTCAAAGGATTTTCCACTATCAAAGATCTTAAAAGATCTGAAGATAAACCTAGATCTTCTTATCAATCTGTAAGATTTTCAACATCTTCTCTTTCAAGTGTTGATTTTACTCCAAATATTCCAAAACCTCAATATTTTGAAAGAGATACAGAAAAAAAAAACACAACAACCTGCTTCTCCAACTTTTTTTGATATGTTTTCTACTCAAAGTGAAAGGCTTGATCATCAAACTAATGTTATTTCTTCTAGGATTGACAGAAGAAATGAATTCAAAATTGATCAAACTTCTGATGTTAAAAGTTTTCGAAAAATATTTCATCAAAGTTTTTCAAAAAAAAGAACAAGAATCTTATTGGGAAGAATTTGAAGAATTCCATGAAGATTTAAGTTTTTATGAATGGGTTTATTTCAAAGTTTTCAATAAAAAACCTACTTTTTCAAATATTTCTTCAAAATCAAAGAAAGAAAAATCTATTCAAATTACTAATATTCCACAGAAGACTACAGAAGACTTGGAAAACTCCTTTTGGGGAGAATATTCAATCTTATCATCCTCCTTCTTGCTTCTCCTTTCAAAAAGGTATCTGAAAAACGACTTGATGAATCTCAAGTTATTGTCAAAGATATCAAAAATATTCAAGCTCAAAATAACTACACTAATGTAGTTCTTCAATCTATCTGCTCTCAGTTTAACAGAATTGAAATAAATTCTGAATCTGAAACATCATCCTCTTCAAAAGGTATTAAGCAAATAGAGACAATTTTAATTAAAAGGCATGAGGCTAAACCCAAAATTGGTATCAAAACTGAGATTAATGTTCTAAAAGAACTTGCTACTCAGTTATCAAAAATATCATCATCCTCTACCTCAAATGACATTAAACTATTGACGATATTGAATCTCAATTTATTAATGATAAAGTTCCTCAAATCAATAAGCTTCAAGGCAAAAAAATTTCAATTTTCAAGAATTCCTCCTTATTATCCAAAAAATACTCTTCCATATTTACTTTTCGAACAAAAGGCAAAAATGCCTACAACATTTTTTGGTTCAGGAATAACTATCTGGAATATAGATGGTTTAACTGAATATCAAATTTTTGAAATTCTTGAAAGTATGGGTGCTTTTTATAATGCCTATATTCAAGAAAGAATTTCTCCAATTGAGGCAACAAACAATATTATTCAAGGATTTTCTGGTCAAATTAATAATTGGTGGTTCAATTATATTACTGAACAAGAAAAACTGCAAATTGCTCAAGCTCTAAAACCTGATAGTTCAAATGAATGTTTTAATACAATAATTTATTGTATTATTAAACATTTCATATATATATATATATACAGCAAATAAGCTTGTGCAATATTTCTTATAGTATTAGAGTTTAATACATAGTTATCAAATCGTGGCACCCTTCACCATTCTTGAAAAGCTTATGAATCTCCCTTTCAGACTTTAATAATTCTAAGAATCAAGAAATCAAGATTCAGTAATTATTATGCTATTTTATTAAGAATCTCGGGTTTTTTTGTCAGGAATTTACTTAACATGCTTGCGAAATTTAAACAAATATTTCAATTCCCACAAAGGATCTTCTTTTGTTAGAAAGAAACTGCAATAAGAATTATACCTTTGTTGAATTCTACTAATTCCTTTGCTTACCTTGAACATGAACCATCACGATTTGCAATCCACCACTTTTCAATTATCCAACCTCCAATGAAAATCAGCACAAAGAACAAGATTAGAGAATTAAGGTTTCTCTTTTTTTGCACTAGCAAAATAATAATTGGGTTGTATGATTTCTCAAACCCTAATATCTTATTAATGGAAGTCCAAATGGGCTTGGAATTAAACTTAATCACGATTAATTATTCTAATTAATTAAACATGACCTATAGCTCAATTAATTAATTGTTGAACATTTGTAAATTAATTAACTAATATTTTTATTCTTTTAACTCTCATTTTTTATATGATCCATTAGATTTCCAACCATGATGCCCAGTGACTTAAATTATTATTTCGATCTAATTAAAATAACATAAATTAAAATACCCCTTTTGTAATTTATTACTAATATACATCTTTTGTCTCATATTGACATCTATAAATGTGTCAAAATTATACAGAATCCTCAAAATTTTGGTAACATATGACATGTAAAAAAATTGGCATCCAAAATGGAGTTGATATTTGTAAAACATGTTGCAATTATAGTGGCAAAGATTAATTGGAAGTCCGGTTTCAAGCACAACGCATTTGAACATGCACATATTAAAGAGTTGCAAAGCGAGACTAATCGATCTCGACCTGAAACAAATCAAATTAGTGTTTGTCGATTCTGATTTTACTCTTTTTACCTTTGTATATTCACAGAAAAGATTTTGTGAAGGAATAGCTGCATCAGAGATGCCACTTATGATGATAAACTTAATACACTTTTCTCGGCTCGTGCAGAATTATCTCCAACACATGTATACTTCTTAATGTATACATACTCTTCGTTCAGATACTGTGATATTATTTAATAAAAGAAAACAAGTTTCTTTACTACAATTTTGAAATGTTATATATATTATTACTTTCATTGTCCTTGAATTAGAAGTAGAGGAAAAAAGGGAATTAGTGAGGCATATATATTTAAAGCCAAAAAGCAGTAGTTAAACAGTCATTTTGATAGCTTTAGAAACATCATGGTTTATAAATGATGTCAAAATTTTATACTGAATAATAGACAGTTGCATATAGAAGAGTGTATTTATATTGAAATTTTAGAGAAAGAGAGACAGTAGCATTCAGAAGAGTGTATATTGAAAGAGCCAGTCTTCAAGTACAGAAGAAATAGCTACAGAACATTCGCAGCACACACACATGCAATTGGGGGGTGGTTTTTTTTTTTTTTTAATATAAAACTCACATGGGCTCACCCGATGTGAGATTTCTGTTTTTCTTCTGACAATGAATAGTTCTGTACAAACAGAATTATTCAAATTTGAGAGAGAGGGGGGGCCCTCAGCTCTTATGTGTCCTAGTAAAGTCCGACGATTGAGAACTTGAAAGAGAACAGTCAAAAAAGCATAATCAAAACGACTGTAGAAACTTAAAGAAGAGCAGTCCAGTGTGCATCACTTCCTCTTCTGTCTTTTTGACATTTGCCTCCTCTTTATTCACTTTACACTTGGCATAAATTTAAATAAATAAAACCTGATTAAGTAACCATATATGGAGACTGTTTTATATAAATTTTTTGAGAACAAATTTATCAAAAATAATTTATAATTCCTACATATAAAAAATTACACTTCAAAATTACAAACTTGTCAAATTATTTCAAAATTTAGGTATTAATTCCAAATAATAATATAAATATATATAATTGGAATTAATTATTTCCAGACAATAAATAATATCTCCACCCTACCCATCCTCTACCAAATTAATAATATATCAATTAATGATATCTCATGAAACCTGTGGACCCACCCGCACCCCATCTACCCTCTGTAAGAAATTTTCAAAAATTGAATTTTTTTTTTTTTGGAGATTACATCTCCACCCCACCTTGAGGACCACACCATACTCCACCCAACCCACACTACCCCACTCCATGGAATTATCTCAAATTGTAACTAGTTGTTTTATCTGTGATTAGATTTTATTTATTTATTTTTTTTTTTTTTGTGACCAGAGCTATATTATGTAACTAACAGTGACCAAATTTGTCTTTAATGTGATTATATGTGACCATATAATTTGTGATTGTATGTAGTCAAATTACTAACCTGTGTCATATATAACTTAATTGTGACCAAATTGTCTTCGGTGGATTGTCTAATTTGTGACTGTATGTAACCCAGTCATTAACCTGTGTTATCTATGACTAATCGTGACTAACTATGACCAAATTGTCTTTAGTGCGGCTATCTGTAACCAGGCCCAGCAATGTGCTCACACTGCGCTGCAACTTTGTGCTTACATCATCTCAGATCAATGTTGAAGCAGCGAGGAAGAGAAAGACGATGGCTTCACAACATCACAGATCGAAAGTAATAGTGCTCATATTGACATAGTGGTGACATCGTGGCAATGGCATCATCATCATTGAGCACCATATCATAACGTGAAGAAAGATGGTAGAGAGTTAAGAGATATGGTGAAGAGAGAGAGATGAAATTTGAAGGTGCCGAGAATTGAAATTTGGGGTGGGGTTCTGTTTGCTATAATAAATTTGTATTAACGCCTAATTTATGAATTTAAAATTAATCTCCTTATTTATGAAAATTAGTCTTCAAATTTAGGTTTCTAGACAATTTTCCCTTCTAGAAGAGGATAGGTGTTGTTTGGGCTTGGTAATGGTAGTGTTGTGCTAAGATGTGTTGGGTTGGGCTTGTTGTAATGGAAGAATGTGTTTAGGGCTCTTTGGTTAGAGGGCTTCGATTTGGTTGGGTAAATATTGGATGTGGTCAGTGGGCTGGGTTTATTGGATGTTGGTTGTAGCTGTAACAAGTAAAGCAGCAATTCTGTAATTGAATTTCTCGATTTGTTTTTTATTTTTTTGAAGGAACTAGAAATAGCAAATTGCAATTTTAGCCCAGTTTGACAATCATTATATTTAAATTCTTTTTTTATATACTCATTTTCAAGCACACATTCGTATAATAAAATATTTTGCAAGTAAATTTAAAAAAATTTCCTACTTTTTAACTGTGAATTCTCTTAAAAAACATTATTTGAAACTTAGTTTTTCCAAAACAATGGTTATCAAACCTGTGCTTAATATAAAGAGCAAAGGCGGTGAAAGAGTTTCACCAATTTTAGAAATAGTTAACTTGCTTTGCATTTATTATAAGCAAATCTTCACTTTTTGTTAAAATTATAATTAAATTATGGTAGAGTATGCGAGAATACTTTAAAATGTGGTGCAAATTTTTTAATTGGCATCTATTCTAAGCAAATCACTACTTTTGAATAAAGTTATAGGATATGAGAGAATACTTTAAAAATATTATTCTAATTTTTAATTGACGTTTATTCTAAGCAAATTACTACTTTTCGTTAAAAGTTATTCTTAAATTCTATGATAGAATATATTAGAATACTTTAAAATGATATGCTAGTTCCAAATGCCACTGCTTTTGAAATTCTAAATCTTCAAGTTACATTATTTGATTGCTTTTAATTGACCAAACTATGTCTTTTCTTGGGTGCCAAATTCTTAGAAATATCTCAGAGAATCTTTAATCTTTATGGATTCTCTCCTTGTCTCCTTAATGTGATACAAGGTTTCAATGCCAATGGAATCATCAACTAGTTGCATTCATGCCATTTCTTCTGACTTGATGAAGTTTATGAATATTATGGTTTTTCTAATACTAGCTGATAACTAATAAAAGAAACAGAATTAAAAAATATTACGAAAATGAAAAAGTGTTGGGTGTATTTCTAGATATGTGAAGGAATATTGTCAAAGTGGATTACAACAATCGGGGCCAGAATCAACACATGAATTTGTTCTTCCCAAATTTCCTCTATTTTCTATTCAAGATATGAGTTTAAGTTTGATACGATTCCCACTTCCCATGTGGCTGGTGCATGAGCTGCAATTCAGACTTTAAAAATTATAAGCATAAAAAGAACACAATTTAGTAATTTATGCAGTTTTGATTAGGAATCTTGAGTAGTTCAATTTGAACCTATGCAAAGTTAAATAAGTAGTAATTTTTATTTATTATTTATTTATTATTATTATTTTTATTTTTTTTTTGCATATATTCTGAGCAACTTTTGGTTGAAGTTATAATTAAAAGTTTGTAGTAGGGTATACAAGAATATTTTAAAATGTGATGCTAATCTTTTAATTTTTCTCTGTTTTAAGCATATGTTCAACTTTGGTTAAAGTTATACATAAATTTTGTGTGGTAGGTTATACGAGAATACTTTATATCGTGATGTTAATCTTTTACTATGCATTTATCTAAGCAAAATTTCATTTTTTTTAATTAATGTTATACTTAAAAGTTTATGATAAGGAACACAAGAATAATTTAAAATGTGATACTGATTTTTTAATTTGCATTTATTCTAAGCAAATCTTTGCTTTTGGTTAAAGTTCTACATGAAAAACAATGATAGGAGATATGAGAATACATTAAGCCCCTATTTGGTGGTCATTACTTTCAAAAAACAATCATTTAAATGGTAATTTTTAAGAGAATGTATGGTTAAAAAATAAGAAAACATTTCGGGTTTATGATACAGGAAAATCACAGCAAACAAACTGATTCTTAAAAAAAAAATGACAGATACCAGATATTAGTTATGACCACTCATAGACAATTGCCTCAAAGTATAGAGTAGGATTAAGGCTCACCACTTCAAGGAAAGGGCTAGAGATCCAGAACACTCAAAGAAGAAAACTCTTCTAAAAAAAACAACCAAGTCTTTAACTTTTTATTCTCCAAACATGAATCATTCAAAGATAAAATAGGGCCTGTCTTTATAGGCAAATAAAATTAAACACAGTTATCTCCTAAACTTAGAATGTAATATTTTAAACTTAGAAAGAAAAATAATACTAAACTTGGAGATAAGAAAATCCCAGAATTGGTTGTTCAATATTCTTCTTTATCCTGTCTCGAATCCTTCCTTAATTGCCTCTTTGACACTCGTGTCAGTTTACATGTAAAATATTTTATTATATAAATGTATAGTTGAAAATGAGTATGTAAAAAAAAGAGTTTGAAAATAACGGTTGTCAAACAAGGGGTAAAATGTGATGCCAAGTTTTTTAATTTGCATCTATTCTAAGCAAATCTTCACATTTGGTTAAAGTTATTAAAATCCTATGGTAAGGTTAAAGAGAATACTTTAAAATGTAATGTTAAAATTCTTTAAATATGCGCCGATTCTAAGCAAAATCTTCACTTTTGGTTTTAGTTAACTATGTTAGATAATTTAATGCTTTAAATTACAGGATCTTTCATGTTAAATCATCGAGAAATGTAAGAATTAAAGCGGAAGCATACCTGAATCAGACATGGTTAATGCAATATGAATTTCGCGGTATGATATTCCAAATCTACACGCAGTCTCCTTTTTCTCTCTATGATGGGATGCAGTAGAGAATGAATAATACGTTGCATGTGATCTGGGGACCATAACCTATTTATATAGGGATGCCCTTTGACTTAATTCGGCTCATCATAGAATTAGGATTTGGGCTCGGTCTCTACACATATGTAAATCCATACTTTAACTGGATACATTAAAGCCCAAAATCGAAACCTCATTAGATTATTTTAATTGGGCTCAACCGAATTCGATAGCCTATAATTTAACACACAATTATTCACACATACAAACCCATCTTTAATTAAAAATTCTTACAAACTATACTTAAATTCTATGGTAGGATTTACGATAATACTTTAAAATGTGATGCTAACTCCATTTTTTTTTTTAATATGCATTCTATGCAAATCGATACTTTTAGTTATAGTTATAATAAATTATATGTTAGTGGTTACAAGAATACTTTAAAATATGAAGTTAATTTTTTAATTTGGGTTTATTCTAAGCAAATCTTTACTTTTGGTTAAAAATATACTTAAAATTCTATGGTAGCGTATATGAGAATACTTTAAAATGTGATGCTAACTCCATTTTTTTTTTTAATATGCATTCTATGCAAATCGATACTTTTAGTTATAGTTATAATAAATTATATGTTAGTGGTTACAAGAATACTTTAAAATATGAAGTTAATTTTTTAATTTGGGTTTATTCTAAGCAAATCTTTACTTTTGGTTAAAAATATACTTAAAATTCTATGGTAGCGTATATGAGAATACTTTAAAATGTGATGCTAACTCCATTTTTTTTTTTAATATGCATTCTATGCAAATCGATACTTTTAGTTATAGTTATAATAAATTATATGTTAGTGGTTACAAGAATACTTTAAAATATGAAGTTAATTTTTTAATTTGGGTTTATTCTAAGCAAATCTTCACTTTTAGTTAAAGTTATACTTAAATTCTATGGTGGGTATATGAGAATACTTTGAAATGTAATGCAAATTTTTTAATTTGCATTTATTCTAAGCATATCATCACTTTTGATTAAAGTTATACTTAAATTTTACGGTGGTTATACGAGAATACTTTGAAATGTGATGTTAATTCTTCGATTTGCATCTATTCTAAGCAAATTCACTTTTAATTCTAAGATGGCTTTAAAATGAAATGCTAATTCCAAATACCGCCCCTTTTAAATTTCTAAATATTCACTTTGCATTATTAATTACGTCTTTTCTAGGGTACCAGATTCCAAGAAATGTCTCAAAGCATCTTTACTCTGTATGGATTCTGTTAAGATTTGAGGTCCATCTTAATAAGGTCAACCTTATTAAGAGGAGTGTCCCAATTCTTTATATATTGGTCATTATTTCGATATTTTACCGATGTGGGATTATATTCCCTTAACATGCCCCCGCAAGATGGTGGCTCATTTGAGCAGACCAATCTTGAAATCCGTGTGCTCATTTTTAGAGACTTAATCGGATCGAATCGCTCGTTGGGGCTTAATGGGCTCTGATACCATGTTAAAGTTTGGGGTCCATCTTAATAAGGTCAACCTTATTAAGTGGAGAAGTCCAATCCTTTATAAATAGGTATTTATTTTCATCATTATTCAATGTGGGATATAATACCTTAATAGACCCCCTCAAGATGGTGTGATAAGATGATGGCTCATTTGATCACACCAATCTTGAAATTTATGGGTTGACTCACCTTATTAAGATGGACCCCAAATCTTAACAGATTCTCTCCTTGTCTCCTTAATGGGATACAAGGTTTCAATGCGAAGGGAGACTTGATGAAGTTTATAAATGCTGTGAGGACCATCAATCTGCTAGCATAACTTGCAAACTAGAAAATTTGATAAAAAGAAGTGAAATGGCCGACGTGGTAATTTCTTTTGCTGTACGAAACACACTACCAATACTACAGGAAAAGCTGCGAGAGGCGGGAGAAGCTGAGGCCGAGGTTGAGAACATCAGATATGAGTTGGATCGAATGACGGCATTTCTCAAAGATGCTGATAGTGTCATGGGGGATAGGGACGAGAGGAAGGAAAATTGGGTCAAAGAAGTTCGCAATGTTGCATACGACACTGAAGATGTTCTCGACAGATTTGTACTCGTGATGAAGAAAAATAAGGGCAGTGGGTGGTCCAATACTGTTCATAATTTTTTAAATTGCGCCCTAAATATAAGATTCCTTTCTGAGATTTTTTCTGATATCAAAAGCATTAATACTCGTGTCAACAGTATTAAAGACGGATGTCAGAGATATATTGATCTTCCAGGAGGTTCAAATTCAAATGTTGATGCCAGCATTGACCTTGCAAATGATACTAGATGTGATGCCCTTTGGGAAGAAGCTGATCTTGTGGGAATTGAGGGACCTAAAAGCGAGTTAATGAGATTGGTCATGGAAGGTGGTTTAGATCTGCGTGTAATTTCAGTGGTAGGAACGGTAGGTGTGGGGAAATCAGCTCTTGTTAAGAAAGTGTATGATGATCCAGCAGTGAAGAAGAGCTTCAAAAGTCACGCTTGCGTAGCTGTCCCTCAAGCCCTTTCCGACAAAACAAATATTGAAGAGCTTTTAGAGGACTTGGTTAAGCAACTCTATCGTGAAACCAAGGGAGCAGTCCCTCCTGAAATGAACACCAAGAATAAAAATCATCTGAAGGCGGGGATTTACCGATTCTTACGAAAAACAAGGTATGTGATTGTATTTGACGATGTACGGAGCACCCTAGAATGGGACGCTATTAAAAGTGCATTTCCTGACAACTCTAATGGCAGTCGTTTAATTGTAACAACACGTGATAATGCTGTAGCTTCCTATTCTAGTGAAATGGAAGAGAATATATATAGGCTGCATCCCCTGACTCAAGAGCAATCTTTGACACTGTTTTGTCAAAAGGCGTTTCAAGGGAGACCGTGTCCTTCCAATCTGGAGGAAATTACTAATAATATCTTAGAGAGATGTGGTGGGCTGCCGCTTGCTATCAAGTCTGTTGGTGGAACTCTGGCCACAAAGAGCAGCAGATCGGAATGGGAGACGGTTTATCAAAGTCTTGGAGCTGAAATGGAAGGCACTAAAACACTTAATACGATCTTGCTGCTTAGCTTCAATGATTTGCCTTACCATCTAAAATACTGTTTGTTATATATGGCCATATATCCAGAATATTACTTGATAAAGTATAACTCCTTGATTCGCCTATGGATAGTGGAAGGTTTCGTGAATGAAAAAGGAGGACAAACAGTGGAACAAGTTGCTCAAGGCTACCTAAAGGAACTTGCCAACAAAAACTTGATCCGAGTGGTGAAGCGTAAAGAGAATGGAAACATAAAATCTTGCCGCATAAATTACTTTCTCAGGGGGAATCTTCTAGAAAGAGCAAAACGTCAGAGTTTCTTGATGACAGTCGGCAAAAATTCCAATGGTCTATGGGACAAAAACGCTCGTCGGTTAGCAATCCATGGCCATTGGGAAAACTTTAATCCTCAAATGTCTGG
>NC_036252.1:2036686-2060482 GCF_002742605.1 Olea europaea var. sylvestris
GAGATCTTACAACTCCGAAAACTGAGACATCTCGTAATAAGTAGCTATGAGGGCTATGTTGCACATTCAAATGCTCCAATCGAGAAGATTCTAGGTTTCAAGCTACCGAATGGAATCGAAGCTCTAAACTGTTTATACCAACTGGCTTTCATTGAGGCAATCCCTGGCACAATAGAAGAGATAGGGAACATAAAAGCACTGAGAAGGCTTTTTATATTCAAATTGGGAAGAGAGCATGGAAGGATGGTCTGCTCATCCATTGAAAAGCTCCAAAATCTTCAATCATTAGCCTTGTTTCCAAAAACAGAAAATGAGATCCTTGACTTGGATCACATTTCATCCCCTCCTGCATCCCTTCAGGAGCTCTCTATGTCAGGACGTCTAGAAAAATTTCCGCATTGGATAAAATCTCTCAATAACTTGGTTAAAGTTTATTTCAGGTGGAGTCAGTTACAAGATGATCCACTTCAGTATCTCCAAGATTTGCCAAGCTTGGTCCGTCTTGAAATTTTTGATGGATATGTTGGTGAAGAACTATGTTTCAAGGCGGGAAAGTTTCTAAGTCTTCAAAAGTTATATCTTGACAAGTTTGAACCTCTAAAACAGGTGATAATTGAGAAGGGGGCAATGCCAAATCTGAGAAGGATAAAGATTCAGCGGTGCAAATATCTGGAGAGGGTTCCATATGGTATTGAATGCCTTACCAAGATGGAAGTTCTTAAACTTTTCTACATGAGTCCACAGTTCATTGACAAACTGTCTCATGAAGATAACCATAAAGTTGCACACATTCCGAAAGTACTGAAGGATGATGCCGAGAAAATGGATGATGATTGAGATTTTAGTTATCTTTTAATTATTATTTTATTAAATAAATTCAGATTTTAATTCCATCTTTCGGAATAATTCTGAATATTTAGTCTTTTTCTAGATTTTAATCTTTATCTAGTTTTTGGTTATTGCTTTAAAATAATAGTTGTAAGCCTTAATGGCAAAAAAGTAGATTTTTAATAATTATAATAGAGTTTGAAATTTTAGGTCTTTTAAATTCTCCGTATTTGATATTTAAAATCATCGAGTCCAATATTCCTCTGTATTGGTGCACGAATCAAATAGTTTTGATGCCTAGAATTCCAACGGTCTTAGGAATCAACAGAAAATAGAAGGTGATCATGTTGTAATATTCATTTGGACATATTATTTTATCGCTTTTACCTTGTATTAGAAACTCATACATTCAAGACCAAGAATGAAATTTGTACACATTATTAGCTTCTAATGCAACTCATCCAATTTGTTTTAACTAGAATCTATTATAAATTGACTATAATTCATCAAAATACTGCACTGGTGAATATACAAATAAGAATATGTATTCACAATGTCGAAATAAAGTGGACTTCTGTTATAGTTTTGCAAAGATGATTTCATTACTTTGTCAAAATTTTCACAATTTCTTTTATTCTCCAATAAAGCGACTAGCTAATTTATTCTTATTTAAATAATATGAGTCCTACAATGAAACCATTATAGGTTTTGAATCTTTAACTTCTGTTGCATTTTGATGCTTAACCTCCATATAGAAGCATCGGAACTCTGATCTCTTCTTTCTTTGTGGATCAAGGCGAATCTGTACTAATAAATTATATTTGTAATACAAATAATGTCTTTATTAACACGTATATTTGACTCTAAAAGATGAGGTGATTTAAAATTGTGAGGATATGGTTCATCTAACCCCACCACCTAATGTTGTGACTTGATGGGAGTGAGGTTGACACAATAAGGTCTTCCCTTCTTTTGGCAGAGGCATGGTCTTTCTTCCTACCCCTTCATTATGTACACTCTACCATTTTCAAATAAAGGGGGGGGCAGCTCACGTTTTTGAGAAGACCCAGCAGAAGGTGGAGCTCTCGTTTTTCATAGAAGGGTGGTGGTTCTTCATTGGTTTTTTCCCCTCTCTCTTTGGAAGGCAATTGGCATAGCATGGGGCTGTTCCTGAGCCTGAAAAACTGCCATAAGAGGTGAAGAAGAAGCTGCCGGCAGAAGAAGAAGAAGAAGCTTGACAGATTCCGGCTGAAGAGGGGTTGTATTCTTCCACTTTTATTTTCTTGTTTTTGCCTTGAATCTTGTTTGTTGATCGTTGTTTTGGTAGTTTGAACTCCTAGGATCCCCAACAAACTGGTATCAGAGCTAGGAGGAGTGATATTAGTCCAAAAATCGATAAAAAACCAGCAAGAAATCACCATTTTCACATTCTAACCGAATCTGAAAAACTTGATTTCCGGCCAACCGATTGACTTTCCGGCGAAATGGACCATGGAACCATGACCAGCAGGAGGAGGCGCACCCTGTGGTGGGGCGCGTGACCGGCGGCGGGCGGCTCCGGCGGCGGCGGAGGCAATACAATGAAAAACCACACAAATTTCATGCAAGGCATTGGGTATTTGTAGTTAAAGGTAATTAGGTAATTTGAAACACGTAAAACTCTTCAAAAACACAAAGTAGGGTTTTACACGTAAACCTGTCACTCACGCGAGAGCTTAGTTATAGCTGGACTACGGTCTGTTGCTTGAACAAGACATGGATGATAGAGCGAGCAACGAGGTTCCTATTTTTTGTCGCTCGAGCAACGCCCAGGTGATAGGCTAGCGAAATTACGACGTCTCTTCTTTCCTTACTCCAAACTCAAATCCTAATCTACCTAACTCAACTATACAAAATTACGACTAACTCCTTGACTTTTTACAACATATTTAATTTAGTTCTTTTGTTCACATAATTGCCAATTACATAAAGCATAACAAACTCCTCTTTTGGCATTCTGTGATAAAATCATATAATTAAAGTTAAGGTAGTAAAAACACAATAATCTAATCTTCCCAAACTCTGTTTCTTGCATTCCTTGCTAAATCTATTTCCAGAAAACAACAACTCAAATACCAACTGTAGAAGCACTTGATACAAAAAATATAGCAATTTAGGCACATGATCATACATAAGAATGCTAAATGAGAAGTAATACTAATGTCAATCAAACACATCAGCCAAAACATTAGTATTACAAAACATCAAAAGCTCAAACAGCTATACATTATGATATGGAATGCAATGAAAATAATCAATATCTCCTTATTGGAAACTCTAATCAATCTCCCCCAACATGCAATTCTCTTTCAAGGTATAAAGATATAATGTTATAGATGATATTGATATAGTCTTTATCCCCTATCGAAATAATTACTCTCCCATTTTTTTGTCACAAATGACGAAATGATCAATATCAAAATTTTTAACATCAATACAATAACTCAAAATATGCAGTTGATAGCATGAACAAGAATAATCAATGATCAGTAAACCTTTCCACATACTCAGTCCAAGTTAACATGGAGTAAATTATATAAGTGACCCATGTTTGTAAAGTGTCACTAATCCTTGCTAAGCAAAACTCCAAACCTTAATTTTGTGAGAATGGACATGCTAAGCATCACTGTTAATAAGTTTATTCCTCTATTTATGATAGTTAAACCATTTAAAGCACATTAGAACATTTAAATCAAAGCTCATTTTGTGTGGATATTTTCTTTTCTTCCCCTAACTTTGATCATATATAAATTTTATACATATCCTTCAATATTTTTTAAGCTCATCATATTTTACATCTTAAGTGTAGGTCTTTTTCCATTAACTAACTAAGATGACCTTGTAGCGAACTTTAGGCCAATTAATCCAAGTCAGTTGACTATAGGCACCAGGTTATGAGAAAGCCCGCAGGCTTAATTGCTTGAGTCAAATAGGTTCCGAAGAAGAATATAAGATATTGAGATTTTTTTTTCAATTCATAAGTTCCATTGTCGATGTAATGTTTTGAGTGAAAGAAAAAGAAAAAAACAACGAAAAAAAGAAAGGAAAAAGGAAGTGATGGAAGAAATAGTTTTTAATGTTACAAACTATCTATATTCACATTTTCTCCTAGCATTAAATGAGATAGATGCAAATCAAAGAAATTGTGAGTGGAGTGATTGGTTATGCATGTATTACACGTATTTGAGTTTGAGTTGTTACATTTTTTTTTTTGCTCCATTAGTTTCGATGGCTTTTGAGCTACATTCTCAAATACTTCCCACCTTATGCCAAAGCCACCTTACAACCCTTGAAAAGTCCTTGTGATTCGTGTTATGCAGGTGATCTAAATGGTGGCAAGTGAGAAGATATGAAAGCATATGGTAGATCATTTCCATTGAAATGAATTTGAGCAAAACACATACCCTTTAAACACATGAGAGTCGAGTACTTATTTCCATAAGGTTCTGCATGTTTAGTTTACTCCATTTTCGAAAGAAAATGCTTACTAAGTAATTATGTGTTGTCTGATCATGTTTATTCATGATATATTATGTATTTTAAAGAGTTTGGTTGTTTTATGTCGATAGCATTGCAACCTTGATGTTTTTGGTGAAGTAAATTTGAATTTTGCTTGAGGATGAACGAAAGTTAAGTAGGAGAATTTGATGAGAATGTAAAATGTTATATTATTCCTCTCTTAATATGTATGCTTTTATAATTATTTGGTGCCTAAATGTACTCATTATTCTTGTATTTTGATTTAGGATGCAAATTGATGAATGTAGCGAAAATTAGGATAGACAAGTGGAAAATGACCAAAATGGAAGAAAACTAAAGTTTAGGGACCAAAGTGCAAATAGTTGAAAGATGACCCGGAAGCATAAACAAGGATGTGAAAGAGTTAATGACCAATTTGTTGAAGACATGAAGTGTTGGAAAAAGAAGAAATGACAAAAAAAGGTCAAGAAATGAGAAAACGTGTTTGAGGGCTAAAACATAAATGTTGTAAGTTGAGTAACATGTATCTTCATAGAATTGAAGGGGTGATTTTAGTTGAACTATGCGGTCTCATCGAAATATACTATGCGGTTGCATAGTACAATTTCAGTCAAAAAATTTTGGTTTCCTTATTTGATTAAAACTTTTATGGAAACAATTCAAGAACCTTTTTTTAAACCCTATGACCGTCCAAAAGAAGGACACACGCCTCCCATCACCTTCTCCTCTCTTTGAGACTTTCAATTTTCGTGTCTGGTTAATTCTTGTACTTAGTCAAAGGAAACTGAAGCCTCGAGACAAATTAAACTGTGAGATCTAAATTATTTTCATTGTTTAATTCATGTTTTGAGTATTGAATATTCTTCTACATGTATTTTCATAATTGTTGTGTTTAATTACTTGGAGGCCTACTAATTTATTATATGCTACAATCTGTTGATTGATTAATATCAAATCCGTAATTGTTTGATTCATTTAACTAGTGAAGTAACTAGGATTTAATGGCTTGTTGCGTTAGAAATTGTTAAATCTTGGGACGAACGTATGAGTAGATCAAATATAACCACTTGTGCTTGTATTATTTATATTCATCGATCTCTCTAATTCTTAGGGCTGTTATTAGATTAAACCTTAGCACATTTCTTAGGTTGTCTAGTAATTAAGGTTAATTGGATCGCTTGTTTTCTAATTAACTACAATTAAGGATAGATAGGAAATTAATTCCAATGATGAATGCTAAAAATATGAATTGATATTTATATATGGATCAATGATCAGTTGTGAACTTTTGACGGTGGATGTTAACTTAGATCAAGGTTTGTTCTTTTTATTTATTTCGATCCGTCAATTAGCATTGCTTATTAGTTATTTTCTTTAGATTGGTTGTGTTATAATAAAAAACCTTCTTCATTGTTTACATAGCATAAAGTTAGATTAGACACTTTTTGTGTGAACGATCCTTACTCGCACTATTACCTAGATTTCTAGGATTATATGTTTTATTTTTGGTTGCCTACGACAACACACCACCAACCCTGGTAAGCACCATTGGGCTAGAATGAAATGGTTTTGAGATATATTGTTGAGACATTAAATTTGGGTCTAGTGTATTAGAGAAGAACTGAAATCTTTAACCCTTAAGGTTTATGTAGATGTTGACTTTGCTAGTTACAAAGGTAGTAGAAAATCAACTACAGACTATTTCTTTACTCTTGGAGACAATTGCATAACTTGAAAATCTCAATTGCAACCTTTGGTTACACTATCCAACACTGAAGCTGAATATGTAGCTATAACCGAAGCTCTAAAAAAAATTGTATTTGGTTAAAAGGAATTTTAAAAGAATTGAACTTCATGCATGATACACCTGTTATGTTTACTGATAGTCAAAGTACTTTATTGCTTTGTAAAAATCCTGTTTACCATGAAAGAACTAAACATATTGAGGTAAAGTATCATTTTATACGTGAGAAACTGTCTCAAGGTGAAGTTAATCTTGTTAAAATTCACACTGATAGGAATCCCTCTGACATGGGAGCAAAAATTCTACCTGCAAGAAAATTTAGATTGTGCTTATCTTTATTACACATTGACACTGGTTAATTTTTCTTGCAGGTGGTGGGCGATGATGATGAACAGTTCTTCCATGTGCAAATTCGCAACCAAGAGAGAGTGTTAGGAGAACCAAGGTGAAGAATGTGAGGATATGGTTCACCTAACCCCACCACCTAATGTTGTGACTTGATGGGAGTGAGGTTGACACAATAAGGTCTTCCCTTCTTTTGGCAGAGGCATGGTCTTTCTTCCTACCCCTTCATTATGTACACTCTACCATTTTCAAATAAAGGGGGGGCAGCTCACGTTTTTGAGAAGACCCAGCAGAAGGTGGAGCTCTCGTTTTTCATAGAAGGGTGGTGGTTCTTCATTGGTTTTTTCCCCTCTCTCTTTGGAAGGCAATTGGCATAGCATGGGGCTGTTCCTGAGCCTGAAAAACTGCCATAAGAGGTGAAGAAGAAGCTGCCGGCAGAAGAAGAAGAAGCTGGACAGATTCCGGCTGAAGAGGGGTTGTATTCTTCCACTTTTATTTTCTTGTTTTTGCCTTGAATCTTGTTTGTTGATCGTTGTTTTGGTAGTTTGAACTCCAAGGATCCCCAACAAAAATGTTCTGAATTTTATTGTTCATCTGTTAAATTTTTCCATAGTTAATCAATTTATATTGTCTCCATCATCTTTTGATACAAGTTTTTCCGCGTCAAATTATCTTCTCACTCACGTGAACATCCACTTACTTGATGAGGTAGGGAAACCTGATGAAAAATTGTTGCTTGTATTCGAATGGGGTCTCAAGGTATAAATTTCTTGATGATGTTATATTAAAAGGCAACATCAAAATGTTTCTCTTAGGTGATTCACCCGCAGCTAAATCACAGTTTGTGAAGCTTCTTGAGAATACTTAAGTAATTATATGGTCACACTATTCATTTATAGCATAGAAAAATTTACAAGGCTGAAACTAGTCTATATATGGTCACACTAATCATTCGTAGCGTAGAAATTACTCTCTACGTGCGTGCACAAGGGAGGTTCAAATGATGAATTGGATTAGCATATCAGGTTTTTGAACTTGTGTGATTGCAATCTGCATACAGGAAAGTGAATCAAAATTGACCCTTCAAAGGGTTCATGTTTTGCCTTTATTTCATTTTTTTTTCCCCTCCAACTAACATTTCAACTTTTTCAACTCATAAAACTCTTTTGTTCACAAGTTTGCCGTGATCATCCTCTTAATTGTAATCACCAAATTCCGAGAACAATCAATCTTGTGTACATAGTTGGCTTCTTCTAAATTAATTGATTTAGTTTTCTAAAGTTCAAATCAACCAAAATTTTTTACTACTTGGTTTAAATAAATAACTCACATTTTGACTCATTATCATCCATAAATCAATGGCGTAATATGGAAGCAAACAATGATTTATGTCATCTGTTACCAAGCTCTTTGGCACAAGCAAGGCCTTTTTATTATATTTGACTAACTTATGGTGCAATCAAAATCCTTAAAATTCTTCCGATGACTTACAAACAAGGAGTATTGACCCTTGTACAATATTGAGCATTGCGGGACCTCAATATGAATCACAAATTTGATAATAAATGATTTTACAATTTTAAAACCTCTCTCTTAATAAATGATATAAACAAATTAAGTATTAAGATAGAAATAAGCTAATGCTTCAATTGAATAGTAATAAATGAAACTCAAGTATTAGATGAAAATGCTTTGATGAAAAGATGATTTTCAAAAGTTGAATCAATCATGGAATAAATAAAATGAAAGCTCAAGAGATATACTTAGTACTTTTTCAATTTTGTGGCAATGAATGCAAGAAGTGGGGGTGTTTATAGAATTCAAAATGTCAAAAAATATGTAAGTTCGGATAACTTATTCGGTCCACCACCTTTTTTTTTCCAGATGATCAATACAGCCGTTTGTATAATAAAAATCAAATTTCAGATTGGTCAAATTTTGGACACTTGAAAATTTTCAATCGATCGTCTCTTTTGGCCAGTGGACTGCCTCTTCCAACTGGTCAACCCCCGGCAGTTTTGATCTTTTTACGTTTTGACCCTATTTGATCCGATTCGTAAGTTTGAAAAGCATAGACTTCTAGAAAGTATTTTTAGTTAACTTTCCAAGACAAAAGATAGTTTTTCAAGCTCAAAAATGATTTTAAAAGTTATTTTTATGTTTGATCAAAATATTGTATTAGAATAATTTTTAATGCACTAAATTGTTTTTAATGCATGGAATGATTTTGAGCTTAAACATTCATTGTTAAATATCAAAGTATTAGTACCTTTACACTTTATCTAAAAAAATCTATTCTTTGATCTTATTTCGAAGTTTGGCTCTTAAATTTTTGAATGTGTAACTTGGATCTTGACCTTCTACATAAGTCCAATTCTGATAATAGCTTTTGATCTTTCGACAACTATCGATCAATTTTTCATTGTATGCTTCGGGAAACTATAAACATTTGAATTCAATTTGTTCATAAACACGATTAACTTGTTTGTTAAAATCACAATTTTAAAGTTAAAATCAACCATAGGCTAACACATTTTTTTATAAAATCAAACTTTTTTATTGTCTTATGAAAGCGAAAATTACAGCTTCTAGAGGCTTGCTTCTATCTATATATGGACCAATCTAGCTTGCATACCTTGTTAGCATCTTCAGATACAAAACCTTCTAGTTGTGTTATGTACACTTCCTCTTACAAGCTCTCATCAAGAAAAGCAGTTTTGATATCCATTTATCATATCTCATAATCATGATATACAACTATTGCAAGCAAAATTTGAATAGACTTCAGCATACCTCTAGGTGAAAATGTTTCATCAAAGTCAACACTTTATCTATGTTGTAACATTTTGTTACTAGCCTTCCTTTGTATATCAATGTCGATCGTTTTCGTGTAAACCCACGCACAACATATGGGTTTTATCCCATCAAGAGGGTCAACCAAGGTCCAAACCCTGTTTACATATATTGAGTTAATTTCGGATTTTATGGCCTCCTACCTTTCTTTTAGTCAACACTTGACTTTGCTTCTATGTAATTAGTATGTTCATCGTCATCAATTAGTAATACCTGATTATTTATTGCGAATTCGTATCTTTTAAGAGGTCAAATGGTCTTACTTGATTCACACTTAGCTGGAGTGTCCTCGAGAATTTCTATGATTTGATGAAGAGTTTGTCTTTCATCAAGTATAGGATCATACATAGGTTCATCTAATTGATAAACAATGTATATGGATTTATAAGCTTCTTCAAGTTCTAATTTGTTCTCACTACTCTCTTCTAAAATGAACTCTTTCTCTAAAAATATGATATGTCTTGAGAAGAACACTTTCTTCTCAGCGGGATTACAGAATTGATATTCAATTGTCTCTTCTAGATATCCCACAAATATGCATTTATTAAATTTAGCCTCAAGTTTAGCCGATTCAGTGCACTTCATAAGTGTCACAGCTCAAACTTTAACATAAGACAAGTTGGACTTTTGCATTTCCATTACTCTTATGAAGTTTTGTCAACTGACTTAGATGGGACATGATTTAATGTGTAATACACTTCAACTAATGCATGATCCCAAAATGATTTTGGGAGAATTGCATGGCTTATCATGGATCGCACCATATCCAATAGGGTGTGATTCCTTTGTACAGATACACCGTTATGTTACGACGTATGTGGCAAAGTCCACTGGGAGAGAACCCCATTCTAATTTAGATAATGTAAAAATTCTCCATTCAGATATCCTTCACCTCGATCAAATCTTAGTGTGAGAATACATCTACTTTTTTGTTTTTTGTTTTTTTTGTTTTGTTTTTGTTTTTGTTTTTTTTTTTACTTCTAGCTTGAATTCCTTGAACTTTTCAAGTATTTCACGCTTGAACTTCATCAAGTATATATAACCATATTTAGAATGATCATCTGTAAATGTGATGAAATAAGAGAAATCACCTCTAATTGTGATTGATGTGGGTCCACATACATTAGTATGTATTAAGCCCAATAATTGTACAACTCTTTCTTCTTCTTTTTTCTCAGTAAAAGGAAATTTGGCCATCTTGTCCAACATGCATGATTTGCATTCAAATGATTCAAAATTAGTTGTCCCCAAATATCCATCTCTATGTAATTTGGAAGTGTGTTTCTCATTCATATGACCTAGTCTGCTATACGAAAAAGATGTATTATTTATGTTATCATTTTTATGCATTCTATTTTCTATACTCAATATCAAGAATGTAAATGTCATTTTGTAATGTACCGTAACCATAAAAGATCTCATCTCGATAAAGGAACAATGATTGTCCTTAATTCTTAACATTAATTGAAAAACTGCTCATGTCTGAACATGAAATAGAAATAATGTTTTTGATAATGGCGGGAATAAAATAACAATTCTCTAATTCTAATACTAAGCCCGAAGGCAATGGTAAGAATTATGTTCCTACAGCTAATGCAGCAATTCTTACTCCATTCCCTATGCACAAGTCAACTTCTCTTTATGCAATATTCTACTTTTTTTAGCCCTTGCATATTTATACAAATATGAGATTTACATTCGATACCTAATACCCAAAAGCTAATAAAGTAGACATATTAACCTCAATTGCCAATATGCATGAAATGGAAGCTTTAGAAGACCTCTTTCCTTCAAGCTATCGAGGTAAGCCTTGTAGTTTATCTTCCAATGACCTTTCATTCCATAATGAGATTCACATCCGGTACCTAATACCCAAAAAGCTAATAAAGTAGACATATTAACCTCAATTACCAATATGCATGAAATGGAAGGTTTAGAAGACTTCTTTTCCTTCAAGCTAGCGAGGTAAGCCTTGTAGTTTATCTTCCAAGATCTTTCATTCCATAATGATAGCACGAGTCATTAGACTTGGCATATTTTGACTGTCTTGTTATTACTCTTAGCCATCTTTATTATGCTATTAAAACTTCCTTGAATCTTCCTCTTAGTGCTCTTGGAAAAATGAATGGCTAAAACATACCTACTATTGATTTTGACTTTGAGCTTAACAATCTTAAGCATGTTCAGTAACTCAGAAAGTGTGCACTCGAGCTTATTCATGTTGAAATTTATAATCAACTGTGAATAACTCTCTAGCAAAATTTGCAGAACGAAGTCAACACTCAGTTCGTGGTCTATCACCGAGTCTAATTGAGCTAACTTCTCAATAAAGCCAATTATCTCCAGTACATGAACACTGATTGAAGATCATCCTACCATTTTGCACCGATATAGCTTCTTGAAAGTCTCATATCTTTCCATACGTAATTGTTCATCATACAACTCCTTGAGATAAAAAATCATAGTGTAAGCATTCATACCCTTATGTTGCTTTTGTAACTCGAGTGATATAGTTGCAAGCATCTTATGCATGGTAGTATTATCGTCATCATTGTATTTATTATAAGCAACCACCTCTTTCTCAGTCGAGTCCTTAGTAGGCGTCTTTGGAAATGGTTGCTCAAGGACATAATCAATTTTCTCATGCTTGAAGACAATTTTCAAATTACAGTGTCAATCGAGAAAATTTGGCCCAATTAGTTTGTTGGCTTCCAGTATGCCTTTCAAATTCATATGATTACTCATAATTTAAAAATTATAAGTGATGAGAAGTAAAGAATTAATATGTATTAAAATGTACTGCATAATATAATTTGGATTTTAACTAAATTAAATATGCTATAAGTGTTTAAAATAAATTTATGACACTCACACATAAATTAATGAAATCCTTTCTTGATTTTTAGTGGGCTAGAATCCCATTTATTATCTAATATTATATGCAAATATGTTTTAAGCTTCTAGAAATTATGGTCGTCTAATCAAATTCAGATAAATGGATTGAAAATAATTAATTAATCAAAATCAATTGAATTAATTAACGAGTTTATTTAATTAAAATCAATTTTGAATTAAATATCAAATTAGGATCCAACTCTAATTTCAAAATTTAGGGTGAACTTATTTAAATAAAATTAAATTTTAATTAAATACCAAATTAGAGTCCAACTCTAATTCAAAAGTTTTAGGGCGAGACAATACAATTAAAATCAAATTCTAATTAAACGTCAAATTAGAGTTCAATTATAATTTCGATTGAATTAACATTTTCATTTAGGTTAAAACTCCAAAATAAATTAAAATCAATTTAGGGTTAAAGTTTAATATAAAAGTTAAAATTCAATTTTAAAGATAAGTTAAATTTATGAATCAAAATTGAATTTAAAATCAAAACATTAATGAAAATTGCTCTTTCGTCCCTGAATGTAATTTACAAACAGAACCTTTTAATTTCTCAAATTATAAAAAATGTCCCCTTTTAAAATTTGCAATACCGTCTAAATCAGAATTTGTAGGAGGGCCATCACAATTTCTTAAATTTCAACGTAATCACCCTCCTCCAAAATTCACACACCCATTTGAAAAACCTTAATTAGACGGTTCTTCCTTCTTCTTTGTGGCGTCGACAACAACCTGCATTGCATCTGGCACATGCTGTGTGCCACAAGGGTGCACCACAAGCACATCGCTACTGCGACAATTGCAATGCTCAGTGCTATATCTGAAAGCAACGGCGCTGGCTGATGCATCTTATAGCAACAGTGTATGTCGCCACCCGAGTTGTCGTTGTGTCTGTGGCAAATCGCCGTTGCTAGATCTAAGAAAGATATGATCGATCAATTTTTTATTGTTCCAAGATGCAAAACAGTTTCTAACAAGCACAAAGTATGCTTTAATACCATTGTTGATAATTTATTTAACTTGCACACATAATTTAAACAAAAATTTCAATTCCTACAAAGTATCTTCTTTGTGTTTGAAAGAAACTATGATAGGAATGATATCTGTGTTGAATTCTACAGTCTCTTTGCATTATTTCGAATACGAACAATCACGGTCTACAATTCACAATCCAATTGTCTAATCTCCAACGAAAATTCACACATGGAACAAAAATAAGAGAATTATTATTTCTTTTTAATTGTGCTACCAAGGTAATAATTGGGTTGTATGATTTCTCAAACCTTAATAGCTTATTAATAAAAGTCTAAGTAGGCTTGGCTCGACATTTTAACTTAATTCAATCCAACCATTGATTAATTAATCTTATTGATTAATTTCTCCCATTAATAAGTAACCTAATTAATTAATTGTCCAACATTTGTCAATTAATTAATTAGTATTTTTCATTCTTCTAATTCTTATTTTGTGTGTGACCCATTAGGTTCCCGATCACGATACTTAATTAAATGAATTATTATTTGGATCTAATCAAAATTAGATAAACTAAAATACCGCATTTAATTTATCATTAATTCACATCTGTCATCCAAAATTAATAGCTAACAATTTGTTAGGACATTACATATGATGAAAAATACAAATAGTACGACAAAATCAAATTTTTTTGTTTAACGTGAAATTATAATCCTTTCGTGAATATAATTCGATCATTTACAAGATATGAAAATATGTTAGTTTCGATTATTGATAATATCTTTTATCCTACTCTTAAGTCAATATAAGTCATAAACTCTTTTGGATTTATGAGTACACACTGGAAGGATTTCATAATCAACTTAACTAAATGAAATGTAGATCATAATGTCTTACTATTTAAGAGTGATGAATCCTCTATTAATTATTTATAACCTTCCTATAATGCTTAACAAACGTGGAGATATCATATTAACGACTCTTGGCAGAGCAACATCCGGCCTCAACAAGTATGACTATTCCCATATAAGACATTTGATGAACTCCAATCGATGGACCAATTTCACTACCGAAGATTAAAGTTAACCATTGTTACTCAGATATTTATTCATGTGAAATTTCCTCAGTGGGTCTTCAATTTTTTGTTTTATAATAAAACTTGTACGTGTTCATTCAATTGTCACTACACTTTTGCTTGTGAGATAAGCTACTTAATTCAAAAGTAAGAAATATCATACTTGATGATCTGTATGTAATAATGATATCTGTGACCACGGATTATTTAAGATTTAGTCATATGTAATTTATATATCATAATCACAACTCTTTGTTTAACAAATTACTAGGACTTAACTTCGGACTCTATAGTTTATTAGAATATTTATTCAAATATACAATAGATTTTGCCATAAATGAAATGCATCAATTATGTATTGAAAGTGTTTATATTTGAAGTCGATTGGAGCTAAAGTATAACATTTACATTTTTCATTCTGTCAGTTTTTATTAATCAAATGTTTTTTCTTGGGTACCTGATTTGAAGAAACATCTAAAAGCATATTTACCAGTACTTATTTGTTCTCTTCTCGAGTCGAAAGCAAAGAGAATCATCAACTGATTGCATTCATACTATTTTATCCGAGTTGGTGAAATTTATAAATGCTGTGAAGACCATCAATCTTCTACTATAACATACAAAATAGAAAATTTGATTAAACAAAGTAAAATAGCCAAAGTTGCAGCTTCATTTGTAGTACACAATGGGAAAAGCTAGAATGTTCTAGGAGTTGGGACCGAAGGGGAGAAGATCAGATGTGATTCTGATGATTTGGATCGAATGGCAGCATTTCTAAAAAATGCTGATGCCATGGAAAATAGTGACATGGATATGAGAACTTAGGTTTTTGTAATTTCATATATACCCTTGTTTCTTTTGACTATTTCTCGAGATTTTATTTCGGTGTTGCTGCTTTAACATGTTACTAATAATCATGATTGATTCGGTATGATGAAACATGTCTAGGAAAATAGCTGATTTAAAGTCGAAGGATTCGAGGGCTTTCCAATTTCGAGATGTTGCACAAGATACTGAAGATGTTGTAATAATATCGCAAGTGTGCAATTTCAATTAATAAGTAGTAAAGTTAATCTAAGATTTTGTAATAATATCACCAAAGAATTCGATTATGGATGGCAAAATGTATATTTATACCTTCTACCCGAATTCAAGTTTTTACTATGCGATCTAAATAACTAACTGATGCCTCGACTCGTTGCCATTTACATATTAATGAATGGTCAATTATTCTAGATTCATGAATAATACAAATAAAAACGATACACAAACATCAATTGAAGATCAGAATTTTATAATTAAAATATAGGTTCAAATTAGGTTATAATTGTTCAGCCCAACATTGGATTTAGTTACACATATGAGTGAAAAACACAAGAAATATTTGGAGTACATCATTATGTTTAAACGAAAAATTAAAAAAAAAAAATGAAGATCTTGCATAATGAATCTACCTTCTTCTTCTAAAAATCTAGAAAACCTATCTTTTTTGTCTTTTCTCTACTTTTTCTCCTATAATTCTCTATTGTGGAACCCTTTTTATTTTTATTATTTTTTATTTTTTATTTTTTTTTAACCTAGAATGAGTTTTTACATCATGGTAGATGCGCCTTGAAAGTGTGCCTTAACAAGAACAGAAACTTCCGCGGAATGAAAAAACAAATTCTGAAATTTTGCCTTGGAGAATTAGCTGTGGGTTTTCAAAAACCAAAACTGCCACTGTAAGTGTTTTTTTCTTTTTCTTTTTATAAATCGTGGTCCGACAGCTGATACAATAAAAAAGTTATTTATCAAATTATTTTATAAATAATATGCAATAATTTTTACAATGTTAGTAGTGGATTTATTCTATGCAATGTGTTTCACGGTAAATAGTTTCTTCATAGGTCAAATTGTCATCATCAAGGTATATTGCTATAAATATAAATACTAATTACTGTGAAGATAACACATAGCATCAAAGGATAAAGAAATACTATTTTCATAGTTTTGGAAGAATAAATTTGATTCTTCTTTAATCTTAATGAAGATGGTAACACAAATCATGGTCTGACTTTGCAAACTGTTATATGATTGGACCGCAATTTACAACTTATTAATTTTTAGTATAAAGTACTCTAGTACACATAAGGTTACTCACTTATTATGTTCTTTGTTGAAGGGGGAAAAAACGAAAAAGGAAAAACCATTTTATTGAAGGCTTCATCAAATGTGCAATTATTATGATAACGATTGGTAAAACATGCAAATATACAACCAAAAAGAAAAAGGGTTTAGATGATGATTGTACCTTAACTATTAATTAAAAAAAAAAAAAGAAGCTAAATTTTGTGTAGAAACTATAGTTAATAAAAAAATTTTAAAAAAAATAGTATCTTTGGTTGACAACTGAATCAACCACAATCCTTAACCTCTATATAAGAGCAGATTTGGAAGACGGGTGCAAGGGTTTCGAAGGGGTCTTTTTTGCAGATGACAGAGAGGCGTTCTTTAATATGAAACTTGTACAACTCATTGCCACCTATATGATGAGTTTGGTTCATTAATTTTAGTGTTCGACATTACGAGTGTGTTTGATTGATATGGAAAATATCACCTAGAAAAGAAAATATTTTTCATCATTTGTGGAAAATAAAAACCACTTCTACCCAAAAAAAATATTTTCCTTAAAAATAAGGAAAATTAGGCATATTTTCAAAAGTTGGAAAATATTTTCCATGGAAAAAAATAGCAATCAAACACTCTAACTAGAAATTTGGGTAGGATTTTGATATTTTCCATGGAAAATAAATGTAATCAAACACACTCGTAGTGTTTTATATCATCCGGTCCAGAAGAGTATGATTCAAGATTGGCTCTCCTCACAAAATTAGTATAATATTGTAATAATTTCAGCCAAGCATTGTATCTTAGGAAAAGACATCCATTGAATCCTTTTAGAACCAGTATTGGTGGGCAAAATCTATCTTAAGGAAATTTACAACCAAATACCTCGCTCCAATTTATCTCTTAATTTTCACATTTTCTACATTTCAGAAGGTTGTCTTTTGATCGTATTTATATGCACATATTTTTAGTTAACTGAATATAATTTATGCACCAAATTTTCCAAACAGTTGAGCCTTTCTCGAATGCCTCAAATGTGGGGGTTTGATATTTTCCATGGAAAATAAATGTAATCAAACACACTCGTAGTGTTTTATATCATCCGGTCCAGAAGAGTATGATTCAAGATTGGCTCTCCTCACAAAATTAGTATAATATTGTAATAATTTCAGCCAAGCATTGTATCTTAGGAAAAGACATCCATTGAATCCTTTTAGAACCAGTATTGGTGGGCAAAATCTATCTTAAGGAAATTTACAACCAAATACCTCGCTCCAATTTATCTCTTAATTTTCACATTTTCTACATTTCAGAAGGTTGTCTTTTGATCGTATTTATATGCACATATTTTTAGTTAACTGAATATAATTTATGCACCAAATTTTCCAAACAGTTGAGCCTTTCTCGAATGCCTCAAATGTGGGGGATTTGTTGTATTGGCATTTCCAACAAATGTTCGACCACGAAGCTTGGCCCGACTAGGTGTGCTGTGTGGGTGGGGTTGGGAAGAGGAAATCGAGTTGCTCAAGTTTCATGGTGAATGAGGCACGAGTCATAGTAGATATTTCTGTCGGGTGATGTGCATCCAAAAGCCTACTCCGTTTTGGATCGTATCTACAGCCGGCGCCTGAAGATGAATAGGATGCTACCATTTTTGGTTTATTCATGTATTTAGTTGGTTTTTGAGTACTTTTAATTTCTACGCTTGACATCAAATCCAATCCTAATAAGTTTGCTACTTATAAGAGAGATATCAAAAAAGGCTCGATTAGTATCACATTCGTCGTATTTCTTATCTATTGTTCTCCTCGAATCAATAGAAATTGAAGTCGGTGTAGTTGTCGGAAAAGGTCATGCGTTGACCTTTCTTTTGTAGCAACTATCAATATCCTACTTCTAATTTAAGGATATGGGGGAAATACTCTGATCCATCACATTCTATATAGCCTCAATGAAAATGAGGTGGGACAAAAGGAATATAATATCCGCTCTGAATCTTACTCTTTATTTTGTTTATTTTTACGCTTTCAAATTTAAATCTTGTTTAAAAAATAAATAATAGTAAATTGGAAGGTAAATAAAGATATTTTAATCCCAACTTGCCTAGTGTTTTTATCAACTCAAATAATAAAGCTACATAAGCTTTTATCTTTTCGAGACAATATAATATACATCTTTTAAGTTTTATGACAATATCTGATATACCCCCTCACATTCAGAAAATCACACCGTCTTTCATATTTCTAGTTTTAAGTATCACATACATCTTGATCAATTTATTATCTAAAATGATGTTTATATACCAAAATTGCCCTTTTAAAGAAAAAGATGAAATGTTCTACATTTAGTTGCAACCTAATTTGTTTCTTTTAAAAAAATACTTAGAGACTTTGTGCATAAGTTTGTATGAGAATTTGTAAGTAAATGATATTTAAAATTTTATATATCTGTGTGTGCGTGATGCAGCGAGGTTCAAAAAATAGCCACTTGGCAGCCACGTAATGGGCGAACTTAGGCTCACACTCCACGTCACCTTGCCTATCTGACAATTTCATCAAACCCCTATGAAGAGGGCGAACTCCATGAATGGGTCAAACCATCATGGATGAAACGAGGCGAGGGAATGCAAGGCATTGTAGGGATTCTCGTTACAAGATCTCTTATGATTGATTGATGTGATCATTCACTGTAGGAGCCACTCTATTATGTCCACTTGTCAAGTCTAGTAGCCATAGGACTACAAACGTATAACGCCTGTGACAACTCGCTTCAACAATTAAGATGAGACCATGTTTCTCTTCATCCAACAATCATTATTTCTCCTCTTTTACTATAAAAACTCACAATTAGTGTCATTTGGAAGTAATTCAATTTTATAAACTCAACTATAACGTTGCTCTCTGATTTTTTGTTCTCTACATACTCATGAATCTGAACATCCTTTTTTGTGGCTCATATCTTTAGTACGTCCCGCATTCAAATACATATTCACAAATAGACTAAAGAAAGCCACATGCTCTAACAGTTTGTTCAAGTGCGTAGGTTCAAAGGTACGTATACTTAAGTGGAATCGGGATCTATTGACCATAACATCATATGTGCAAGAATCGTGGTCAACAATGTACATGATTTAAATGTAAACAAATGAAAACTTATAAGTAAAAATTCTTTTTTGTTTAACAAATTATTGACAGAGGTTAGTTCCAAGATCACCGTTCTTGTTAACAAAAATCCAAAGGACCTCGAGGATTCTTGGACGCGCTAGAAGAGATCCAACATAAGAAAATGAATGTTTTCTTCGGTCAAGGAAATGTGGAGGTAAACTAGGCTACTAAGATGAGGAAAACGAAGTCCTTTCCCCACAAGTTTATATGATAGTTCATTAATACATACACATTCAGAATTTATTTTTAGATGATAATCATGTTACGTAATAGGGTATGATGTTAATTTTGATACATTAATCATTATAACAATTCAAAATAAATCATAATTTCTATTTTTATTTAATTGTATTCATAAATAACTATGAATATCCATTTCAGTCATTTGATTTTTAATTGAATTTATATTTTATAAATAACTATTTTGAAAAATCAAATGCTATATACATTTGAAATTAGTATTAAAAAATATATTTAGAAAAATTATAACCCTTATAAACAAAACAAGTAAATTTGTATGAGTAAAATTTTAATTATGTCGAACAAGATCTGTATGTGTATCAATTTATTTTCTTATAGTCTAGTTTGAGAAAATTAACTAGAACTTATTGTAGGAATTTCATTTTTTCTTTGAAAGGGTATTTTAGGCATATCAAACTCATTTTAGATGATATATAGCACAAAAATTGGTCAAGTGGTATGTGTGATATTCAAAACTATGAATAGGGGAGATTATTGTGATTTCTTAAATGTGAGGTGGTATTTTGATCTTGTCATAAAACTCAGATGACGTCTCTGTGTTATGTCGAAAAACTAACCATTGTAGGTAGATGTTCGTCCCAACAAAAACTTCTTACAAATGAAGACTGCATTATATGAATAACGTTACATGAACTTGGGAGACTATTATTATGCTTTACCAAGGAAGCTTAAGTTGTCACCCACGTGGAACCCTACCAGAAACTACTTGGAGCAACCCATGTCACCAAAATGTATGGCCGTTGAAGCTCATGAACGAAGTAAAATGTGTTGATTTGAAGTTGGTCAATGAGAAGATGCACAATGATTGAAGCCCACATACAACAAATGAGGCTTGCCAACTGAAGCGCCTAATATTCAAAACGAAAATGCTGATTGTCCAGGCCAAAAAATAGGGTGCAGATGTGTTTCCAACTCGGTCGTCGGATCTGGAAAAAAAAATGTATGGGATCTGGGGGCTGAGGTGATGCCACCTCAGCCCCCTGTTTTTTACCCTGTTTCTGAGCCTGGCTCAGAAGCATAACTATATTCAAAACTCCTTGGTTTCTAAAGGCCTCAAATCAAACAGTTCCCAAGAAGATCCTTTGAGGATCAGGTGAAAAAAATTAATGTGACAACCTACGACCCAAACAAATCATGTCATGTCAACCCATTGACCAAGACTACTGACACAAGGCATAGGATGGCTCCCCTTCCTAGATACTCAAGTGTAGCCTAAGACAAGTAGGCAATGAGACCTCCCACTAAGTAGGACGAAGCCACGTGCACTTCATCCATTGGTCACAATTTCAATTGTAACACTATAAACACCCCCTCTTGTATCATTCTAACCATAATGCAAGTCCAAATATCAAAAGATACACAACTATTCTCTTTTTAATCTTAGCATCATATCCATACCTTGTTTCTACATATTTGAATGATGTTTCTCTCCGAAGTTTATGTTGTATTTGATTAACTCCAGAGCTCGAACATTTTATTGGTTTGCGTCTCTAGGAGCGGTTTTTTTTTACACATGGCAACGTGTAATCCCGAGTTGGGTCCAAGTTTTAGCTAACTCGTTTTTGGCAACAGTCTCTACTATTAAAATGAGTCACATATTTAATAGTCTACAATATCAATACAAGTAATATATTTATCAATCCATATTTACTAAGTGTTGGTCACTTTCATGTTGTTTATTGAAGTTGTAAACGCATTTTTGTAAATAGAACAATGCACACAAACATTTTGAGCTCAGAATTAATTTTTTGAACTACAAGGCATGTGATTGATATTATATAACTGTATTAAAATGTCATATGGCTCATTTAAGAAGTTTGAAAAGTTTAGAGGTTGAAATTACATTTTAAAATTTCCAAGGGCCGAAGTGGAAAGAGCAAAAATATCGTGTTAGCATAGAGAAATTATTTAGGAGGCAAATAGAATGGTATTGACGGGAAGTGATTATTTGCCAAAATTTTTGGGCCAAAATTTTTAAGATTTTAGGGAATTGAGTGAATATATTGAAATATATGCTATTGGCCTCAATTTTTTAAAAGTTGTTTTGTCATAAACCCATTTTCAATTATGCATTTTCTGAAATCAACAATTTTTATTTTTTTTTTACTTTTTAATCACATATTTCATTATTCTTTATCAAAATTTACTATGGTTTTTAACCAAACCAAATGGAGATACCATGTGATTAGTGAGAGTAGGATTTGGGAGAAGTTTTCAAGAATTTTGGTACTAATTTGCAAATTTGAAAGTTCCAAATATGCACATTTCTAAATTTTTGGCAAGTACTTCGTGAACTTACATGTATTAAATAAATATAAAAGGACATTCTTTTGAATTTCTACTTGTTTTGGGGTAAAGCATTCATCTTTTAAATTTCCACTTGTTTTGGTATAAAAAGTTAAGATTAGGGTTTGGCCGATTGAACAAGATCAGAGCAAGCAAGTTCACGATTCAACTCGACCAGACAACTTGCAAAATTTGACTAATATTGTACAATTAAAGTTAGAGTCATCCTTTTTGGTTGATTTTTTTTCTAAATGATTATTATTATTATTTGGACAACTTAGTGAAAAAGATATCTTATTTCAAATATTTGTCAAAAGACTAATTTTTAAATTGATCACATCAATTTTCAACTTGACTAACTCAACGCTTTACTTGATTGGTTACCAACTTATTGGTAAGCGGAGCTTGACGACCTATTGTATTGTTTGAGGTTTCTCAACATCATTTGTACTTATTGTGATTAGAGTAATAGTGGAGTGATGATTATTTTTATCCTACACATACATTGACTTGTGAGTTTTTTATAAACTAGTTAACTTTTACTATTTTTTTTTTTTGGTAACTAAAACAAAAATGTACTTAAAGAGCAAAAAAGCTAAAATAAAATAAAAATTTTCCAGAAAGCCAGTTAATTGTCCCAAAATTGGATACTTTGATAATGCCTTTGGAATCTATCCCTCTGAAGTTGATATCCACGTCGGTGTTCCCCTTAACGCACATATTTCATTTTTTTTCGTCCATTCGATTCAAAAAAAAATTCATATTCGACTATCACCTATTTTGTCTTCGTACATGACATCTCCTTTCTAACAGTGAATACTATCGAACAAGATTTTCTTCTTGTAATATAATGTATTATTTCTAGACCCTTAAATTGTTTTGCGTCTGTTCTAATAAAATATTTACTTTTGATCATAGTTATACTTAAATTCTAGGGAGAATTGCAGTCACAATCTTAAACTTTCATTTTGTCATAGACTTTAATCAAACATTTAATTTGTACTAACCATAGTTCCAAACCTTTCATTTTGTTGCACACAAGGATAAATAGATAGTTTCTGTCCAATTGACTGTTATTTGACCACACAAAATAAAAAAATTGATCATTTTGATCAATTCTAAATGGGTGAATGACAAATTTATTTTTTAACAATTAAAACAATAGCTTTAAAAAAAAAAAAATTAAGCAATCTGTCCTAACCACTCCCAACTACTCTTCCTAATCCTCTTCGCCTCTGTCGTCAACTGTTGCTCGCCATTGTGATTTCTTTCCTATTACTCTTGCTGTTTGTTTCCCAAAGAAATTGGGAAATGTCAACAAATTAACTAATTTTTCAAATGGTCAGATTTCATATCCCCGTAGATTATGTCGAGGGCATTGTCAAAACAATCATATTACATAGGTATTATGGGGTTGACATAATCTTTGATATAATATCACATGGTAACCTATCAATGGATTGTTTAAAATACAACAACCTTTTCATTCAATTATATCTTGTGAACATTTATTATGTCACTCTATCTGTCATCTACTTTCTGATAAAATAGCATTATTTTTGTAAAAAACATTCTGATAATTGAAATAGAAGGTCAAATTCATTATTCTTGGAATAGAAGGTCCAATTTGGGAGATGAAAAATGGGCGGAGTCGCAGGTTTGGTTGAGATGATGAGGAGCCTGGTGTTATGGGTTTTTGACCCACAAGGAGAGTGGCCGACGGTGGGGGCTGGTTAGGT
>NC_036252.1:2060600-2069653 GCF_002742605.1 Olea europaea var. sylvestris
CGACTCCTAGCAAAAAATTGTGATTATTCACAACTAAAACTCTTTTCCTAATGGCTGCTGTGACAACGTGAACAGAGATGGGTACTATAGATGGGCATAATCCTTCTAGAATAAAGAATATAATTGTTTGGATTTGTCAATGGTGGCGGTCTCTTCCTCCGATGCTGATTTGTATAGACCAAGATGAGTGAGTGACCCAATTATTAAGAATCTCACTTGGCTTAATATGTTGAACAAGTATGGTTAAAGCATTTGGTAGTCTTATGGTATTATATTTTGGAATTTTCTTGTTTGTAAGCTCGATGTACAGCACTCTCACAAGAGATGAGGCCCGTGTCCAATAAAAAAAATCATTGGCCCCCTTCTTGTGAGGGGGACTGTACACCCAGCTATCAAGCTTGGTGTACATGTAGCGCCTCTCTTATATTTTAGCCCATCGCTCAATTTTTGAACAGTGGCATAAGGAAGATAAGTACTTTAGTGGTGGAGAAGAAAGGGGGAAGAGATGTTTTGTTTTGGTTTTTTCTTTTTCCTTTCTTTTCTTTCTATGAAGGTATTATTAGAGCGAATAGGCAGGCAGACTTTACAATCATTTTAATAAATAAATAATTCAAAGTATTAATATTTATAGCTAGATGAGGGGATAATACCAATTGAAGATGGACCCTTCAGCACACTTGATCATTAAATTATTTGTGACTTGTTAATTATGTAATTTGTAATTTATTATGTGATTGTGACCATTAAAATAACTAAATTAGTGATTGTGACAAGTGAATTGCATGATTTGTGACTAATAAACAATTAATGACTTATTAATTGAGATTTATGATTTAACATGTAACCTAATTCATAAATTGGGTGGTATATGTTTGCAATTTTGTGTGATTTGTGACTTTGTGTGTAACTTTGACCAATAAATTGTTTAGTATGTGATAGTGACATGTTTAATTTCTATTATAGGTCACAGTATTTATTAAAGGTCGCATATGACTTAAATATAATTGGGATTCATAAATTGTGTGGTGAATGATTGTGACCTTGTGTGATTTATAACTTAATGTGTCACTATTACAATAAATTGTATGGTATATGGTCGTGATATGTTTAATTTCACTTTTAGGTCATAACATTTATTAAAGTTTATATATGACTTAATATGTAATTGTGTGGTATGTGACTATGACCTTGTGTGATTTGTGATTTAGTGTGTGACTGTGATCAATAAATTGTATGGTTTATGACGGTAACCTATTTAGCCCCCGTTTGAGCCCCATTATTTGGAATTGTTGTGAAAAGTGAAGAAAAGAGAAGAGAACAGAGAGAAGTCAATAAACTTGTGTGTTTTATTAAGAACCAAAGCTCTGTATTTATAGGGCAGAATCAGGGATATAACAGTAATTATTCCTAGGGATGTAGGGGTGTAATTGTCATTCACATCTAAACCCTAATAAACTTTTCTTTTACAACACTCCCCCTTGAATGACACATTACAAAAGATCTGCCTCATTAAAACCTTGTTTGATAAAAATTCAATGGGAAAAAAATCAAATGAAGGAAAAATAGTACAGTTATTTTGGAGTACTAAAAATAAATGTTGCCTCATTAAAACTTTGCTAGGAAAACCCAGTGGAACAAAACCTAAGCTAAGGAAAAAGAGTACAGCTACTCCTCTTAATGTTGATCACTGAAAATCTTTGAGTCAACGCATTCCGATCTCATGAACTAATTTCTTGAACGTAGATGTTGGCAGTGCTTTTGTGAATAAATCGACCACATTGTCACTTGAGCGAATTTGTTGGATATCGATATCACCATTCTATTGAAGCTCATGTGTATGAAGGAATTTTGGAGAATTATGTTTCGTCCGATCACCTTTGATATAGCCTCCTCTGAGTTGTGCAATACAAGCTGCATTGTCTTCATATAAAATTGTTGGACTATCCTTTGTTGAAATTAATCTGCATGATGCTTGGATATGATGGGTCATGTTTCTCAACCATACACATTCTCGACCTATTTCATGGATTGCAATAATTTCAGAATGATTTCAAAATGTAGCTGTCAAGGATTGCTTCACAGATCTCCATGATATAGCCGTTCCTTCACGTGTAAACACATAATTTGTTTGTGATTTAGCTTTATGTAAGTCAGATAGATAACCTGCATCTGCATATCCCACTAAAACATATCCCGACTTTTCAGAATAAAATAATCCCAAATCAATACTACCCTTTAGGTAACGAAAAATATGTTTAATACTATTCCAATATCTTTGAGTTGGTGTAGAGCTATATCTTGCAAGAAGATTTATAGAAAAAGCTATGTCGGGTCGAGTGCAATTTGCAAGAAAAGTTAATGCTCCAATTGCACTAAAATATGATACTTCAGAACCAAGAACCTTTTATCCATCTTCAAGTGGACGAAATGGATCTTTTTTCACATTAAGTAATCGAACAACCATATGTGATACTAATGGATATGCATTATCCATGTAAAAACGTTTTAAAACTTTTTCTGTATACGTAGATTGGTGAACAAATATTCCATCTGCGAAATGTTCAATCTGCAATCCAAGACAAAATTTGATTTTTCCCAAATCCTTCATCTCAAATTCATTTTTCAAATAATCAGCAGTTTTATTGAGCTCTTCAGGGGTTCCAATTAAATTTAAATCATCAACATAAACTACCACAATTGCAAATCAACTATTTGTTTTCTTTATGAAAACACATGGACAAATATCGTCATTTTTATAGCCTTTATTCAATAAATATTCGCTAAGGCGATTATATCATATACGTCCGGATTGTTTTTAATCCATATAATGATTTCTATAATTTAATTGAGAACATAGTTTTCGGGCATGTATCGTTTGTTCTTGGTACCTTAAGTCTTTCAGGGAGTTTCATATATATGTCACTATCAAGTAAACCATACAAATATGCAGTTACTACATCCATAAGGCGCATATCAATGTTTTGTGATACAGTCAAACTAATTAAAAATTTAAAAGTGATGGTGTCCATTATGGGAGAATATGTTTTCTCGTAATCAATTTCTGATCTTTGTGAGAAATCTTGAGCTACTAGTCGGGCTTTGTACATTTTAGTTTCATTATTTTCATTCCTGTTTAGTACAAAAACTTATTTGTATCCAAGAAGAATCACATTTTCAGGTGTTCGAACTACAGGTCCAAACACTTTTCATTTCTCCAAAGAATTCAATTCTACCTATATGACTTATTTTTATTTTGGCCAATCATTTCTATTTTGACAGTCTTTAACCGACTGTGGTTCATGATCCTCATTTTGTATAATATCAAGAGTCACATTAAAGGCGAAAATATTGTCTATAACAACATGATTTCTTTCCCATAATTTATGAGATAACATATAATTTATTGAAATCTCATTATTTTCGGACACTTGTGGTTCTTCAGGAACCATATTTTCAATATCTGATTCATCAATCTTTTCTAATGTAACTTCTTCCGAAATTTTTGGTTGGTTTTTCTCTTGTACTTTCTTTTTCGAGGTACATAGTCTTTTGAACCAACTAGTCGACCACGCTTCTGGCGTATTTGAGATTCATTTGCTACAGCAGATTGTCCTACATGGACATCAATTTTTGCTGAAATATTTTCTACTGGAATATTTTCTACTAGAACATATGACTTTGTCACTTTTCTTGTGTCAACAAATATATCAGGTAATTGATTTGCAACTCTTTGCAAATGAATGATTTTTTCAACCTCTTGCTCACATTGATTACTACGGGGATCAAAATGAGATAAAGTTGTTTCATTCCAAGAAATTTTACCTTATTTTTCAGAATGTAGTTTTTTCCTCTTAAAGTTGGGAAAGTCATTTCATCAAAATGACAATCTGGAAAATGTGCAGTAAATAAATCACTCGTTAAAAGTTCAAGATATCTAATAATTGATGGTAAATCAAAACCCACATAAATCTCAAGTCTTCGTTGGGGACCCATTTTAGTACGTTGTGGGGGTGAATTGGGGACTTGGACTGGGCAACCAAAAATTCGTAGGTGAGAAATATCAGGTTCGTGACCAAATGCCAGTTGCAAAGGTGAATATTAATAATAGGCAGTTAGCCTAATACGAACCAATGATGCAGCATGTAATATGTCATGACCCCAAACAGAAGTTTGGAGTTTTGTTTTCATAAGTAATGATTTAGCAATAAGTTGTAGGTGTTTAATAAACGACTCTGCCAAACCATTTTGTGTATGGACATGCGCAACTGAATGTTCAATTACAATCCCTTTTGACATACAATAATCATCGAATACTTGTGACCTAAATTCACAAGTATTGTCAAGGAGAATAGTTTTAATTGAGTAATCGGGAAATTGCGCTCGTAATTTCATAATTTGAGAAAGTAGTCTAGCAAATGTTACATTTCTAGTGGAAAGTAGGCAAACATGTGATCATCTAGTAGAAGAATCAATTAATACCATAAAATAACGAAATGGTCCACATGATGGGTGTATTAGCCCACATATATCTCCATGAATTCTTTCCAAGAAAGTTGGAGATTCGATATTGACATTTGTAGTTGAAGGTCTAATGACTAACTTACCTTACGAACAAGCTTCACATGGATAATCATTAGGTAAAAGAATTTTTTGGTTCTTTAAAAGATGTCCATGTGAATTGTTTATTATTCGACACATCATTATTGCTCCTGGATGTCCAAGTCGATCATGTCAAAGTATAAAATTTTTTGGGTCAACGAACTTTTGGTTCATGACATTATTCGATTCAACCATTTTTATAAATGTATAATACATGCCAGATGGAAGTGCATAAAATTTTTCTTTTATCTGCTTTTGACCAGATATAAAAGAAGTTATGCAAAGATATTCGACATTATTTTCTTGTGTCGTCTCAATATGATATCCATTGCAACGGATATCTTTAAAATTAAGCAAATTTCTACTGGATTTGCACGAATAAAGTGTATCGTTAATATATAATTTTGTATTATTTGGTAAAATAATACAAGCTCTTCCGGAGCTTCACGATATTTGATACACCTGATATTGTATTGACATTATTCTCTTTTAATTTTAAGTCCAAAAAATATTTTTTTGACTTAAAGAATAGTATGTGTAGTTGCACTATCAATCAAGCAGGTATCTTGACAATCTATCATGAATCTATCAATATAACAAAATAGATATATTTTTAAAAAAAACTTGAATTTAAATTCAAAATGATAAGCATAATTAATACTGTGAAATTAATGCATAATAAAGTTCAAAATTTTTACGAAAAGTAAAAATATATTTCAAATTAAATTTCTAAAATAAAGGAAAATACTAGAAACATAAATAAAAAATAATAATAATCTATATCGTCCATCACACCATCCCCAATCAAATGGTCAATATTTTCATTTGGATCAGCAAAGAGATCGGAGACATCCAAATGAGTCACATCAATTGGACCATCATATTCAGCAAAATTTATCTCCACTTTTTCCTTTCCCTTGAATGATTTTTGGTAGAGATCCACAAGGTGTTTTGTCATACGACAAGTACGTGTCCAATGCCCTTTCATTCCATATCTAAAACAACTTTCTTCATGTACCTTTTTAGATGTGCTACTTTCATTTACTTTGTGCCTTTTGAAATTGTTGTCTTGTTGTTGATAACTTTGTTGATTATTTCGTCCATGGTTTACTCCGCGTGCACGTCCACGTCCACGTCCTTGTCTTGATATTGCATTTCCTTCAGGCAATGCAATACCATTTGCTTCAGGTAATGGTACAGAACCAGTTGGACGTAACCCATGATTTTTCATCAGCAGTTCATTATTATGTTCAGCAACAAGCTGGCAAGATATAAGTTCTGAATACTTCTTGAAACCACGCTGGCGATATTGCTGCTGCAGGAGCACATTCGAGGCGTGAAAGGTGGAAAAAGTCTTCTCCACTATATCTTCATCAGTGATCTTTTCTCCACACAATGCCAATTTTGAAAATATTCTAAACAGTTCAAAATTGTACTCACTAACAGTTTTGAAATCTTGCAAACGAAGGTACATCCACTCATAGCGGGCTTTGGGAAGGACTATAGTCATCTGATGATCAAATCTTTCAATTAATTTTTTTCAAAGGACCTGTGGATCTTTTTCAGTAAGATATTAAATTTTCAGTTCATCATGAAGATGATGACGAAGGAAGATGAGTGCTTTTGCACGATCTTGTGGGGATTTTTTATTTTCTTCTTTTATTGTCTCTCCCAAACCTTTTGAGACAAAATGAATATTAGCATCAAGTACCCATGATAAATAATTTTTGCCAGAGATGTCAAGTGCAACAAACTCAAGTTTTGTGATGTTTGTCATCTGTTTAACTACACAATAAAGCAATAGAAAATATAATTAGTTTCGAAAAATATGATTAAACATCAAGAAATCAACATGACATAAGTTGAGTGCTTTTCTTTAGGGATAAATACTAATAATATGTTCTTCAAAACATGTGCTACTTCGGGAGCACGTTGTATTTTACTTTTACTTCTTCAAGAGTAATATGTCAATATTCTTCTATAATATTGAAAATTATAATTTATGCTCTTCAGGAGTAAGTAATATTCTTTTGAAATATTAATTATAATGTTGTGTTAATTCAGGAGCAACAATATGATAAAATTATTAATTTAAAATTTATATAAGAACAACTAAAAATATTAATTAGTAAACAAAATGATTGTGACACAAGTTGATAGAAATTGTAGCACAACGTATATACAATGACATAATTAACGACGTGAAATAAAGGGTGTAGACAAACGTATTACAATGGTATTATATATAAAATAAAGAGGCATTTTTCAATAATATCCAATTATAAGGGTTGGAGTTAAAAAGTGTACTTTTTTGATAATCCTTGCAAAAATGTCCAATTTTTAGATCAAAATGTCTACTTTACCCTCATGAAAAGATTAATCAATTTTATATCACTTTGGCACAATTTTTAAGAAGAGCAAATAACTTCTACGAGAATGCACAATAATGTTGCTATTACCTAGGTGAGTCCACTTGCTTATATTTTTAATTATATTTTAATCAATTACTCTAGAACAAATGAAGAAGAAGCAAAAATTTCATTAACATATACGAAGAAGTCTATGATTCCAACTTCAAAGAAATCATTTTAAGAAATTTACTGTGGTAGAAGTTTGAAACTGATTAGGCTTTCATCATTTGTCGGTAGAAGGTATATTTCTTTAAACTCTATTTCTTCGAACTCTCATTTTTTTGATAAGTTTTATTTAGTAGTTGTTGTTATATATGTTCAAATCTTAATTTTTTGATAAAGTATTTTTTCCCTTGGACGAAATTATCTTGAGTATATATTTTTTGTACCATTCATCTTAAATAACTTAGTTAGATAATATACTTCTGTATTTAGAATATTATTTATGGTGAAATAAATTCTTGCGAAAATGGTGGTTGAAGTTGAAGAAGATGATAAATGCATGAAATCTCATCATTTCATTCTCGACATTTTATAAATGTCAATAATGATTATAAACGTCGAGAATGATATTTATACTATCATTCTCGACACTGTTAAATGTTGACAATAACATTAAAAATTTAAGCAAGTTGGGAAAATTTCGTGTATAGTGATTCACATATTGCATGCAGGTAGCATTTTCGTTTTCGATTTTCATTAGTGGTTGACAGTAGTGTTGTTTATGACATGCAGATATGGGAGATGTTAAGAGATTTGTTGTCTCGTATGGTGGTAGATTCGTCAACATAGACGACGGGTGGAAATGGTTAGGGAACCGAACAACATCAATTGTTGTTCGACATGATATTACATATGAAGAGTTTGTACATAAATTATTCGAAAAGCTGAATGTTGATAGAGTGAAGTTCTGAATTCAATTGAAATTTACAGTTCCAAACATGAATATACCCCCAGCTGATGTAGCCGACGATGAGGATTTGCAATGGTTTATGTCTGCTCACACAGAAGCGGCGTTGTGTGCAATTGCAAATGAATATAATGCTGGAGAGCACGAACTGCATGTCGGAGTTGAGCATTTGTCACCAATAGAAGATGCATTGTGTGGACGCGATGAAGTCGGTAGTGCGAACTACAAGAGCCACAAACGATTGATAATATGGATGAAAGTTTAGGTGAAGGCAATTTGTTTATTCGAAATGCAATTGAGTCGACTGATGAAGAGGACATTGTGGAGAACCAGATATTTTTTAGCAAACAACAGTTACACACAAGGCTTCAACTTAAAACTTTGAAAAAGAAGTTTCATTTCAAGGTTAAAAAGTCGAATCCTAGATCTCTTACTGTGTGTTATGTCGATACTACACGCCATTGGCTAGTACGAGCTTCTAAGATAAAAACTTCAGAAATATTTACGATTCGAGAGTACATACCTGAGCACACATGTTCTCTAGACATTCGACGAAATGCACAAATTCACGCAACGAGTGCAGTAATTGGGCATCACATAATGCAAAGGTTGGACGATGCAAACCAATCATACGTTCCTGCGGGTATTATTGGGGATATGGAACATGAGTTTGGTGTACGGATTACCTATAACAAAGCGTGGAGGGCTAAAGAGAAGGGACTTCGATTTCTTCGTGGTACACCCGAAGAAAGTTTCCAGAAATTGCCATCATATTGTCACATGTTAACCGAGAAAAATCCAGGAACTATTGCACACATTGAACTCGACTCGAATAATAGGTTCTTGTACTTCTTCTTAGCGTTCGGGCCTAGTGTACGTCGTTTTCGAGAATACATGAGGCCAGTAATTTGTGTTGATGGAAGTCATTTGAAGGGCCAATATAAGGGAACACTACTAGTAGCTGCAGCGCAAGATGCTAACCTGCAAATATATCCTCTTGCGTGGAGTGTTATCGATGGGGAAACAAATGCATCGTGGTATTGGTTCTTTGCAAAGTTGAAAGATGTCGTTGATGATTCAAACCAGCTAGTGTTTGTGTCGGACAAGAAGAAGAGTATTAAGCGGGCAATTAC
>NC_036252.1:2069909-2075214 GCF_002742605.1 Olea europaea var. sylvestris
TTGTTGTAAAATTAAGTTTGTAATATATTTTGAATCCTTTATACGGATTCCTTCCATTTTTTGTGATTTTTCTCTTATATTATTCTAGTCGTTCAAAATTTTATAGCGCACAAATAGGAAAATTTGTATGGGCATTCACTAAATACAAACAACACTTCATTTTTGAATGTCATAATGGATACAAACAAGAGAGGCCAGGTTTGGGGTATAACTACCAACAAGGAAAATGATGCTTACATATATTCTTATGAGCATTTCACTACGATATCATTTTGTTCATCATATAAGTGAACAAGCACATATCTATTTCATCACTTGGATTTTCTTAATCATTGTAGACACAATGTAATAATGGATACAAAAGCAACCCATGAATGACTTCTTCTCCTAAGTCATTGGAGCAGACAAAATGGTAATCACAACAAAAGGAAGCCATAACTCCAATACATATCGTAGACAACTATTATACAAAATGGTGATCACCCAAAAAATTATCCATCACCTATATGGATTTTATAGCACTACTATATGTACGTAAACATTTCACTTACAATGACTGCATCTTCTACATATCCTCCACGACGGACAAAGAGGACATATCACTGTCATACTACTCGTCGGAGCTTATGATGATTACATCTTCATTTTCGACGGGAACTGCTCCAACATTTTCATCCAACAACACATGATGTGCTTCCGGTTGGACCGGTACTGGGACAATCTCACGATGAACTTGAATTGGTTAAATTTCGTCGATTAGATTCGGAAAAGGGATTGGTTGAAGGCAAACCCTACGATGGCGGTTCGAAGGTTGACGAACATATGGAATAAAAATATTGCTTTCATCATTCGAGTCCGAGTCAATGATGATCGGGTTGTCCGTGGACGACCTAGGGGGGTCGAAAGTGATAGTAACATCAAGAACAGGAGTATGTTGAGTTGATGAAGACATAATCAATGGAAAAACTAACTAGTGCTATGACTTTGTTAAATTCTCGTATGTACATATTTAAGTAAAGTCCAACATTTTATACTGGAGAAACACTTGTCCGTTGAATGCACGATAAGATATCTCACCAACCAATATGGTTGAAATCATTGATGGTGATTATTTTACAACTTTTTTTCACATCAATATGGTTGAGAACGTACTTGTGCTTGGCATACCAACTTTAACTGCTATAGTAATTATAAAGCTGCTTGCTACAGTTTTCGCAGTTAATACACCATTTGGTTGCCTTCACTCTTAGTTAAATTTGGTTGGATCATATTTATGTTGACATTTGATGCCGTTCTCGACATTTGTAACGTTGTTATCGACATTAAATAGCTATTAATCTCGACACTTGACATTACGAATGTCTAGAACGACACTTGGACCAAAATACGATATTTCTCAACATTTCTTCGATTTTCGGACGTTTGATATGTCGTTCTCGACATTACATAGCTGTGAATCTCGACACTTGATATTTCATTTGTCTAGAATGACAGTTCGAGAACATATTACATACCACCATATAAATCGAAATATGCAAACCACTGTGTAAACCAAAATACATTTTTCGTACCACCACATAAAACCAAAATTCATGTTATGTACCACCACATAAAGCAAAATACATATTGCAAACGATGGTACCATGAACCGGCTGATCATCAACAGTCACACAAGCAAAGTACAGCTAAGCCACGACAACTGTTTCACTATCGGGGATAAAGAAAGCATTCGTTATTCAAAAAATCGACCGCAATCTTTCTTCTGTGTATCGACATTCTCTCTGCTGAAATTGATTCTATTGGATGCTCGAGAACGAAGCATTCTATATACTTGAGTACAAACATTATGCAATTTGGCCTATACAATAAATGATTTTTCGTTAGTCGAAATTAGTATATACAATAGATTAATTACGGTAGTAAATAACAAGAGTTGAAATGCTCACCCATTGTTCGTACACGGTAGATAAGGTATAATCTCCATCTTCATTGGATCATCTATATGTTTCTTTATATCTCGTCTGGTGGACAGGGGTAGACACTGCAATAATGTTTGAACGACTGTACATGTTGCTTCTGCGTGAGTCTTGATTGCATCAGGTGTGTGAACATTGTTGCTGCAGTCATATATATAGAATTTCCATTCAGGAATATTGACCAGAAATAGATAACATTCATTGCCTGGATATGCATTTGGAATTAATAAATACTTGCATCCCATCCACGAACGACCAGCTACAGGCAATGTACCATTGACGTAGCCTTCTAGGCGAGTTCCATCCGATTCACCTGTCTGGTTATATTCCATGTGCCACCTCATTTAGTGACAACACTCCTCTTCAAATTGAGAATCCAAATTGCATATTTTTTATTGATGAGAGTACAATCTTCATTCATACGCTGCCTCAATAACTTCAGATCCAACTCAATATGCTAATGCAATAAATATATGTAACATATATTATACATATTAACTACGAAATCAAATTTATTGTGATTGCAAACCTTCACTCACCGCAATATTCTGATCCTTCGTCGGATCCATTAAATTTTTTAGCATGTCTCTTCCATAGATATTGTCACGGCCATCGTCCAAATGTGCACTGTATAACATAATTTAAATTACTGTCAAATAATTCAACAAATAATTTTTCACATAGATATAATAATGTGTAGCATTCGGACTATTCAGAATGAGTTACATTTGTTACCCAGATTGATTTCTCGATATCCAATTCCTAATGTCTTTGTACTTGTTCATGTCGTAGTCTTCTAAGGGACGGCCTGTGGATGACGAAGCCTGTGTGTATTTCATCTTCTTTTCCCTTTCTCTTCTCCGCATGTCAACACTTTCTGCTGGTTGAGACGTTGATGTCTCATGCGGTTGAACAGTAGGAGTTGGACTTGCATGGAGAGGAACATCCTGCTGCATAGAACCTATAATGGCTTCCATGTTGGATTCCCAGTTAGATGATCTGTTTAGCATATTCTCATTCTTTTCGTCAATGTAAGATCTGACAGAACATAAACTTATATCAATATAAGACTGTATGTGCTCCTGTTGCTGCTGGAATAATTCTTCTTGTGTTTCGAAGAATCGCCTGATAATGGGCTTCTTGTTGTTGCGATTCCTGGGCCATATGAGTGCTAAACATATTTGATAGAGAATTATCCATGTATGACTGCATACCACATAGCATGTAATCTTGCATCGATTTGTTATGTTGTTCGAACAGTTGCTTTTGGCTTTCAAGGATATCTAGGTTCAGGGCTCTGGATTCTTCAACAAATTCTGCCTTCAAGTTGCCACACAGACTGGACACATTTGATATCGTATGTTGCTAGTACATACCCAACATTTCTTCTATTCGGTCTTCAGTTACATATCTGGAGGCACCAGAAGCAGAATTAGGCCCAACTCCAGTTGAAGTTCTCGATGTGCCACGACTGGTCGTTTCTTGCGCACGGATGTTATCCGGAATTTGTGGTACTACATTATCTACTTCTCCAGTGACAATGGCATCTAATATATTATGTTCATCGTCAGCTGGCAGAGAAAGATTTGTGTACCAAGGTGTTTGTAATTCTTCCTCTGTAGGCTGTAGCACTGCAATGACTTCAATCTGTAATCATAACTATCAGAATCCATTTGTTTAATTGAACTTATTAATAATAAAATGTGAATGTCATTCTAGATTGAAAATAAAAAATTCATACATCTTGAGTATCCAAAAATTACTTAACAACCGATTCCTTCAGTATAGTATTAGGCCTCCAATTATAGATTCGTGGAATTTGCACCGTTCTGTGTTTACAGCGACCAAACTTTTGTCCAATTTGTGGAAACGCTTCATATATCCAATACTGCAATGTAAAAAAAGAAAAATGTGATGTATAAATTTTATTCTTTGTACAAAGAAATTATACATAATACGTAAGTAATTAGAATAGGAACATAATACCTGAAATGCGAGTGGATAGCCTTGTAATGCATACTTACATTCTGTTTGTCCATTCTGTTGCATCCTTAGTATTCTTTCCAATTGTGACTCTTTCAATGAATTTAACAAAACGAAATATGCTATCCGGCCCCACGGATATGTAAGGAACTCATCCAGATGTTCAACCATGCCCAGCGTTCTATAATCAACTTGTCGTGAAGTCGGTTTCAACACACACTCAACCAACATAACTAATCCCAACTTAAATTTATCTTCTGTATCTTCACACATGTGGAAAGTTTCAAAAAGCATTCTATTGCTAATTTTTTTTGTGCCATTGAATTATTGATTTCTAAAACGATAGTTATTATAATCAATTTCTACGGATGGTTCATGGCAAGGTAATCCAGTAATGAGGCAAAATTCTTGCAAGCCAAACCTAGGAAGATGGTCATCTAACCGTACCCAAACTTCATTATTTTTGCCACAATGCACAAGTCTCATTATAAATTCGTGTACCAATTTACTAGTAAATTGTTCTTCGTCTCCTTTGAAAACAGCTCCATATATAAATCCATAAAAATTACTACACATCAAATAACATTGTTGATTTGCTTTTATGAAATTTATAAAATCTTGAACGTATTGACGATTTGGATACTGAAGGATGGTAGCAGAAAACTATTGTTCCGGAGAAAGAATGTATTCTAAAGACATTTGCATCAATTATACAAGAATTAATATTTTTAAACAACTGTAATAATTTTTTCAAGAATTAATATTTTCATTTGATTGTACACATCTATTATAGTAAAACAAAGTACTGTTAATTTACAGTTATTTAAGAATTAATATTTCCAAACAAATATAGTTTTTTTCACGTCTTTATACTAAACAAAATTAAAATCAAAAATTAATATTTTAAACAAAATGTAATATTTTTGTTTACAAGTAAAACATATTACAACCAAAATAATAATAATAATAATAATAATAATAATGATAATAATAATAATAATAATATAAATTGTGGTTGAGAGTGTCACGGAGCTCCGTGTCACGGAGACCAGGTTTTTCAAGTAAATTGTAGTTGAAAAATATTTTTCTTTCAAGATATTCAACTAACTCCTAAGTAGCACAAATATTAAATACAAATTTTGAATTACTTACTTTTTTCGATCAAATGAGCGTCTTTTTTGAGTGAATGTGGAAAATGTTTCCGGCTAATTGAATGTGAGAATGAAACTTGAATTAAAATGTGAAGAGAGTGAGTGAAGGAGAGTGAGTGAATGTGACAAATAATTGTAGCTAAATGTGTGAATGGGGGAGTGAATGTGAGGATAATGAGTGAACGAGAAAAAGTA
>NC_036252.1:2075287-2077101 GCF_002742605.1 Olea europaea var. sylvestris
GTTTTGTACAATTCAAATTTTATATTGAAAAAAAAATGTTCGATAAATTTTTTTAATTTATTAAAGCTAATTGAGTTAATCAATTTTTCCTCACTAATTGCTAAGTAGTACGAAGTTTATTTTATTTCCACATATATAATCACACAGAATGACACATATGTTCACATATTATTGAAAAAAATATATATAAGGGACGTTAGCATTTATATTGAAACAATATATTTCTTGACATTTCACTCATTTCTTGACATTTGACGTGTAGTTCTCGACATTAAATGTTTGCTTATCTAATCTGGACACTTGACAGTACATTTGTATAGAACGACATTTCAACTAAAGTATAGGATTTCTCCACATTTCATTAGAACATTGACATCTCCTACTCTACTATATGAGATAATAAAGTTATAAACTATTTTCAACATACAACATTCGGAACATGTCACTAACTTATAAACCACCGGTTTATATCCACAAAATATTACATACCACCATTTAAACAAAAATATGCAAACCACTGTCTAAACCAAAATACATTTCCGTATCACAAAATATTACATACCACCATATAAACAAAAATATGCAAACCACTGTCTAAACCAAAATACATTTTTCGTATCACAAAATATTACATACCACCATATAAACAAAAATATGCAAACCACTGTCTAAACCAAAATACATTTTCCATACCACGACATAAACCAAAATACATATTGAAAAACCACCATATAAACCAAAATACATTTCCGTATCACAAAATATTACATACCACCATATAAACAAAAATATGCAAACCACTGTCTAAACCAAAATACAATTTTCGTACCACAAAATATTACATACCATCATATAAACAAAAATATGCAAACCACTGTCTAAACCAAAATACATTTTCCGTACCACGACATAAACCAAAATACATATTGAAAAACCACCATATAAATCAAAATAGGTGAACCTCTAAATTCTACGCATCCCTCTTATCCCTCTTGCGACCAGATCGTGTGTATGGCGTCTTTGTATTTACACTAGCCTTCTTCAGCCCAACGATTGAGGTCTACGTGTAGGTGGATCAGCTGCCACGGAAAGTCCAGAAACGATGCTATCATGAACCAGTTGATCATCAATGGTCACACCAACTGTATGTACAACGGCTGGTGCCTCTTTCACAATATCACAAGCAACATATACTGACCCAAGTACTCTAACCCTACCTCCCGACGTTATGGACACATCAGGGATATTGTAAACAACTGGTTCGGTTGCCTCTCCGACATCCTGTCTGTCTGCAGAAATATTGGGAGTGAAAACATCATGTCGGGGCTCGTCTCCACTGCGATCGTCATGACCAAATCCACCATATTCAGCACCAACATTATGTTGTCCAATTTCTATAGCAACTTCATCAAACCTTCGTCGAAGAACATTCATCTCATCAGTGACATAATTTCTCAAACCACACACATGACCTCCCAGATCATTTTGGAGACTAGCGAATCTTGTGTTCATTTCTTCCCTCAAATCCCTCATCTTGCTCTCAAATGCCTCCCGTTGCTCATTCAAGATAACTCTTATCTCATTTAAAGACACGTCTTTCAATGATCGGATCCCCATGCTCTTCTTCTCTGCCTTCAACCAGATGCAATCCTCGATGACGAGGTCCACCTTTGTTGCCTCTCTGGTATTTATTTGGTCGATGGTTGTTGTCATCGTTCTGTATGACATCATCTTCAACTGGACAAGCTTGTATTTCTATTGATTGAGCAACAAGACCATCTAAAATGGATTCAGCAGTTGCTCGCAACGGAACT
>NC_036252.1:2078262-2093948 GCF_002742605.1 Olea europaea var. sylvestris
ATACTATGAGAACGTACAAATGAAATCAAATATAACATTCTTGTTAAAATGCAGTGCAAGAAAAATAATTTTTACAATACAATGGTTTGATAAAATATCATATCTAAACTAAGTTGTTTAATTGTTGAAATTAAAACAAACCTGACTTCTGATCTGAAGCTATCATGTAACCATTTTATAGTTGATCACCATTCAAACAGTTCAAAAGTATACACACAATTTTCTACAATTTCATTAAATTAATTGCCTAATTTAGATATGTAAATAAATCGAAAATGCAATATTCTTTAATAAAATAAATAACAACAACATAGCCTTGTATTAAATAAATTTAGAGCCAACTACAACAGACCATACGCAAAATCAAGTATACATGTCATAAAATTTGACAAAGTTTTCTATCTGTTATCAACCTATCACAGTCTTCCTCTATAAGAAACCATCAATATACAAATGCAACCCTCAACAAGATGCAGAACAAATTTGATGCGAAAATGAAGCCATTTAGTTGTTGATGAGCATTCAAACAGTCTAAGAATGTATAATAGCAACACAACTTGTGTCATTTCATCATGTTTATTGCATAACTTAGATGCGAAATATGCCTCAAATGGAGTATTCTTCACTTCATACTAGTGTTATTTATCATCTAGCAGCATCAAATTTAGTTGACATATAAATTATATTTCAAAGCAAAAGATACAATAACATGAACAACAGAAAGTACAATCATTTTCCTGATTTCTTTAAACACTTTACCTCTTCAACCTTTTTGACAGTATCTCACATGTACCACTTTTTATCTCAAATTGTATCAACAGTTAGTATTTGTTCGCCCAGTAGAATAGAGACACTTAGTGACCTTGACATCAATTTATGTTAAACTAGCTAAATCTTAGGATTTAGGAAGAGGGGAGACTTGGGGAAGTGAAAAAAATAACGAAATAAAGAAAAAATAACGAAATAAACTTACTCTATAGCACTGGACTCTGAAGTGTGGTGGGCAAACGACAACTGCAAAAATAAGAGAGAAATGGACAGACTCGTTCTCGGCCGGTTGGGTGAGAGTAAAGACTGAGAGACTGAGAGTGAGAGTTGAGAGGACTTATTTTAGGGCTTCTTTTATTTTTTCATTCCCCCGCCTTCAAATTTTTTTTTGTGTACTGGTCGGTTCTATCAAGTTTTCCATTTTTTACCCATAACCCGATCCAACTCGACCCATAACCCGACCCACATCGACCCACACCTACTCGACCCAAGCATTTAATGCTGATTGACATTTCTACGTTGATTGACATGAATAATGATGTGGAAATTTTTGAATTCTTGTGTGGAAATAATATTTTCTAACATGGGTATTTTCGTCTACATAATTGGAAATGGATATTGACAAAATTGTGGACATTTTTACAAATAACTCGCTGAAAATAGACATTACGTGAAATTTCCTCTGAAATAAACCGACATGCATTAACCAAAAAGAAAACATTATCACAATAAAGTATTCAACTTTGACCAAACAATAATGAAATATGGAATAGCGTGTAAACTCTTACCCATAATTGATTTGACAGAGCTATATTTTTGACAAACTTTTCTTCCTATCAAATTCATGTGCAGAATTGTGTGTAGACATTCATTAATTCAAATTCAGAATCATGTAAACTCTTACCCACAATTGTGGCAACAAAATAGATGAACAAAAATCACATGTAAACCAAATAAACAATTAATTTAGCAATTCCAAGTCAGGCACACATGCTTACGTGTAATCCAATACACAATTAATTTGGCAATTCCGAGTAACTTGAAGGCAGAAATATAGGATTACGTGAATTGATAAAATAAAAAAAATCACATGTTATCAAATTATTTTTGATACGCGTGATAAGAAAAATAAAATTACTACCTTCCCAAAAATTTGAAAAATTGTGCTTTTCGTGTTGATAACGTGTTCTGAAAAGTGAGGAAAAGAGAAGAGAACAGAGAGAAGTCAATAAATTTGTGTGTTTTATTAAGAACCAAAACTTTGTATTTATAGGGTAGAATCAGGAATACAACAGTAATTATTCCTAAAGTTGCAGGGGTGTAATTGTCATTCACCTCTAAACCCTAATAAACTTTCCTTTTACAATAGAGATTATAATGTTTTTAATAGTATTTTTTTGAGAAATGAATGGTTGAAAAGAAAAGAAAAGTTTTTTGGCTTACGTGTAATATTATTTTATTGAAAATTGTGTGATTAAAATTAGAAGAGAGAAAAATTTAATTTAATTTAATGAGAAATAATGGGGGCCAAATAGGGGCTTAGTTTCAATTATAGGTCATGACATTTATTCGAGGTAACATATAACTTAATATGTAATTGTGTGGTACGTGACTGCGACCTTGTGTGATTTGTGATTTAGTCAGACTGTGACCAATAAATTATATAAGATGTAATTGTGACCTATTTAATTTCAATTATAGATCACAACATTTTTTCGAGGACACAAATGTGACCACAAGAGGAAATTTTTTATCAAGATTTTTAATTCTGAAACTATATTTTCAAACATTTGAAATTTTAATTTAATCGTAAATCATACATTTTATAAGTCACAACTAATTTAACGGTCACAAATTTTTAAATTTATAACTTATTTATCGATTACAAATTAATTGATCATAACTTATTTCATAGTGACAAGTTATCAAATTAATTAATCACAACTTATCTATGGATCATAAATTTACAAATTTTAGGTCACAATTACAAATTAAATTACACATAACACAATTTTAGATCAAATCAATTTTTGGGTCACAATTACCTTTCATCCCCCTCCACTCCACTCCCATCACCACCGTCACAATTACAAATTAAATTACAAATTATGTTAAAGTCACAAATAATAGGTCACAAGTTATTTGTTGATTATATTTTATCAAATTAATTGGACACGACTTATTTTTCAATTACAAATCACAATTTTATAGGTTACAAATTATTAAATTAATAGGTTACAAATTAGTTCTCGATCACAATTTATTAAATTAATTGATCACGACTTATTTAATGATCACGAAAACACAAATTGTAGGTCATAATTACAAATTTAATCACAAGTCACGAATTTTTAGGTATCATATTATTTATTGATCACAATTGCCCAATTGTTGGTTACCACCACCCACCACCACAACCTTCCATCATCATATCCACCCCAACTATCCTAACGTGTTTAGTTCTAAAAACTCCATTAAAAAGAAGTCTTGATTGTGTTCATTTCTTTCTTCCTCCATACAACTATACAATAATCCATTATATATAATTAGCAAAATTATACTCAAAATCAAGAATAACATATCATTAATTTCTGCATCCCGACTTCCATTATGTCATTTCGCGGTATTGAAGAATACATTAGCCATCATCTTGACAAGCGAGACTTGAGAAGCAGCTGTGATGTATGCCATCCAAGTTGAAGTCCAAAGGCATCAATTGTTACCACACTCTCCAGTGCCTTTTGAATTGATTTTACTCTCTGGATATAATTCTTCACCCTTTGTCCTGATGCTAACGTTACCATTATATGTATTAATTGTCAAACACCAACAATAATAACAGTTTCTATGGGGATTCCATACTGTAAAGTAAATGAGTTTTGCTATAGTAACACTCAGGATGACTCCTTGGTTAACAGAATTGCTAAATAGCAAATCACAATTGGTTGGTGAAAAAATTGAGTGACTCTTTGGATGGTAGAATTGTCAAATAGCAAATCACAATTGATTGGTGGAAAAAACAGTTTTTCCACCAACCAACATAGAATTGGCAATTGGCAATTTTGTCACCCAGAATGTCACTCCGTTGGTTAAAGTAGTAAAACTGAAAATAAATTGATAAGCCACCCAGGTCGGAGAGGCAGCCACAACCGAATCCTAAATATATGGGCTAATGGCTGCATGGATTAAGCAAGTAATAAAGCCTCCAATGTTACACAATTGAAGTCAACTAGCCGTTGGAGTAGTTTCGGAGATTGTTTCCATTTCTGTTTTTATTTTCTTCTGTTGCATTTTCCTTTGGCTTGGCTTATTTAAAGCCTTGATTGTGAATAAAGAAATCATCCAGACTTATTTATCGAAACTATGGTACAATTATTCGCACCCTAGGAGAATTAATCTTTGTATTCTACCCGTCCTTGATGGGACCGCTATTATAAATTGATTATATCTTTCATTTTCGTTGAGCTCCATTTTCTTCAATTGGATCTCGGATCGCAAGTCCATCATCACAGATCGAACAAAGAAACGTCAAGGCCGCGGTGCTTGCCTAAGCACTTAAGGCAAATGAAAAGCTATAGGAGATGGAAGCCTATTGCCGTATTGCAAAATCTTCTGCAAACGATCAACGCACATCTTGCACTCCGACTGCAATTGGAGCTCTTGCAGGTGACGCAAAGTCACCATTGATAGGTTTTGAAACGAATATGAGGGATGATCAGATCGAGCGTTGCGTAGAACCTAAAAAAGTTTGAGAGATACACTCTGTTTGCATGTCTACATAATTTTTATATAACTAAAAATATAATTAACACCTGATTTTTGAATAAAATTAGTTAAGTCTTAATTAGTGATAATGTAATCTTAAATCCATGTTTTCCTGAAATTTCCTCTTCTTCTTCTTCTAGAAGATGATAGGTGCTGGTCGGGCTTGTTAATGGTGGTGTTGAGCTAAGATGTGTTGGGTTGGGCCTATTGTATTGGAGGAATGTGTTTGCGGCTGTTTAGTTAGTGGGCTTCGTTTTGTTGGGTAAATATTGGATGTGGTTAGTGGGCTGGTTAATTGGGTGTTGCTAAGTGGGCCTGCCTGAAAATATGTTTTGGTTTGTAGCGGTAACAAATAAAGGAGTAATTCTATAATTGAATTTCTCGAAATTTTCTTTCTTTCTTTCAAAGAACTGGAAATAGCAAACTGCGACAATCATTATCTTCAATCTCTTATTTTACACACTCATTTTCAATCTTATATTCACACAATAAAATACTCTGTTAGTAAACTCTAAATTTTTCCTATTTTTTAACTACGCATTCTCCTAAAAATTACTATTTAAAACTTTGTTTTCACCAATTTTAGAAATAGAAAACTTGCTTTGCATTTATTTTAAGCAAATCCTCACTTTTGATAAAATTATACTTAAATTTTATGTAGGGTATGCAAGAATACTTTAAAATGTGATGCAAATTGTTTAATTGGCATCTATTCTAAGCAAATCACTACTTTTGGTTAAAGTTATACTCGAATTTTATGATAGGGGCATGAGAGAATACTTTAAAATGTTATGCTAATTTTTTAATTTGTATCTATTTTAAACAAAAGTTGAAAAAAAAAGGTTAAAAAAAAAAAAAAAAAAAAAAAAAATACTACAGATTTAACTTTGCGTAGGTTCAAATTGAACCACTCAAGATTCCTAATCAAAACAGCATAAATTACTAAATAGTGATCATATGTATATATGTATACATATGTATACATATATACATATGATCACTATTTAGTAATTTATGCTGTTTTGATTAGGAATCTTGAGTGGTTCAATTTGAACCTATGCAAAGTTAAATCTGTAGTATTTTTTTTATTTTTTTTGAACCTATTCTTAGCAACTTCTGGTTGAAGTTATAATTAAAAGTTTGTGGTAGGGTATACAAGAATCTTTTAAAATATGATGCTAATCTTTTAATTTGCCTCTATTTTAAGCATATATTCAATTTTGGTTAAAGTTTTACATAAATTTTGTGTGATAGCGTATACGAGAATACTTTATATTATGATGTTAATCTTTTACTTTGCGTTTATTCTAAACAAATTTTCAATTTTCTATTAAAGTTATACTTAAAAGTCTATGATAAGGAACACAAGAATAATTTAAAATGTGATACTGATTTTTTAATTTGCGTTTATTCTAAAAAAAAAAAAATTCACTTTTGGTTAGACACTACTAAAAAACAGTTTTTCACCTACGGAAAATTATCAACGGATGTAATCCGTTGGTAATTGGAAACGGATTATCCGTTGGTAAAAGTAATTCACTTTCAACTATGATAATAAGCAACGGATTTTTCGTTGGTAACAATGATATCTTTTTACCAACGGATATTCAGTGCATAATGTAACCGTTTAACATTTGGATTTTCCACCTACAGAATGACGTACCAAATATTACCAACGGAAACAATCCATTGGTAATTAAAAACGGATTATCCGTTGGTAAAAGTAATTCACTTTCAATCACGATAATCAGAAACAAATTTTTCATTGGTAATGATAATATCTCTTTACTAACGGACATTCTGTGCCTAATTTGACCATTTAACATTTGAATCTTTTACCTACAGATATTCCGTTAGTAATTAAAAAAGGATTATCCGCTAATAAAAGTAATTCAATTATCTCACATCGAAAGTTTACAACAAAATCTTTGGAGTTGTCCTCTATAAATTTGTGGTCCAATAAGTGGTTAAAAAATATTTTGGCTTTTCAATTCAATTGTTTAAAAGTTTTAAAAAATTATAATTATTAAATAAATAATAATAACAATAATTAAAAAAAAAGTAAATAATTTATTTATTTTACCATGCCTCACACCTATACGACTATTTACAACATTGATTTTTACCAATTGTAATGGTAGACATTTACCAACGGAAAGTCGGTTGGTATTGGTTAAGATTTTTACCAACGAAAATTTCGTTAGTAAAAAATTCATACATTGCCAACGAAATTTCTGTTAGTAAAATGTTAACTTTTTACCTACTGCACAATCCGTTGGTAACTATCAGCGACCCTCAAATTAAAAACGGATTTGTGGTTGCAAATATTCCGTTGGTAAAAAGTTATAACAACAGATATCAAGGTTTTAGGAACGAAAAATTCGTACGTGAAGCCATGTTTTTTTAGTAGTGAGAGTTATACACAAAAATCAATGATAGGTGATATGAGAATACATTAAGCCCCTATTTGGTGGCTATTACTTTCAAAAAACAATAATTTGAATAGTAATTTTTAGGAGAATATATGGTTAAAAAATAAGGAAAAATTATTGATTTCCATGCAGAATATTTTATTATATAAATGTGCAGTTGAAAATGAGTATGTAGATAAAAGAGTTTGAAAATAATGATTGTCAAACAAGAGGTAAAATGCAATACAAGTTTTTTAATTTGCATCTATTCTAAGCAAATCTTCACTAAAATCCTATGGTAAGGTTTAAGAGAATACTTTAAAATGTAATGTTAAATTTTTGTACTATGCGTCTTTTCTAAGCAAAATCTTGACTTTTGGCTATAGTTAACTATACTTAAATTTTATTGCAGGAATGATTTACGAGAATACTTTAAAATGTGATGCTAACTTGCATCTATTCTAAGCAAATCTCACTTTTGGTTGAAGTTATACTTAAATTCTTTGGTAGGGTATACGAGAATACTTTAAAGTGTAATGTTAATTTTTTAATTTGCGTCTATTATAAGCCAATGCTAACTTTTATTAAAGTTATACTTAAATTCTAGGGTGGGATTTACGAGAATACTCTAAAACATGATGCTAATTTTTTAATTTGCATCTATTCTAATCAAATCTTCAATTTAAAAGTCTAAGATAGGGTATACGATGATACTTTAAGATGTGATGTTAAATTTTTTTTTTTTTCTATTATGTGTTTACACATTTGGTAATAGTTAATCTTAAATTCTATGTTTAGGTTTACGAGAATACTTTAAAATGTGATGTTAATTTTTCAATTTTTCGTCTATTCTAAGCAAATATTTACTTTTGGTTAAAGTTATAATTAAATTCTATGGTATGCCATATGTTTAAAATGTGATGCTAAGTATTTTTAATTTGTGTCTATTGTAAGTAAATCTTTACTTTTGGTTATGGTTGTACTTAAATTCTATGGTAGGGCATACGAGAATACTTTAACATGTGACGTAAATTTTTTAACTATTCTAAGCAATTCTTCACTTTTGGTTAAAAATATACTTAAAAGTCTATGGCAGCATATATGAGAATACTTAAAAATGTGATGCTAATTTTAATTTTAATTTTTTTTAATATGCATTCTAAGCAAATCTTCACTTTTGGTTATAGTTATATTTAATTATATGTTAATGTTTACAAGAATACTTTAGAATATGATTCTAAATTTTTTTAATTTGGGTTTATTCTGAGTAAATTTTCACATTTAGTTACAGTGATAATTAAATTCTATGGTGGGTATACGGGAATACTTTGAAATGAAAATAATAATAATAATAATAATAATTTGCATTTCTTCTAAGCAAATCATCACTTTTGATTAAAGTTATACTCAAATTTTATGGTGGATTTACGAGAATACTTTAAAATGTTATGCTAATTCTTTGATTTGCATCTATTTTAAGCAAATCTTCACGTTCGGTTAAAGTTATGCTTAAATTCTAAGATAGATTTAAAATGAAATGCTAATTCCAAACACCCTTGCTTTTAACTTTCTAAATATTTGTACTTATTGGGTAGGAATTTTGATAATTAATTTTTTGACTGTGAAGCCCTATTTGATTGCAACATTTTTCATGGAAAATGTCACATCCAAGGAAAATAATTTTCACTTTGACTATTTGATTCGCATGTGGAAATGGAATTCAAATTCTTGTCTACAACCATTTAAAGCACGTCTTTGGCCAATTCCATGGAAAATGAATTCTTATGGGTACGGTGGTTTTTTGTTTTCCAACTTAGGTAGAATTCCTTTTCCTTTTCCTCCTTCGCAATCAAATGGGGCTTTAGAGATAAAGTGAGTCCTACTTATACGAAAATAATTCAAAAATGACGATTAGAATGGAAAAATAATGGTCAAAAAATTAATTTTAATAAACTTAAAATCTATACCAAACAATCTATCACGCATTATTTGATTGCTTTTAGTTAACCAAATTATATCTTTTCTTGGGTACCAGATTCCAAGAAACGTCTCAGAGCATCTTCATTCTGTATGGATTCTCTCCTTGTCTCCTTAATGGGATACAAGGTTTCAACGCGAAGGGAGACTTGAGGAAGTTTATAAATGCTGTGAGGACCATCAATCTGCTAGCATAACTTGCAAACTAGAAAATTTGATAAAAAGACGTGAAATGGCCGACGTGGTAATTTCCTTTGCTGTACAAAACATTATACCAATACTACAGGAAAAGCTGAGAGAGGCGGGAGAAGTTGAGACCGACGTGGAGAACATCAGATATGAGTTGGATCGAATGACGGCATTTCTCAAAGATGCTGATAGTGTCATGGAGGATAGGGACGAGAGGAAAGAAAATTGGGTTAAGGAAGTTCGCAATGTTGCACACGACACTGAAGATGTTCTCGACAAATTTGTGCTCATGATGAAGAATAATCAGGGCAGTGGGTGGTCCAATACTGTTCTTCAAAATTTTTTAAATTGCGCCGGAAATATAAGATTCCGTTCTGATATTGTTTCTGAAATCAAAAGCATTAATACTCGTGTCAACAGTATTAAAGACGGATGTCAGAAATATTTTGGCCTTGCAGGAGGTTCAAATTCAAATGTTGACGCCAGCATTGACGTTGCATATGATACCAGACGTGATGCCCTTTGGGAAGAAGCTGATCTTGTCGGAATTGAGGGACCCAAAGGCAACTTAATGAGAAAGATCATGGAAGGTGGTTTAGATCTGCGTGTAATTTCAGTGGTAGGAACGGTAGGCGTGGGGAAATCAGCTCTTGTTAAGAAAGTGTATGATGATGCAGCAGTGAAGAAGAGCTTCCAAAGTCACGCTTGCGTAGCAGTCCCTCAAGCCCTTTCCGACAAAACAAATATTGAAGAGCTTTTAGAGGATTTGATTAAGCAACTCTATCGTGAAACCATGGAAGCAGTCCCTCCTGAAATGAACACCAAGAATAAAAATAATCTGAAGGCAGGGATAAACCAATTCTTACAACAAAAAAGGTATGTGATTTTATTTGATGATGTACGGAGCATCCTAGAATGGAACGCTATTAAAAGTGCATTTCCTGACCACTCTAATGGCAGTAGATTAATTGTAACAACACGTGATAATGCTGTAGCTTCCTATTCTAGTGTAATGGAGGAGAATGTATGTAGGTTGGAGCCCCTAGCTCCAAAGCATTCTTTGACACTGTTTTGTCAACAGACGTTTCAAGGGAGACCGTGTCCTTCCCATCTGGAGAAAATTACTAATAATATCTTACAGAGATGTGGAGGGTTGCCGCTTGCTATCAAGTCTATTGGTGCATTTCTGGCCTCAAAGAGCAATAGACCGGACGAATGGGATGTGCTTTATCAGAGTCTTGGAGCTGAACTGGCAGGCACTCAAACACTTCGGAATTTGAATACGATCTTGTTGCTTAGCTTCAATGATTTGCCTTATTATCTAAAATTATGTTTGTTATATATGGCCATATATCCAGAATATCATTTGATAAAGTATAACTCCTTGATTCGCCTATGGATAGTGGAAGGTTTCGTGAATGAAATAGGAGGACAAACAGTGGAACAAGTTGCTCAAGGCTACCTAAAGGAACTTGCCAACAAAAACCTGATCCGAGTGGTGAAGTCTAAAGAGAATGGAAACATAAAATCTTGCCGCATAAATTACTTTCTCAGGGAGAAACTTCTACAAAAAGCAAAACGTCAGAGTTTCTTGATGATAGTTGGCAAAAATTCCAATGGTCGATGGGACAAAAATGCTCGTCGCTTATCAATCCATGGCTCGTGGGAAAACTTTAATCCTCAAATGTCTGGCAAAAAACTCCGTTCTTTGCTTGCATTTGGTGTGACTGATTTGAAATCCATGTCATCAATACTTGAGCTGCTCAAAAGTTGTACGATGCTTAAAGTTCTGGACCTATCAGGATTACCTCTAGAATCATTCCCAAAGGTAATCACCAAGCTCCTTCTTTTGAAACATCTATATTTGAGGCGTACAAAAATTAAATCAATTCCAAGATCAATAAAGAAGCTTCAAGAACTAGAGGCGTTGGATCTTAAACACTCACTTGTCACTGAGTTGCCCATAGAGATCTTACAACTCCAGAAACTGAGACATCTCGTAATAAGTCGCTATGAGGGTTATGTTGAACATTCGTATGCTCCAATGGAGAAGTTTCTTGGTTTCAAGCTACCGAATGGAATTGAAGCTCTAAACTCTTTATACCAACTGGCTTTCATTGAGGCAATCCCTGGCATAATAGAAGAGATAGGGAACATAAAAGAACTAAGAAGACTTTTTATATTCAAATTGGGAAGAGAGCATGGAATGATGGTCTGTTCATCCATTGAAAAGCTCCCAAATCTTCAATCATTAGCCTTGTTTCCAAAAACAGAAAATGAGATCCTTGATCTGGATCACATTTCATCCCCTCCTGCATCCCTTCAGGAGCTCTCTGTGTCAGGACGTTTAGAAAAATTTCCGCATTGGATAAAATCTCTCGACAACTTGGTTAAAGTTTATTTCAGGTGGAGTCGGTTAAGAGATGATCCACTCCAGTATCTCCAAGATTTGCCAAGCTTAGTCCGTCTTGAAATTCTTGATGGATATGTTGGAGAAGAACTGTGTTTCAAGGCGGGAAAGTTTCAAAGTCTTAAAAAGTTATACCTTGACACGTTTGAATCTCTAAAACAGGTGATAATTGAGGAGGGGGCAATGCCAAATCTGAAAAGGATAAAGATTCAACGGTGCAAATCTCTTGAAAGTGTTCCATCTGGAATTGAATGCCTTCCCAAGGTGGAAGTTCTTAAACTTTTCTACATGAGCCCAGAGTTCATTGAGAAACTGTCTCGTGAGGATAACCATAAAATAGCACACATTTTCAAAGTACTGCTGAAGGATGATGTCAAGAAAACTGAAGATGATTGAGTTTTTAATTATCTTTTAATTATTATTTTATTAAATAAATTCAGATTTTATTTCCGTCCTTTCGGATTAATTCTGAATATTAGGAATTTTAATTTTTATCATTATATAGATATGATTAATTATCTAGATTTTAATCTTTATCTAATTTTTGGTTATTGCTTAAAATAAATGTTGTAAGCTTTGATGGCAATAAAAATGGTTTTTTAAAAAATATAATAGAGTTTGAAATTTTTCGGCCTTTTAAATTCTTGGTATTTGATATTTAAAATCAACAAGTCCAATTCCCCTGTATTCATCCGCGAATCAAATAGTTTTGATGTCTAGATTCAGACTTTCTTAGGAATTAATAGAAAATAGAAGGTGATCGTGTTGTAATATTCGTTTAGACATATTATTGTATCTCTTTCACCCTGCATTAGAAACTCATACATTCGAGACCAAGAATGAAATTAGTACCCATTATCAGTTTCTAATGTAATTCAACCAATTTGTTTTAACTTAGAATTTATGATACAATTGACTTTAATTCATCAAAATACTACGCAATATACTGTATTGTTGAATATGTGAATAAGAATATGCATTCACAATGTCAAAATAAAATGGACTTCAGTTATAGTTTTGCAAAGATGATTTCATTACTTTGTCGATTTTTTCACAATTTTTTTAATTCTTCAATAAAGCGAATAGCTAATTTATTCTTATTTAAAAAATATGAGTCCTGTAAACATTGTCTTCTCACTCACGTTAACACCCACTCACTTGACGAGGTAGGGAAAACTGATGAAAATTGTTGCTTGTACTCGATTGGGGTCTCAAGGTATAAATTTCCTGATGTCATATTTAAAGGCAGCATCAAAGTGTTTCTCTTAGGTGATCCATTAGCAGCTAATTCACTGTTTGTGAAGCTTTTCGAGAAGACTACTCAAGTAATTGTATATGGTCCCACTAATCATTTATAGCATAGAAAAATTAACAAGGCAGAGACTTAGTTTATATATGGTCACACTAATCATTTATATTATAGAAACTCTCTACGTTTGTGCATAAGGGATGTGCAAATGGCGAACCGGATTAGCACCTCGGGTTATTGAATTTGTGTGTGAGCGCAATCCGCATACACGAATGTCAAATTGAAATTGACCCCTTAAAATGGTCCACGTTTTGCCTTTATTTCATTTTTCTTTTCTTCAAGTGACTTTTCAACTTCTTCAATTCATAAAACTCTTTTGTTTCACAAGTTCACCATATCATCTTCTTGATTGTAATCACCAAATTCCGACAACAATATATTATGTGTACATAGTCGACGACCTCTAAATTAGTTAATTTAGTTTTCTTAAGTTCAAATCAACCAAATTTCAATTTTTGCTACGTCGTTTAAATAAATAACTCATATTTTGACTCATTACCATTCATAAATCAATGACGTAATATGGAAGTAGCGTGAGTTGTCTGGAATCTGAGGGCTATCTTGAATAAAAGTCGACGGTTTAACACTAATCCTTTTATTCTTGCAAGTATCCTGTATTGATTAGTATAAAGTATGCTGCAATTATACTACGGTGACTTGTTGTGTTGCTGTTTTTGAGTAAATTGCCTAATAATTGAATGAACTGCTCACTGTTTCTGCTAAATAACTTGTTTTATACAACTTGCTGATTGTACACTTTATGTTGATTATTGTGTATGACATTTGAGACACTGCACGTTGTAAATAGTGTTCAAAATTCATGTAATCTGCCTGCACTATTAAAAATCAAATTGTGTTCTGATTATGTCAACTAAAGTTGAATTGGAAATCTTCAATGGTAAAGGAGACTTCAGTCTCTGGCGCCAGAAAATGCGAGCACTTTTATTTTAACAAAAATGTGCTAAAGCCCTTGATGAGTCATGGCCTGATGATATGGAAGAAACTAAAATAACTGAAACTGCTGAGTTGTGGAAAAAATTGGAAGATACTTATTTGAATAAAACTATGCCTAATAAAGTGTATCTTCTAAAATAATTTTTTGGTTTCAAATTGGACCCATCTCTTGATCTTGAGGCAAACATTGATAGATTCAACAGATTATCCCGTGACCTAGCCGACTGTGATGAGAAACTCTCAAAAGATCAGTTGGTTGTGATCTTGTTAAATTCAATAAGTGATAAATATAAAGATGTTAAAAATGCTTTGAATATGGAAGGGAAACTCTAACTACTGACGTGATAATAAATGCATTGAGAAATAAAAAATTAGAGTTAAAATCTGAAAAAAGCGAATCTATTAGTGGTGAAAATTTGATGGTTAAGTCCAAACCTAACTTAAACCCAAAGATGGCCAATTTCAATAAGAAATCTGGACACAAGAAGAAGGTGAATGATAAGTGTGATTTTGCACACTTATTTAGGTCACAAACATGACTTAATTATGAATAAAATGATCGAATTGTGACTTAATTTCATTATATTTGTGAATTGTAGGTAACACTGATGGACATGGTGAAATACACGAGAAAAGACGCGAAAAAAGACTAAAATGACACAAAGTGAGAGTTCAAGGACCAAGATGCAATTACTCAAAAGTTGACCCGATGAACAAATCAAGAAATTGAGTGTGCCAAATACGAATTGACGACCTTTTGGGATGATGGAATGTGAAGAATGAAGAAAAGATGGAAAAAAGTGGAAGATTAAAGTGAAGGGACCAAATTGCAGCAACTGAAAGATAATTTCTACCATGCGGTCGCATGGTAGAAAAGTCGTGTGGCCACACGAAGTGATGCAGGGCTTAAAAATAAAAATAAAAAGATGATAACCATGCGGCCGCACGGATTAAAACCATGCGGTCGCATGGTATAAATTCGGCGAGAAAATTTTCTTTCCTTATACGATTGAAACACCTATGGTAACCTAATTTTCCACGAGATATAAATACCAAAAACATTCCAGAGATGCCCAGAACGTAATTGGAGCCGAAAAACAATTCTTGAAGAGGATTTGAGCGCAAGAACAAAGATTGACACGAAGAACTTCAATATTTATCCAACCCGGTAATATCTTATATACAAACTTTGATGTATTTTGTTATTTTGAGCATGCTAGGCTAGATTTATTTATGCTAGGAGATCGATGAACCATGTGAATTGAAGTTTAATATTCTAGTTTTGCAATTTGATGTAAAACACAATTTCTATTATGTTGAATGATTTATATGCAATTAAATGTTTCCGAAATTAAGAGCTCATAATTGTGTGAATTTAAGTGATTTATTCTTGCATTCGAGAGAATTAGAATAGATTTGACATAGTATAAATCATCGTAGGGTCCGATAGTGTATAGAAATATACCGCTATGCTCTATGTGAAACTTTAAATGTTCATAAAATTTCATGCATTTTTACATATGCTCTTGTCATAGAAATATAGACCGGTGGTGTGTAGAAATAGGTTTGATACATCTCGAGAGAGAGTATTGAATAGACTTAGGAACATTGATTCGTCAAAATCGAAATGTGTTGTCATATTGTGAAACTAGGGTTTAAAGTGATAATTGCATGGGAATTCGTGATCCTAGCGTATTTCATTCCCAATAATTATAACAAGTGCGTTCTCAACTTTTAGATTTCATTCTCGAGTTTAATTTATTGTTTTGCATATTAATTTCAATTTAATCATAAGTCAAAAATTGCATAATTGAGGTTCAATTAGGTCTACATCCATTTTGGTAATTTAGTTTCGGTTAAGGCTAAGATAGATAAAATTTGAACTAATCAATCTCTGTGGGAC